>NW_019154145.1:7202192-7698200 GCF_002288905.1 Enhydra lutris kenyoni | reverse complement strand
AAAAAAAAAAAAAAAAAGACTGTGGGGGCACCTGGGTGGCTCAGTGGGTTAAGCCTCTGCCTTCGGCTCAGGTCGTGATCTCAGGGTCCTGAGATCGAGCCCCACATCAGACTCTCTGCTGGGCGGGGAGCCTGCTTCCCCCTCTCTCTCTGCCTGCCTCTCTGCCTACTTGTGATCTCTCTCTGTCAAAAAAAAAAAAAAAAAAAAATCTTAGAAAAAAAAAGACTATGCTGTTAAAAAACAAAAATAAAAAACAAATAAAGAACCAAGATGTTGAAACTGGGTTGTTTTAGATTGTCCCTCCACTCCCGCCAACAAGCTTTGCTGGACACAAATTAACAAGGAATGGTTATAAACTTGTATTGTTATAAACTTTAAATGTTGACTTTAGTCATTGGAAAGGTGGTACACACTTGTTGAAAATTAGTCATTCAGCTTATTAGGAGTTCATTCTTTAACTGGCTCTGAAGTTTCTTAAGAAAGTGGGACGGGAAGGAGATATTCAGAAAGAACAAAAAGGTGGAAAAACTCTGCCAACTAGCTTTTTTTTTTTTTTTCCCCTCATTCTCAGGGAACCTGGGTGTGTAGCATTATACTTTGACATGTGTATACACTACAAAGTGTTCACCCCCAAGAGTCTAGTGACCATCCATCTAAGTTGAACACTCCTTATAAATATGAGAGTAAAGAAAGATAATATCCAGACTGTGAACCAGAGAACCCCCTCCAGACCTCCCCAAATTATGAGGTAATATCAACCAAAATCACAGGCTGCCTCTGTTCTTATGGAGTTTATAGTCTGGTATATGAGATGCCATCTTGCCCATGGAATGGTTCATACACCTAGAAGCTTAGCAACTCTCCTTCTGATTATCTGGAATGGCATACCCTTTGTACACCTAATTTTAATAAATTTTAATAATTTTAATAAATTGGTTTTGGGGGGTGCCTGGGTGGCTCAGTGGGTTAAAGCCTCTGCCTTCCGCTCAGGTCATCATCCTAGGGTCCTGGGATCGAGCCCTGCATTGGGCTCTGCTCAGCAGGGAGCCTGCTTCCTCCTCTCTCTCTGCCTGCCTCTCTGCCTACTTGTTATCTCTGTCAAATAAATAAATAAATAAAATCATTAAAAAAAATAAATTGGTTTTTGTAATGAGGTTAATAGACTAGGTCTTCAGTTCCAAGCAATGTTAAAGAAATGCCTCAATGAATGATGCCTTCCATTTTTACAGTCTCTTATGGAGACAATCAATATGGCATTGGCAAAAGTGAATTTACCAGGAAATATATGGTCACTCCCATTTTTAAGTGACGACCTCTCATTTCTGTCGAAAATGTAAAATTTTTCTATCAAATTATCTGAGATCAGGCTCTATGCATTCTTACATCTTCTCAAGATGGAGATGCTCTTAGAGAAAGATGCTGATGTTGCAAGATAAAGTCACACTGGGGACCCCTGCCACCAAGTTCTCTCACAGGTTTCCTCACTGTTGCAATCAGTAAGGCTGTTGTAAAAGTCCTTTTAGGTCACCATAAGAAATGTTCTGTTTTTAGGTAGAAGTTGGGTGGGATACATCGTTTTCTGCAACAGTTTAAGGGAAAACAGAAATGCAGATTGGGGGAGGAGGGGTAGATCAGTCGGGAACTTAACAGAATCCACTTGGGAACTTAACATAGAGAGAGGTCAGGCTGAGAATGGAAACACTAAGAACAAACAGGAAGAGTGAGGCAACCCACTGCTTATCGGAGTGAGTAATGACTGTTGCTTTCAGACTGTAAGGATAGAAGAGCAAGGTCAGAGTAGTGGAGCCTAGGAGGTCCCTGGATGCCCTGGGGAAGCTGGAGCCACGGCGGAATCGCTAGGCAAGAGCTAGAGTAGCAAATGAAACATTGCCACTGTCACATCATCCCTGGAAGCAGAGAAGAGGAGAGATACGTGCCCAGCATCCTCTTTTGACCCCGCTCCCAATACCCCGCAGATGCTCCCAGTTGGAAGTCATCTGAAGCATGGGAACCCATCCTGAGAAGGATCTGCCCACTTATAACAGAAGAGCACAGGAAAAGTTGAGTCATGAATGTGAGAACAAATAGCCCAGCACCGCCTCAGAAAAGTTAAGAAAAATGACTCCTTGTTGAATAAAGAGAGACATCTACAGACAGCTGGGAAAAGTGACTGACAACGCCTTTAAAAAAAAAAAAACAAACAAACAAACATATATATATATATATATATATGAGACATGAACTGAAATTTGTCTTGAAGATTAATTAGGAAATGAAAAAATATTACAAACAAAAATAAAAACAAAAAAATTCTCTGGAAAGTCCAGTGTCTGAAAACAAGATAAAGTTGTAAAAGCATCAGCAGTTCTAAATGCCAAAAATAACCAGTTAGAAACCGTACGTAAATTTTATTTTATTTTATTTTTAAGATTTTATTTATTTATTTGACAGAGATCACAAGTAGGCAGAGAGGCAGGCAGAGAGAGAGAGAGAGAGAGAGAGGAGGAAGCAGGCTCACTGCTGAGCAGAGAGCCTGATGCGGGGCTCGATCCCAGGATCCTGGAATCATGACCTGAGCCGAAGGCAGAGGCTTTAACCCACTGAGCCACCCAGGCACCCCCGTACATAAATTTTAAAAGATCACAGTTATAAGATAAACATAGTCAGACTCCTCCCCATATTAAATTTATTACTTTTTTTCATTTATAAAAAATGAGAAGGATATAAATAGAAATGAAAACACTACCATAATCCTTATGGGAAGAATGAAACAACTTTCAATAAATGATCCATATGTTGTTTCTGGATGCAGTCCTCCATATAATCAATATTTTTCTTCACAAACAAACGCCTGTCAATAAAAATCTGGAGTAAAATTCCAAGAGTGGCATTTTTCACATGTTTGAAATTCTGTTTGTGGAACTTACATAAATTTGTTTCCAATTTATATTGGAAACATCCTGGCATCCTGTAAGATGCCAATGTTTTCTACGCTTTCGTTTTCTTATTTGTATGATGAGGTAAGGGGAATAGGAATGGAATTAAAATAGAATAGCTAAGTCACGCTGATAAATATCGAAGTGATGAAGTCCATTAACATAAAATGTTAATCAAGTCCCCAAAGCTATAGTCACTAAAACAGTGAGATTTGCAAGACTGAAGAGTCAAGTCAAATAGAAAGTCCAATCTACTCACACACAAATACTCGGATATCCATAAAATTTGATAATTTTAAAAAGTATGGCACATTACTGAGAAGGAGACGTTTCATTCAATAAATGGCATTAAATATGAGGGAATATTGTGAAATAAGAATATTTATAACAGGGAATCCTTATATTTTATAGGGTGAGTAAAAAGTAGGAAACCAAATTATCATTCAGGTTCACCTATGTGTGGATAAAAAGAAAAATCCATCATGAAAAGATAGAAATAGTTCAAACATATGAAGATTGTTAATATGTTTCTAAGTAGGCCCTGCACACAGCATGGACCCACCTCAGGACTTGAACTCACGTCCTTGAGATGAAGACCTGAGCTGATATTAAGAGTCAGATGCTTAACGCACAGGTTAACCACACAGGTGCCCCAATATTATTCATGTTGTGAAAGACAAGACAGTTTGTTTCCTTCTACTTTCCAAATTTAGCCTAAGAGTGTGTACTACTTTCTGATTTAAATAGATGGGGGACAAATTCTCAATATGTAGAAACGCATTTAATCCTCTTAAAATTTACAAAGAACCTACTCCCTTTACCTCATTACAGGTAAGAAAACCAAAGCCTAGAAAACGTTGGCATCTTGCAGGTGAACACGCAGGAATGGAGTGGCAGATCCAGGATTTGGGCCCACGGCAGGGGACTCTGGAATTCAGTCAACACTGGATGGTGCTGCCTCAATCAATAAGGAGGCAGGACAATTGACTGAGGGATTTGGGTTCTGAAAATGTTCTGTAAATTACAAGTTCTCATCCTTGCTTGTGGTAACTATGTAAAGCCCTTGCTAAGTGTTCGAATTATTTTCTGATGCCAAGTCAGTCTTCCCAAGCATCCTTTATTCAACATCAGAGCTCAGTCGTTCTCCTCTGCCCAGGCGGCTGTGCTTCCGCTGTCTCTGGCTTGTTCCTAAGCTCTCCCGAGCCATCACCCGTGTTTCCTGGCAGTGGAGGTATTGGTGTGGTACAGGCTGTGTAGTCAGAGACCCGTCGGTTTCTATGGGAACCAGCTTTACTTAATCCAAAAGGGCAATGACCAGTGATTTGTGTTACAGAGGGAAGAAGTATCCTCAGTTTGACACACTGTTTCTTTACTTCCTCTTTCACTTCCAGAAAGTTCTTTCAATCCTATGTATCCGGAGGGACAGCAACGTCTTTACCTGAGGCTCTGACAACTCCTTCCTTACACATCACAATGTGTGAAACCAAAGAGCAGTGTCTTTCCACAGAATACAGAGCGATGCACACTCTGGTGCTTCTCATCCTCAGAAGTCGGCCTCACAATACAGAATATATTAAATTGCTTTAACAATGGTCTTGAATCTTTGGGAACAAATGGGGAGAAGGGATGAGGCTCGGCAATTGGGAAATCTGGTGCTATTAGTCTCTTTTTTATTTCTGGGTGTCTGGGCTTTCTTGGTAGCTTAAATTGGGTTGTAATTCAAAACCTAGGGGAAAATACCATTATGTAGTACTTTTAACCCTAAATTAATATGTTTCTATTCATTGTTGGGTCTTTAAAATATATAAGAGCAATATTTTCCTTTTAACTTAATTCAGAGAAGCCTTTTAAATTTTTTAGAATAAACGATATAGTCTTCTGTAGAAAGCAGTACTTGATGAAGTATCTTATTATTACTGAGGAATAATACTTTCAATCTATTTTATTATAAAATATTTCATATGTTGAAAAGTTATTTCTTGTGTCCACACTGTCAACACACACACACAAACCCACAATGGATTTATCGTAATCCAGTCAGCCCCTGAAATGAAGGGGCTTTTGTAGCTAGATACAAATATCTTCCAAAAGTTTATTGGGGGAATCAAAACATCATTAAAAATATGAAAGTAGTCTTGTTCAAGGAACACTCTTTCCCCATTATCCTTTCTCTGAACTTTTTGCAACTTAGAATAATGACATTTAAGAGATTAGATATGTAAGTTATTTCATCATGGCGTAGAATCAATGTGTAAATTATTTTATCATAAGATGGAATTAAACAAAGAGAAGAGTAAAAACATATCAGCTGATTCATAAGTGGAATTGCATGTGAAACTTCCAATAGAGAGGCGTACACACGTTTAAGGAGATTACACAAAAAATTGCTACCTTGTATGCACCCAGCATTATAATTTAAGATCTCTCGTAACCTTAGAGAATTGATTGTCCTGCTCTATAAAACCTCTAAAATCTATATTTCTGTGATATATTTTGTAATTGTTGAAAGAGACTAGTTAATTCCTCTGCTTGAGCATAAGCCTGTATCTAAACTGTCCATAGTTGTACCTATACCTTAAGATTTCTACCTCCTGCAGATTAAAACACTGCTCCGAAGGACACCTGCATTTTCCGAGAAGCAGATGGCAGTGTGTGCCATTCCTTTTGGACCCTTTCCCAAGGGATTTTAATTACTAAACTGCCCCAAGTATGTTTGCTTGTACGTGATTGGTTTTGAAAAGAGGAGCACTATGGTTTAATAAACATGAGGGCAGTTCTTTCAGCTTATCATGGTAGAACTTCAAACAGTAAAATCTAGTTTCCAAGTTTATGCTGGTATAACTTATTACAAAAATATTTTCCAGTGTTCTATGTAGTAACAGCACAAACCTGGGCAACTGTTATAAAATTGGAAGGGACACCTAGGTGGCTCAGTTGGATAACTGTCCAGCTCTTTTTTTGATGTTGGCTCAGGTCATGATCTTGGGATAATGGGATAGAGCCCCGCATTGAGCTCTATGCTCAGCATGGAGTCTGCTTGTCTCTCTCCCTCTGCTCCTACCCACTGCTTGTGCTCTTTCTCTCTCTAAAAGAAATAAATAAAATCTTTTTAAAAAATTACAGAAGTCAACTAATAGTGAAAGAATAATCATCTCAGAAGCTTAACAAATTTTACTTAAAATAATGCCAATTTAAGAAACCTACCCACAAAGATTCATACTGACGTCACCCAGGAGACTTAAATGATGTCATCATGACTAATTCTAGGTTTTCTTAACTTTTTGCTTTGTTTTAGTGTTCTTATTTTGTGGCATTTGTATTCCTAGATTGTATACATGTTTAATTAGCATTGCTATCTAGCTACCTTTAATATGGTCTATGGCTATCCTTCTAATTATCTTCTTACAACCATTATCAGCCTTTTAAATTTTCTTTGATGTCAGTTTGAAAAGTGACAATACATTTAGGGTTAACTATTATTTCAGCCATTTTGATTACACACTTTGCCTTCTGACCTTCTGAAAATCACCTGACCCTTACTTAAGACCTTTGCATAATTACCTATCCAATTTTCTTATCTCCCTCTTCCTTTATATGTTTTTTTTTTTTTCTTCCCTTGAAGTTCCCGAGTGCAGTATAGTTGTGGTCATTGCCAAAGTCATGATAACCTTGTTAGGACTCCCCAAAGTCTGCACAAGATAACCAATTAATGACTTATTGCTTTATCTCAGTGTCAAGTCATTCCCAAAACTACCATTATGCCGTTTTTGTTCCTTAACAAAGTGTTAATTAACTTGACTAACTTTTCCTTTTATTCATCATTTAGGACAGAATAAGACCCACATGAAGTGTTTAATTCCTATACTTCATTATGTAGATAGTTGAATTACATGAATATGATCATTTTTCTATGCCATGAAAGTATTTACTACATTCAGGAACTTCCCACTTTTTAAAAGGAATGTAGACACATTTACATTTAAAAAAAGTTGAATTCCACAACAGTAAGACTGCGTGATTGTTACGATTTTTTTTTCAGATATGCCATTTATTCTCATGCTATCTGGAAGACTTTGGGGAACAAATCTTTAAGCCAGTGATTCTAAAAGTACTGTCCTCTGACATCAGGGAATTTCTGAGATGTTTCCAAGGGTCCTCAATCTCAAAAATATTTTCATAATAGTAAAATAGTACCTGCCCTTTCACTCTTTTGACATTGGCCCTAATGATGAAAAACAATGATGGTAACTGTTACTGTCTTCCCCTATATTAAACTGTACTAGGAGACTTTGCATTCACTTAAGATTATCTATAGAAATTTTCTCAAAAAGATCAGTAAAAGGATTCTGGTACCTTAAGAAAACTCGAACAGTATCTATTGCCAGTGATAAAATTTGAGTTTTCCAGGGTGCCTGGGTGACTCAGTTGTTAAGCATCTGCCTTTGGCTGAGGTCATGATCCTAGGGATCCTGGGATTGAGCCCAGCATCAAGCTCCCTGCTCTGTGGGAAGCCTGCTTCACCCCTCCCACTCCCCCTGCTTGTGTTCCCTCTCTCTCTATGTCTCACTCCATCAAATAAATAAATAAAATCTTTAAAAAATTTTTGAGTTTTCCAGTAAAACTTAGAGTTTTAAGAAACTTGTAGCTGCCAGCATAAGCTCAAGAGAGCTCCAATAGTTAAAAAATTTTCTTATGAAGTTGGTGATAATAATAATTACGGTGATTTAAAAAAATAATAATTACTGTGATTTTTGTCTGTGTAGTAGGCATTTGGCAGATCTGTATAATTCAATGAGATAATATTTTCCCAATGACCCAATGCTTGAGGTTATAAAGTCAAATGTGGTTCAAAGTTCCATTCAAAGGATAAGATAGACCAAAAGATTTTAATCTAACAGATATGATTTCATACTCCACATTGTTAATAATTTCTAGGAAACTACAATTATCTGAAAAGTTATCTGCTCAAATATTTCTCCCTTTTTTAGGGCACCTGGGTGGCTCAGTTGGTTAAGTGTCAGACTCTTGACTTCTGCCAGGTCATGATCTCAGGGTTGTGGTACTGAACCCTGCATCAGGCTCTGTGCTCAGTGAGAAGTCTGCTTGAGATTCTTGCCCTCTCCCTTCACCCCTCCCGCTACCTGTCTCTCATAAATAAATAAATCTTTAAATATTTTTCCCTTTTTCAATTACATATCTCTGTGAGGTTGGGTTTTCTTCATATATTTTAATCAAACAATATATATCCCAACAGATTGAATGTAGAAGCAAATATCAGAATTCATATTTTATGTATATATGTTATATATTATATGTATATTTTATATTATATATTTTAAAGATTTTATTTATTTATGTTAGAGAGAGAGCATGAGCAAGGGGAGGGATAGAGGGAGAAGCAGACTCCCCACTGGGCAGGGAGCCTGATGTAGATCTCAGTCCCAGGACCTGAGGATCCCAGGATCATGAACTGAGCCGAAGTCAGACACTTAACCAACTGAGCCATCTAGGTGATTGTGGGTGTGTGTGTGTATCAATGATATAAACCACACATATAGAGGTTTAATAATTTTTAAGTGTGTAGAGGGGTCCTGAAAGAAAAAAAATGATTGAGAACTGCCACTCTAAACATTTGTTTCCTCAAGTCTGAGTTCTGGAATTTATGTTTCTGAGCTCATTCATTCCTGGGTAGTCTCATCTAGTTCTACAGTTCTAAATGCCATATCTGCAGTCTGATAACTCACAAGGTAATATATCCAACTCTGGCTTCACTCTTCATCTCCAAACTTATGTGTGTTGCTGTCAATGAGGATTTCTACTGGAACATCTAATAGGCATCTCAAATTAATAATTTTTAAAACCCAACTCCTGAGATTCTACTCTAAACCTGTTCCTTTACCAATCTTCCCTGTTGTATGAACCAGTAATTCCAATCTTCCTACTGCTAGGACCAAAGCATTGTCTTCATCCTTGGCTCCTCTCTTCTTACATTCTGTATATCCAGCTCAGCAGTCAATCTTATCAGCTCAGCTACGTTCACATGACATTCCAGATCTGACCAGTTCTTACCACCTCTGCTTCTACCACCCTGGCTAAGACAGTATCATCTCCCATATGGATCCTTTCAGTTAATCTCCAGACTGAACTACCTTCCTTTCTACATGCTTGCCTCCTTGATCATTCAGGATAGACTCTGTTCTATTACATCAGCAAACATTGCCAAATGTTTGGTGTTCTCTCTCTCTACATATAATATATGATATATAATATATATTAAGTATATATGAATACACATAATTTAATTTATGGATCTCATACTACATGTTGATCTCAGAGTGAAAAGATATCTAGAGATCTCTAGCAGATTTCACAACTGAGAATAAATTCACCAGTGGGAAAGTGAGAGGCATGACTTCTGCTCATAAATCATTGACCAGAACTGGTCACATGACAGTATCCAACCACACTGAGGCTAGGATGAACTCATCATCCTTACATATGCCTAGAAGGCAGAGAGCCATAAATATTTAGTGAACAGCAGGAAAATAAAAAGTTCCTATTTTACAGTCAGGAAAGGAAAGATGAATTGTTCTTTGACAGCAAACAGGTCATCTTTAAGTGGTTTTAAACTTTTTCCAATAAATCAATCTACAGCAAACAGTTTGTTCTCTTGTCCCAGAAATGCTTTATCTTTTGAATGCATAGTTTATAAGCAATCAAAAAGAGAATTATTTCTGAAAATTAGTAGGGTTACATAAATGCAGCTGAAATCTTCTGGAAAACAAAGGCCATCTTATTTTTCAAAATTCATAGTTAATTTCAGGCTTTGTAATTAACCTCAATCTTTGGCAGAATTCATACTTAACATATATATGTGTGTTTGCATGTTTATCTACATATGTGTATACTTTTTCATGTATTTAATACTATATATAAATATATATTTTTATGCAGCTTGGGAAATACATACCATAAAATCTACCCATTGCAAGTATATAGTTTGGTGACTTTTAGTAAATTTTATGCAGTTGGGAAACCATCAGCACCACTCAGATTTAGAACACTTTCTATAACCTTTTGAAGTTTTACAGTCGTTCTCTGCTCCTACCCTGAGCCCTAGGCAGTCACATATCTGCTCTCTGTCTCTACAATAGTGCTTTCTCTAGGAAGTTAGAATTCTTGGCATTCCCTATGCATATATAAATAAGATAACTGAGCCCTAAAATTCGTAAACATGAATCTCAAAGGAACAAGACATAGTTGTCCTCAATAGCAAGTGAAGGCAAAATAAGGAGAAATTGGTTTACCCAGGTGGATCTGACTGAAACATAAAAAGAGCTTCCTAACCCATCGGGAAATATTTTTGAGCATTATGTAAAGTAACTAAGAAATTCTTATGAAAAAAAAGTCAGTTATAGTTCAAGAAAGGCTACAAAATAAATGGATCTGAAATCAGAGTTCCCTTAAATATTTTATATTCATTGCATATTATCCAAGGTCATGCAGGTCTTACAGCTAGAAATCTTGCCAGGTACGAGAATGACTGTTATGCATCATTGAATCCATAGATGCTGTCACACAGACTCTTGGCATGATTCATTCCCAGATAATGAAGTAAATGAATGAAGCTAAAGATTTTCGCCTTTGATTACCCTAAAATATCTCCACAGTTCCTGACCACAGTCCCTGAAAATAGTTCCTTTAGAATAAAACAAACAAACAAACAAACAAAAAAACAACCACAACTTTGAGCTTCAAGTACTATAAAGATAGGTTATCTCTTACTAATATCTCCTCTTAAAAAGTTATACTTTCTTAGATGATAGATGTATGGACTATAATATATTCCTCTTGGTGGATAATCATCACACAAATACAAACAGCAGATACCCACAGGGCATGTGAACTGCTCTCCTCATCTGATAATATACTTTAGAGACCAGAGAGAGAGAGAGAGCACACAAAGAGGAAAAAAGTCCTGAATTCTTTAAAATAAACTTAGTATAATCTGTAAGACTGTGGCCAATTACTGGTATTTATAAAGTAAGTTCATTTAAAATGAGGACAAAGACAGGGCTGAGGTCTTTTGGGAGAGTTTGTTGATCAATTATTTCCATCATAAGTTTTGTAACACTTAATTTATTTTAGCAAACTTTTAATTTTTCTCCCTCACCTTCTCTCTCTCTCTCTCTTTTTTTCTTTTGTAAAAAATGAGATCATTTCTAGGAGAGATGACAATTTAATTGTGTGGTCAATGGGATGGTAAACTTTCCATCAAATGACAGTAGTCAAGGAGTTCAGCACATGGGAGACTTGGGATGAAGACGTTCAACTATGATTGAAGAGTCGTCTTTCTTAAAGCTGACACATTCGTGGTGAGCTAGTGCCAAGACAAAGGCAAGCAGAACTGGAGCCTGGAAATACTTAAACATATTATTTGAATTCTCAGAAGTATCATTTTTACTTAAAGTAAACATTGGCATGCAAAGCCAATAGACTGAGTAATCCGGTCTTGAAGTGTAACTTTATTTGTTATGGGGATTTGCTCAGGGAAGAGAAGGGGAAAAAAATAAGACCAGCCCTTCTTCTTCTAGTGCAGAGAGAAAATCGTTGTTTCTGCAACACTGGAGACATTATTTGAAGCCATGTAAGTGACACTGCCTCAAGCTACTTTAACAATCCTCAACTAAAATTTGATTTAATTGTTTTTAGTAAAGTGTTCCATTGGCACAGGCCCCCAGAATGATTATTGTCTCTTTATTAGCAGATGGGTACCGAGCTCCACCAGTGAGAATTCCATGCTATAACCAACCAGCTGGGCCAGAATCACTCGGAACCGAAAACAAAAGAGCTCTGTTCAGTGTCTGATGAATCTCCTCTCTTAAAGAAGGTTGAGTTGATGAGTCCTCTGTGCTCTCTGAAATTATAATTGCAATTGTTTGTGGATGTGTGCCTATCTTTACTTTTCTGGGGGTAAAGCATGCATAATTTTAATGCAATCTGCAGGTTAGACTCTCTGCTCCCAGTCCTGTCCTCTTCGGTTTGGTTTCACCAGAGCAGCCCAAGTAAGCTAGTTAAGATGTAAGTCACACCACTTCCCCCGCTGTTTAAAACACCTCCATGACTTCCCATCACTCTCAGTATAAAAGTCATTTGTTTGTAGGACCTGGCGACCCCACATGATGTAGCCCTGCCCTTGCTTCCCAGACAACTCCTCCTCCTCCTCTCTCCTTCACCCACAGTTTCAGCAATTATTTAAATGTAAAAATAGGGCCCACTTTTTATGCTTTTTTAATATGCTCTGCTAAAAATAGAATATTCTGGCATCAGTTTGGTGACAGCATAAACTTTCCCTGCATTTGTTCACACACTATTTAACAGGCGTTTCCGTAAAACACACTTCCTCCTCTAGAATAGTTAGCACCAGGGGAGGATTAGAGCTGGTTAGTGCCTCCAAGGTGGAAAGAATTCCGGGGGTAGATAGAACCATTGGCAGTGGCTTGTCCTCATTATGGGAGTTACTGTTGGCCCAGTTCTTGGGGGTCCATGCCTGTCATGGACACTTTGGAATGGATGGAGCTCACAGATTATAGATGGAATAAAACAAGCCCTCCTAGCTCCTTTGTCATATGGGCTCTTTTAGTAGAGTATGTCTTAGGTTGGGCTGCTGTAGCATAAACAACACAGACTGGGCAGCTGATGAAAAAAACAGAAACTTGTTTCTCACAGTTCTAGAGGCCAAAAGCCCGAGCTCAGAGTGCCAGCATGGTTGAGTTCTGGTGAGAACCCTCGTCAATGTTGTAGACTGTGGACTTCTCATTGTAACCTCATATGATGGAGAACAGAGGAAGCCAGCTCCTTGGTGACCCTTATGAGGGCACTAATTGTGTTCATGAAGGATTATGCCACCCATGAGTTCATCGAATCCTAATTTTCTTATAAAGATTCCACCTTCTAATACCATCACATGGTGGAGAGTAGAGTTTCAACATGTGAATTTGGAGGAAAGCAAGTTTTCAGTTCATTACAAAGCAGCACATTAGAGAGTTAACTTTTTCTGATACTATGCAATAGAAAGCTTGACTAACACATTTGTTTTGTCACTACCCAGCATTGAAATGAATGTGAAACATTTTTAGCATTGACTTTAGACAAGAGGCCCAAGGATGTAGTAGCCAGAGGACTGTGCTAAGTCGGAAAAAAAATCTTGGTTGATCCCAAGGGCAATTTACTGTATGGTCTCAAGAAGTTACCTTTCCTCTCTGGGCATCAATGTCCTCACCTATTCTTTGTCATAAAAATCACAAGGGGAGGTGTACACAGTAATGCTTCATGAGCTCTAAGTTCTGGTGTAAATGGTATGCATAACTGAATTGATTTCATTGCATGTTTTCTTAAAAGCCACATCGTTTTTAAAAACCTGGTCACATATTTGAGTTCTTAAACATTAGTTATAGTATACTAGATGATATGCTTTTGAATATTCACTCCTGTCATCTGTAAGAAGACCCTATATTCCAATGCCTGATCGACTGGCCTAGAAACCATTTTTAAACGGGACAACAGGTCTGGCATCTTGCTGAATCAAAACTGACTCCTGATAATGAGTACTCCCCAGGAATCTACTCACAAGTTATCTGTTCAATAATCATTATACATTGTTTGCCTGAGAGTGACATAAAGCTTACCAATTTGTCTTTTCCTTTTGTAAAACTTTGTGTTCATCAATTTCTAGCTTTCTGGTCCTTTTTGCATTGCCCATTATTTCCTAAAAAATCATTAGAGATGATTCTGCAAATATATTTCCAAGTTTTAAATTTTAATTATTTGAGATTTTAATCTGGTATGAATATGGGGCAGGCTAACAGCTGTTACAAAAAACTCCCCCAAATCACAGTGGCTTGACATAATCAACCTTTATTTCTTACTCTTGCAAATTTCCCTCAAAAGGTGGTTGGGGGATCCAACTTCTTCCAACCAGTGGCTCTTTTGTGTTCTTGGGATCTCAGAATTTTTGTTGGATTTCTTGCTTCCGGCTTGTTGTTAAAAGAAAAGGAGAAATCAAACCAAGGATGGTGTGAGAGATTTTTGGAGCCTGGACTGAAAAACCTGCATTTAGCACTTGTACCCCCATGAGTAGCCCAGAACCGGACATGTGGCAAAAAAAGTTCATCCTCCTTTATGCCAGGAGCGAAACCGAAATGGTCCTTTGCCCTTAGCAATACCTCAACCATAAACGTCTTCTCTGTTAAAGTTTTTCAACGTCTTCAAATTAAATGCCAGTCTTCTGCTGAAGAAAGAAGTAAAAATGGGATTTGAATAATCAGAATTTTACAAACTCGTTATGATTCTTCCCTCAACCAAAGCATTTTGAAATACATCCTTTGGGTTGACATTCCACATTTCTGAGTTTCAGTTTATTCTGAGTGTTGCCCTTTCTGATTCAGCTCTTACAGGGTTTTGCCTCTGTATCAAAGGGTGTGTGTCCTTCTTATGTCCTCTGTGTGTGTTTTCCTGAAAACGGGGTTCTCTTTGTAGCCACAAGGGTTCCTGTATATTTATTTTAATCTTTGTTCTTTATTACTGTTACTACAGAGATATGCTCAAGATAGATCATGCTCACTTCCACGTTCCAAACTCTTGCTTTCTTGTGTTCACATTCTAGTCCGCCGTAGCCAATATGTCCTTCCTGGTCCTGACAGGCTATCCCATCCCTTGGCTGTAAATCACATGACCATTTGCTATAAATACACCACACTCATACTTTTGTCACACCGTCTGTACATGCAACAGTTCTTTTTCTTATGTCTGTTGTGTATTCAGGGTTCCCCGTTCCCGTGTAGGTCAGCATGGCCATCTGTGTTTCCTCGGTGCTGGGAAGTTCTGCAGAAGGCACTCATCCTCCATGGGGATAAAAGCATATCTTTTGAAAACCCATGGGTCCTTTTTATATGCTGGCTTATGTCTGTGTTCCTGAGATTTCCTCCCAAGTTACTGGGACTTCAAAGTCAGAGGGAGCCTTCGGGCAATGCAATTACTTAGAATGCATTTCATTGAGGTCGAGAAGTTCTCCCTACTAAGCAATATATCATCAACCTCAATATATATTTTGGAAGGTACCGTGAGGCCCCTTCCTTAGAGAAAAGTTGTAAATAAAGAGTTTTTTTTTCCTGTAATCTTTTAAAAGCAAAGCAACATGGGTTAAAAGCACTGTATGCCCTTAAAAAAAATAAATAATGAATTTGAGAGGGGTAGAATTTTAATGACTGATTTTAAATTGAGCTGTTACCCAGAAGTAGAGCAACAGTACTGAAATTTCTGACTTCTTTTGTTTTCCCAGGTGTTAGCAATCCCTCCCGGCTTAACTGGCTCTGTGTTTACTCCATCCGTTGGATCATTAATAATGACAGTAAATAAAACCCAACCTAGGAAGCGAGTTCCTTTAATCTGACAGGTACTCACAAAGCAGTCACGCCTTGAAATGAAGAGCTACCTCAATTTCCCATCTAATAACTGAGCTGTTTGGCAATAAAATCCATTTTTATTTAAATGTCTGGGAAGAGCCTTGGCAGAGAAGCCTACGGTCCCCAATCCCGTGCAGTCCTGGGCACTCTGTGTGCCACTCACCCCGGCTCAGCTCCTATCACACCACAGGTGGAATTTCCTTGAAAATTTGATGCTGAAATAATTCTTTTGCAAGCCGGCTTGGTCTTTCCATGAGCACTCATTGTACCTTTATTTTCTTTAAACGTCTGCTTGACTCAGATCATAATATTTTTGGAAAAGTGGAAAAAAAATAATTAGAAAAGAAAATCCTCATAATCCCACCAGCCAGAAAAAAACTAAAGTTACCACTTTAGTATATATTGGAGTAAAATTTTTCTGTCTGTATCATTCCAACTACATACTACAAATATGCTTTGTTCACCAAACGAGAATAGTCTGTAAATATTTCCCCATTTTATTAAGAAATTAAAAAAAACCCAATGGATTATAATAGCCAAATAAACAGAAATTGCCTCATTAAAAAATAGAACATCACCAGTACCACTGAATCAACATGAGTGCGTTTTCCTGGCCCCATTCCCTGCATCATCAAGGAAGTTGGCATTTCTTTTTCCCTTGTTGTATTGTTTCCTTTGTTTAAAGACGTAGGAGTATCTACACAATATATTAGTTTGCTTTCGTTTCTATTTAAACTTCATAAAGATGATGATATGAATTGAATTGTGTCCCCCCCAAATTCATATGTTGAAGCCCTACTCCACAGTATGACCGGAGGTAGAATCTTTAGAAAGTAATTAAAATTGAGTTCATAAAGTTAGTGCCTCAATCCAATAGGACTATGGCCTTATAAGGAGAGAGGGTGGGGCGCCTGGGTGTTTTGGAGAGTTTTTTGGAGATTTTACTGGAATTGCATTGAAGCTATAGATCCATTTGGGGAAGGGCTGACATATTTATAACATTGAACATTGAGTTAGAAGGATTTGTACAATATATTTAAGTGAGAGAAGACAAACCATGCATACTCTGACCGTGTTTTCACAGAATAAGGAGAAGGAGCCTTACACACGTATGTGCGGATGCTTCTTTCCGGGGCCATGGCCTGACAGATAGGATTTCCCATCCCACAATGCGATTTTGAAGCCTCTCCAATTGCTAACTCAGGAAACCTCAGGTCATGGCAATCCCCATATCAGGGAGCAGTAAAAGGCCCCGGAGTGGCAGGATTTTGTTTTGGACTGGCTTTTAAACTCCATCCAGACAAAGCAGACCTGAATGATGCCACCTGTGTCAGGAACCAACTTCAAATGGAAAGATTCCCTATTTTCTGGCCCCCATAACCAGTGGCAACCTTCATTCTTCCAGAATAAAGGATATTTATCTCCATTCATTTCCCCTGACAATAACCACTTTCTGAGGGTGCCGAATTTCTGCTAGCACATAATAAATGCTCAGTAAATATTTGTTGATGTCAGTAATATGGCCCAATCTTTACAAAATGTGACAGACATTCCCAAAGAATCCCTAGCATGTGAATGAGTTCATTCTGCATGCACACAGTAACTGCTCAATAAATATTCATTGAAATAAGTAAAGAAGGAAGTATTCTAACTCATCAACACAAAAATAAGAGATACTGCGTAAAAAATCTGTGGGATAAGGATGCCTCACATAGTTTCAATGTTAATGAAGATTTTACCATTTTCTCATTTCTTTCAGTTTTTGTGATGGAAAGTGAATGCCTTTACAATCGTCATCTTTCACCAGAATCTGTCATCTTTTCTATATTAAACTCCTTAAGGTGGCGCAGTTGATGAGGTAACCGGCTCAGGTTGTGATCTCAGGGTTGTGGGATCGAGTCCCGAGTGGGACTCTGCACACAGCGTGGAGTCTGCTTGAGACTTTTTCTCCCTTTCCCTCTCTCCCCTGCGGCACTCCCGCTCTCAAATAAATAAGTAACTCTTTTTTAAAAAGAATAATATATCTTAATCTGAAAATGCAATACACATCTTGTTTTACTTTGAGCTTTGTTGTGTGTCCTACACTAACATAAGTAGCATTTCTTACCCTCAATACTTCCCAAACACAAATGCCTCCTAAAGTTATAGAACTATTTCTGAAATTTTTAAGATTTATTATAGTCCCAGAAATGTTTTTCTAATACCCCCAGCACTCAACTTCCTTAGGGCTCATTTGGGCTCAGGAACACCACCTTCCCCACCCCATCCTTCAAAAGCGACATCAAGTGGAACCTCTCTGAATATCTAGTTTTCATCTCATTAAGCAGTAAATGGAAGAGTCTGCTGCTGTTCTGGTGATTTTAGCCAGAAAATCGTCTTAACCTGTATATTTTGAAGAAATTTTAATTGTAGCCTATCACCTGGTAATAGGTGAAATAATTGTAATTAGAATTTTCTGTGACTCCAGGTGATGGTTACTTCTCTCTATTATTATGTAATTGTTATGTAATGTTATTTCATTATTTTCCAAATTGCTGAGCCTTGCTGCAGACCTTCCAGGGGTGGGACAAAAAGATATATACTTTCAACAATGTCTTTAGGTCTTATTTTACATCTGTGTTAGAAGATCATTGCCCAGCACTCACTGCATAAAACCCGAAGTTGAAGATCTAATATTGGCTAAATAGATACTTGAGTAAAAAAAAAAAAAAAAAATCTGGACACCCTTACTTCTTAATTTTCCTCTATGGTAGTGAATATGCAATTAGAAACACATTAAGGGATTGGAGAAATAATTTCTTAAATATTTGTTGATTATTGTGAGTTTGCTTTCCTGTAATCTAAGTTTTCCCAGGCCAATGTATGCTTCTTTTTTTTTTTTTTTAAGTTTAATAACCTATTTTGGAAGGAAATGTGAGATGGGAAATAGATTCAGAATATGATTTTAACTCCAGCAGAACCATAGTACATACAGAATTTAGGACAATCCAGTAACCTTTATTAAACATTATCTGAATTAATTATTTTTCATTTTCAGTTCAATTATATCCACGTCCTTGAATTGTTCTTTTTAGCAACCTTCCAACCTGACTTGATAACAACCCTTATATTACGAAAAGCTTGATTTTTAGTGCTGTCATAGTTCTGAAGAAACTAAATTATAAATATAAAGTTTTAAAAGATTATTAAGCACCATTTCTCTTGTATGGATTAAACATAGAGCCAGCATCAAAGACAGGTTCCAGATATACTCTGCAATTTATAGAATACCCAAAGCAAAGATAATATATATGTATTATCTTTGATTAGTGCGTGTATTTGTGTCTGTGTGTATGTGGGTGGAGTATGTATATACTTTTATGGGAAGCATAGAGAGCTGTTAAGCTCAACAGATCAACACATATTACATGAGATATTAATCAAAATAGAAGGAAATCATAATCTATTTAACATTGAAATATGTATTGGACACATACTATGTTCCATTGCTTTAATGGGAAACACTAAAAATAAATTCATATTTTAAAAATTCAGTATGGCGAGTGCTGCAGTGGCAACTGGCAAACAGGAAGACAAACAGATGGCAGGGCCACCTATAAAACCAAATTTTATGTACCCAAACTCATTTCAAGACTACCGTAGATCACTGGATTCATGACAGTAGCCGTAGTGGGTTAAGACCATGTAAGTGGGAAGTGGTGATCCAGGTCAAGTAAACCTGGTAACTGCAAGTAATGTTTTTCCTAATTTTGAGCATATTTGAAAAAAAAAAAAAACAAACCTACTCAGAGTGGGGGATCTGGGGTAGATCGGGGAAACA
This sequence comes from Enhydra lutris kenyoni, assembly GCF_002288905.1. Taxonomy (NCBI): domain Eukaryota; kingdom Metazoa; phylum Chordata; class Mammalia; order Carnivora; family Mustelidae; genus Enhydra; species Enhydra lutris. The sequence continues at coordinate 7,678,980 of NW_019154145.1, read as the reverse complement.
TTCACAGTTAACAGGTCAGGTGCCCATCCATTCAACCACACTGAACAGAGTAGAGTATGGATAGGTCAGATAGTGTCCAGAGGGACCTCTGAGTTGATTAAAAAGAAAAAAAAAAACTGATAGAAATAACTTTGTCCCTTTAAGGTAGTTTTTGTCACGATTCCGAGTAATAGAAATTTTCTGTGGTTGTTAAAGAATCATTAAAAAGCCGTTTCTTCGTCAATTAGAATCTTGCTGCCAGATTGTATGACATTTCGTGAACCAGCTTTAATTTGTTTTGCATTGTTCCAGAAGGTGAGATGAGATTACGAGGACTCGTGTGCCATTGAGGGATATATTTTACTCTTACTTCTCATGGTCCCTTTCTGGTAATTCAAATGTAACGGCATGATCTTGATTAGTTGATCTTTCTACATCAGCGTTTTCAGATGGTACTTCATGAAATTTTCACTACAATTAAAAATGCAATTAAAATGGATTATCTAAATCAAAGTCCATATTTAATTACGGCATACTATCTAGATCCTTATTTCATGATAGAGCAGATAAAATTCTCACAATTCTGGTGCTAATGCTTTCATTATTAAAAACGTAATAATACCGGTCTTTTGAGGCTCATCTCATTTCCTATCAGTTCCTTTTTTAGGTGTCATCGAGCAGTCCGCTTCCTTTAACAACCATGCCTACTTAGTCCCGAGAAGGTCTTTATGTGCTTCTCCTCAGAAAAATTAAATTATACAAAGTTCATCTAATTAATCCAAGTCCATCATGTCAAAGGAATGAGTGCCTCAATACTGAACTTGTCCTAGTTCTCTTTTGCTTTTACTTTTTTCTCCATTGTTAGCTATTGCAAAAATAATTAAGAAAATTTTGAAAAAGAAAGGAAATGCTCGGTAATTAATACTTGCTATTACATTAAATCTCTGCTATCCAAGTTTTGTATTGTTTCTAAACTATGATGATTAGCATGCATCATTTCCCATGTGCATTTTACCTTCCGGTTTCTTCAGTGGTGTTAATATTGGAGAGCACCGTGAAAAATCTCAGAGTTGAAAATCAAAGGCCCTAGTTTCAATGTTCGTTACCATGTATTTGTGATGTGACAGGGGAGAAGTTCTCCAAGCTGGGTGCATGTCTCTCTCCTCATCTGTAATGTGAGGATGACAAAAGTATGGAAGTGGAGGACAGACACGGAAGCTTTGTTGTACAACCAACTAAACGATTGATATGAAGTTCCTGTTCCATAGGAGGTACTCAAAAAAGGGTGGCGATTTTTATTGAATCATAAATATTTTCCATGTTACTATGCAACCTTTTTCACTATCAAGATAACATCTTAACCTAGGAGTCTATAAATATTATACAATCAAAAAATCATTAGTGGCATCTGAGCTTGAATACATTGGTGTTTTTCCAATCTCTCATTATGTGCATATATAATAGAACTTACCACTGTTTGAAGGCGTCTCACCAATATCTGATGTTAAGTACATGTAATCCTAAAATGTTTTTATGAACCACCTAATAGGATATGGCATTACATCAGTCTTTTTATAAAGTTGGTTAAACAAAAATAGTCATTATCTTCTGGCCACTTTAACTCCCTAAAAACATTGATACAGATTGAATTATTAAGGGATCTAAAGAAATCGTCAATAAGTCAGTTAAATATTGTCATTGCATTTAGTAAAAGACCAAACGCTTTCAACGAGCAGGGAAATGATTTCTGGACCCACGTTTCAGTGCAAACCCTAGCTCTTCTGTGACACATGAAGGCTTATTTAGCAATATGGAAATTCTGAAACATCCCATTATGTTGAGGGCAAAAAATGTAGTAACCTGTGGGTGACATTAACTTGAGTAAAAAACTAAATCAGAGAGTGTAAACTACCATGAAGGCTATTGAGGTGATCGATCTAGTTCTGTGTGGGGTGAGAATGATGTAGCAACCAAAGGCGAAGATGCTGGTGTGGCGAAGACCAACCTAGAGAGGGACAGGAAGGCACTGGCAATGAAGCTAAAAACACGGTTAGGATTTATCAGTGCGAGAATTACCAGGTCTACAAAATGATAACTGGGTCAAGTTTCTGATGCCTTTGAATTAATGCCCAACTCTTCTAGATTGAAGACTTAATAGTTCCTCTTTTACATTGCAATGCTCTATGGACAGCTTCAGCTTGAGTGAAAGAAACAAGTTTCACATCATTGTGATTCCTTTTATTGTGGAAAAAAAATATATTCTCTGAGGATTATTGCCTTTGTATCATGATGAAGCTTAAAATGAATGAACAGCTCTTTCAGAATGTCTTACAGATTGACATTTTAGTTCTCAAGCTTTCCTTGGAGATTAAATATTATAAAAATCCAATAGCCAGATAGACTTTATAGTGTCACAAATACAGTTTAAATATCAAATTCCATGTTGGGTCTTTTGAGTTCATGGAGCAAGTCCAGAGGCAATGTTCTTTTGCTAGAAAGAACAGCAAATAATCAATAAGACAATATAAGACTCTATGCCCTAGGGGTGCCTGGGTGGTTCAGTGGGTTAAAGCCTCTGCCTTTGGCTCAGGTCATAATCCCAGAGTCATGGGATCGAGTCCCGCATCTGGCTCTCTGTTCTGCAGGGAGCCTGCTTCCTCCTCTCTCTCTTTCTCTGCCTGCCTCTATGCCTACTTGGGATCTCTGTCAAATAAATAAATAAATTAAATAAAATCTTAAAAAAAAAAAAAAGACTCTATGGCCTCTGAGTATGTAGGTGGCATGTGATTCCTGAAAATATAAAAAAAAACATTTTGTTTTATTATTATATAAGTTAGAGGTGTACATTATAATTTGATGTGTAGTGTCGGTTATACACTAAAAAAATGATCATCTCACAAGTCTAGTTACCATCGATCACCCTACAATCGACCCCATTTTTTTAAAAAAACTCAATTTGATTCTCTTAAAAGAATCAATTTGGGGGAAAAAAGACATTTTATAAATGAGAAAAATGCTTTAGTAGTAGTTAATGCATAAATTTCTAATTTCTAGTTTAATTTTAGAGTTAATTGATGTACAAATAGTATGTACTACCAATGTAATAGGAGACACTCTCCTGTTTTCCAAAATGAAAACAAAAATATGTATTTTCTGGAATGACCCAAATGTTCATCATTGTTTTATCTGGTTTGTGTTAGTAGTCTGATATTGTGTAGTCTACCATACCCTGGGGCAGTGTTTCTGGAAGTATTTCCTTTAATATAATTTTCTTTTTTAGATAGGAGTATTTCTGCACTAGTAAGATTTTATTTGAAAATTACAAAGTCAAACATAGTCAGAGGGGTCTGGGTGGCTCAGTCGGTTAAGTGGCTGCCTTCGGCTCAGGTCAGGATCCCAGAGTCCTGGGATCGAGCCCCGCATCACGCTCCCTGCTTGGCGGAGAGCCTGCTTCTTCCTCTCCCTCTGCCTGCCACTCTGCCTACATGTGATCTCTCTCCATAAATAAATAAAATTTTTAAAATAAAAAAAAAAATTTTTAAAAAACATAGTCAAACATTTTCAGTAAATAATAGCTTCATTAAAATTAACATGGATTTTAATCAGGACTCCTTGGAGACTTCACTAGGCTGAGGAAGTGTGAATCTTCCCCACATCTGTTATTTTATTATATTTATTAGCATTAACTAACGTCAAATGTAAAAACAAAAAATGCCCGGGCATCTTGCTGGCTCAGTCGGTAGAGCATGTGACTCTTGATCTCAGGTTTGTGAGTTCGAGCCCCACATTGAACCTAGAAATTACTTAAAAATAAAATCTTTAAAAAAAAGACAAAAACAAAATCAAACAATACCACAAAAAGAATTCCTACTTTATGTAAAGCTTTCCACTTAGGATGCCTGAACTCTAAGCATGATGATTTATGGTTATAAATCACATGTAGGAAACACCCAAAGATGTCTGTCTGCATATGCTCAATGGGTACAGTCCAATTTCCCAAATTGGTTCAATTCAGTGATTCTCTTGACCTGTTTTGATGATCATATTTGGGTCTTCTCACAAAGAGAAAAGAGCTTTTTGTTTAGTTGTTTGCTTGTTTTAGGAGAGTCAGAATTTTATATAATAAGGTTTAAATGTAATTGAATCTTGAATAATGTTCTCTTATTTTTATTATTCATATAACTTCTCACCTAACTGAGATGCATACTTGTTGGCTGAGAATTAGGGTCAGATGCTATTCCTTAGCAAACTACCCAATGAAGACGTACTGTGAACCCAAACAGCCGTTTTTGAAGATGTGGTCAGTCTCCTCTCTAAACTAAAACAAGACTAGAGCTTTAGTTTCTTCCTTTTTTTTTTTTTTTTAAATGTATTTATTTTAGAGGTGGGGAGGGGTAGAGGGAGAGAACCTCAAACAAGGAGAGACACTTCACCCCATGAAGGATGGAGCCCAACTCAGGGCACCATCTCATGACCTTGAGATCATGACCTGAGCCAAAACCAAATATCGGACAGTCAACTGACTGAGTCACCTAAGCTCCCCAAGATCAGAGCTTTTCTTAAGCCATTATTACTGGGAAACTTATTTTTTAACTAAAAAGTTGTAGAATGAAATATATTTTAAAAGTAAATGCTCTCTCTTAAGAAAAATATAGGCTGGTTTGGCCCAGGTCATACAAAATATTTTCCCCCACTGCTTCCACTATTTTTAAAGCTTCTGTTCTGACTGGCACTGGCCATAGATAGAAATTAAATTTTTTTTTTAAAGATTTTATTTCTTTATTTGACAGAGAGAGATCACAAGTAGATGGAGAGGCAGGCAGAGAGAGAGAGAGAGAGAGAGGGAAGCAGGCTCCCTGCTGAGCAGAGAACCCGATGTGGGACTCGATCCCAGGACCCTGAGATCATGACCTGAGCCGAAGGCAGTGGCTTAACCCACTGAGCCACCCAGGCACCCTAGAAATTAAATTTCTAAGCTAGTATTTTTATTTATTTTTTTAATTAATTAATTAATTTATTTATTTATTTATTTTTAAGAAAGTTATTTATTTTTAAGAAAGTTCTACACCCAGAACTTGAACTCATGATTGAGAATTGCATGCTCTACCAACTGAACCAGCCAGCTATACCAGATGTAATTTTATTTTATTCTATTTTTTAAGTAAACTCTTCTAAACTTAGTTTTTATGTGATGTTGTTGGGTGGGCCATTCTAAGAAATCGAGTGTTTCCCAGAACTCGTTTCTAACGATCTTTCAGTTTATGTTACAAATAGTCTTACTCTAGATTTAGATTATTTCCTGGCATTTACCCTGCAATTTCTGAGACCATTTTAGGCCTCATTAAAAAATGTGCACCCAAGGAAGAAGAAATTATGTCATTATCTGGCCCTTAAAGTACCACCCACTGTGACTTCAGAATGCTCTGCCCTCATTTCCTCTTGCTCCCATCACTGCTGCTCTCTTCGTAGCACCAGGCTCCAGAAAGACTGCCCTTCATTTCTGGTCAGTTCCCTCCCAACCTGTTTCACTTGTCACAGGCATAGTGTTTTATTGGAGAAAAAAATTAAGGCTAATTGTACTCTTCAGTAAAGCCTACCTTCTTTATCACTTGTGCTAAGACGTTAATAGAAAGTAGATTCAATATCTGTCTTGATATTTTAGGATTCTGGTCTGTTTCACCTGCAGAGCACCCCTAGCATGGACTTCCCTATCACTTAGCTGACCATAAAATTTATTATTCAAATGGGAGGACTTTCGAGAATGAAACGGGATGCTAGTGATAATTACGCCTGGACGAAGCCAAGACTATCTCAGGCACACTGGGACTTACCATCTCCGTGCTTCAAACACGTAGGTGGTAAATACCAAAAGTCATGGAGACCTAGTGAGAGAATGAGGACTGTGAACATTCCATATAAATTCATGTTTTCCATAAAGATACATAGTGAGCCCAGAGAAAATTTAAGTAGGAACACCACAAGCTGAGAGCATTACCAACCTTTTCAGGTTTACAACTGTTAACCCACATAGGGGAAATAAGACAGTCTACTCTTAGATACTTTATTTTACAGGTAAAAATAGGGTCTTCCCATGTGCTTCCCAAACAGCCCTCCATCATTCACAGCTCATCACCGTACTGGCAGCTCTTCTTTTGTAAATGTGGTTTGCCTCCAGCTGCGTGATGCATACTGTGTCTAGATTGGATCTAGAAAGAAAACTTTAATCCTCTTGTAGGTATCTTTCTGATAACAAAAACCTTTGTTTCAAATTTTCTCTCCCTCCAGGAAAGATTTTTTTTTTTTTTTTGCTTTGTTGAAATATGAAGCCTGATGTATCAGATTAGATGAATCTTTGGCAGAGATAAAAACCGTAAAGTTATATGCGTAAGTAAGCCAACCTGGGGGAGGGAGAATGTATGAATGATCATGTGTTTGTACAAACATAAATCTCCCCCAGTTCATGTGCTTGATTGACAAAATCCACATGCAGCACAACAGAGTAACTGGAAAAGTTTGCTTTTGTTCTGGTCAACTGTGATAAGTGTCCATCAGTGCTGTTACTTTCTTACTTTGAGAGCTTGGCGTGGGGGTGAAGTTGCTCTTATCCAGTTATTATTCTGAATTCAATTTTCAGGCTTATGTTAATTATTAGAAAATGAAAATAGTGCTTCAAATACAATAATCACACAAGCGTTCCCTGCATCCCAATTTTCAACTCAACTGGTTGCCACTCTTCAGATTGAGGTCAGTTTCGATTTTTGCATGAGATAGGACAGATCCTCAAAGAAATGAACATTATTCCCATCTTTAAAATGAGAAAACCACTCTCCTTGCCTTTTTTTTTTTCCTGGTCTCCATGGGTTTTGGTATACTTTTAAAGACATTCATGGTTTCACATGTCCAGATGTGGCCTTTAATGGAAAATCTTTTTTTTCTTAGCATCACTGTTCTTTTTGTTTGTTTGTTTGTTTGTTTGGTTTTTTGTTTTTTAAGATTTACTTATTTATTTGAGAAAGAGAGAGTGAGAGGAGGGAGGGCCAGAGGGAGAGATTGAATCTCAAGCAGGCTTCATGCCCAGTGCAGAGCCTGACACGGGGCGCAGACTCACAACCCTCAGATCACGACCAAAGCCTAATCAAGAGTCAGATGCTTAAGTGATGGAGCCATCCAGGCACCCAGGCACCCAGGCACCCAGGCACCTCTCAGCATCACTAAATCATTTAGATTTACTTATAGTGCTTTTATTTACGTGGCATAATTTTACCAATTTGAGCGAAGTATGGAAAATTCATCTCCCTTTAGGTCTCTTTACCATACAGAGGTTTTTAGATAATTTTCTTAGATATTTTCTCTACACTAATTTAAAACCATATCAGTGTTGCAATTTTGCTTCGATTTCCAAACATAATTTGGAAAGCTCAAGAGGAGAAGAAAAGTTTGTGTATTTATGCATTTTTTTTTACCGTGTTCTCTCTTCCTTTCTGATGTCCCAAATTTCCTTCTTTTTATTGTATTCTTTCTATTGTTTGAAAAACTTTCCTCAGTCATTGTAGGGAAAGTTTCTGGTGACATAATCTCTTACTTTTCCTTTATCTGAGAAAGTCTTGATTTTCCGTTCATTCTTGAAGGATGTTTTCACTGGATATAGGATTCTGATTTGATTCTTCTTCCTTTCAATACTTGAAACATGCTGTCACTTTCTTCTGAGCTCTATGATTTCCTCCTCAGAAATCCACTGTCATTTGAATTATTTTTCCTATATAAATAAGGTTTTGTTTCTCTCTGGCTGCTTTTTCTTTTCTTTCCTTTCCTTTTCTCTTTTCTTTCCTTTCCTTTTCTCTTTTCTTTTCTTTTCTCTTCTTTTCTTTTCTTTTTTCAGTGTTCCAAGATTCATTGTTTATGTACCACAATACCACACCCAGTGCTCCATGCAATACGTGCCCTCCTTAACACCCACCACCAAACTTATCCTACCCTCCACACCCCCTCCCCCTGCAAAACTTCAGTTTGTTTCTCAGAGTCCACAATCTCTCATGGTTCGTCTCCTCCTCCAATTTCCCCCACTTCACTTTTCCTTTCCTTCTGATGACCGACCTCCATGTTATTCCTTACGCTCCACAAATAAGTGAAACCATATGACAATTGACTGTCTCTGCTTGACTTATTTCACTCAGCATAATCTCCTCCAATCCTTTCCATGTTGATACAAAAGTCGGGTATTCGTTCTTTCTGATGGCTGAGTAATATTCTATTGTATATATTTACCCCAAAGATTCAGATGTATTGAAAAGAAGGGCCATATGTTCCCCAATGTTCATAACAATCATGAAACTGTGGAAAGAGCAAAGATGCCCTTCAATAGACTAATGGATAAAGAAGATGTGGTCCATATCTCTGGCTGCTTTCAAGATGTCTTCTTTGTAGTTTAAAATTTTTCAACTATGATGTTTCTTGTGGTGAGTTCTTTGGGTTTATCTTATTTGGGGTTTGTGTGAGTTTTTCTTCAATCTGTTATCTTATGTCTCTTGCCAAACTGAGAAGTTTTCAGCCATTATTCTTTAAGTACATTTCTATTTTTGCCCTTTATCCTCTCCTTCCAGGACTCCCATGAAATGAGGGGTAGATCTTTCATTATAGTTCTATAGTCCCTAAGGCTTGCTCAAGTTTTTTAGTTTATTTTCTCTTTGTCATTCATACTAAGTTCTCTTGTTTCATCTTCTAGCTCACTCTTTCTTTCCTCTGGCCCTTTCATTGTGCTGCTGAGCCCTTCTAGTTAGTTTTTATTTTGGTTATTTTATTTTATAAAATTTCTCTTTAGTTCTTTATACTTTCAATTCATTGCTCAGACTTCCTATTTCTTTGCTGAGATGATCTCTCTTTTCATTTGTTTCAAGTGTGTTTATAATTAATCAATAAAGCATATTTATGATTTCTGCTTTAACATCTTTTGCAGATAATTCTAACATCTGGGTCATCTTGATGTTGCCATCCATAAGTTGTCACCCATTTGAAATCTTCTTGGGTCTTGATACAATGAATTATTTTGTATTGAAATCTGAGGATTTTACATATTATGTTTGAGAATCTGCATTTTATTTACAGCTTCTGTTTTTGCTGTCTTCCTCTGACATCATTCTGTCTGGGTAAGGGAGTGGTACTAGTTCTTTACTCTCAGCAGTGGGTGTAAGTACAGGTTCTCTCTCAGCCCAGGTTAATACTTCATTACTGCTGGGCAGAAAAAGAAGTTTCAGCTCACCATTAGGGCTCCACTGTCCAGGGGTTAGTGCCTTGTTCCTGTTCCCTGCATGATGTCCGCCGACTTGAGGTAGGGGGAACTTTACTACCTAGTAGGGACGAAAGATGCAGCTCCTTACTTGTCCTTCACTGACCGCACCCCAGCAGGGAACTTGAAACTTATTACAACCTGAATAGGATGAACTTCTGTGCTTCCCATTGAGCCTTTACTAGTGCAGTGGGGAGGGACCACAGCTTGTTTCTAAGGTGTTTGCCTTGAGTAAGACAGTTACTGTCACAAGTTACCTCACTTGGTAGGCTGCCTCTTTCCTGGTCCTTCATATGAGGAGAGACTTTTGTTGGAGCTTTTTTGTATGTACCTGTAGGTGTTTCTGAGTTTCTACTTTAGTATTTTTGTGGGAAAAGGAAACCCAAGGAACTCATCACTATGTCATTTCTTGGGTCTCAAGTCCTTAGCTAAGCTCCCTTCATTCCTTTACTTTTCAGATTATTCTTATGTTTATTTCATGTATTAAGTCCAGAGTTATCAGTTGTACCTCACAGGAGGAATTAAAAAAAGTATATTCAGTCGTATTTCTGGAACTAGAAAAGCATATCTATTTTTGAAGAACATACAGTTTTAAAACTTTGAATATATATAAATGCATTTACCTGGTGATAGTATTATGATAAGCATTTTTTAAATAAGATACATTTTATTGATCCATATTTCTTAATGCCTCTATACCTCATCATAGAAATACTTCAACTCAGAAAACCGCATTGATGTAGTCTAATTTTATCCCTCTGAAAATTTGTTTGACTACTGTTAGTAAAGTAATATCATTTTCTACATTTATTCTTTCATTCATGCAATTTATTTAATTATAATTATTCTTGGTACCTGGAATATATCAATAACACAGTAATTCCTACAATGAAGAGCTTATATTACATGTATGTGGGGGTAGTGGATAGGACAGACAATAAAAAATAAAGTTAATAAACAGGAGTATTTCAGGCCCTGTTGTGAGTAATGTACTATGGAATTTGTTAAAAAGAGTATACAGGGTATGGAGAATCTGTAGCAGAGGGATAATTGAAATTTTAAATAGTAGAGTCACACTGGGATTTATTGGGTATGTAAGATTTGACTATTAGCTTGAGAAAGGAATGAAGACTAGCAAAGGGAGACTAAGGAAAGAACATTTCAAGCAGAAGAAACAGCTTTGCCCTTTATTCTGAAAATGGATATCAGGACAGTGTCTTGAGCAGATGAGTGACAGCTCCTGCTCCCACATTTCCACAGGCTCATTCTGGCTACACTGTTGAGAACAGAGTATTCTGACAAGAGACCATTTAGGAGGCTGTTACAGAAATCCAGGTAAAATACGGTAATTGAAACCAAAGTGGTATCAGTGAAAGTGATGTGAAGTGGGTATTCGGTTTGGGGTATATTTTGAAGTCAGAACAAATAGGAATTTTGGACTGCTTATATAAGCAATGTGAAGGAAAGAGTTAGAACTCCCAGGAGTTTGGGTTTGAACATCTGGAAGAATGGAGTTGCCATCAATGGACAAGCTAGAGGCAAGAGGGTTTATATATGGAAATCGGGGATTCCATTTTGGACGTGTTAAGTTTCACGTGACCATGAAACATGCAAATGAAGACATTGACAGGCAGTCAGATAAGGGAGACTGGAATTTTTTATTTATTTATTTTTTTAAGAGAGTGATAGAGAGATGGAGGGAGCAAGGTGGAGGTTAGAGAGAGAGAGAGAGAGAGAGAGAGAGAAAGAGAGAAATCTCAAGCCCGCATGGGGCTCAATCTCATGACCCTGAGATCATGACCTGAGCCTGAATTGAAATCAAGAGTTGGACGCTTACCTGACTGAGCCACCCAGGTGCCCCAAGGGAGACTGAAATTTGAGTGTCTAATGGCTGGTCCTTAGGGTGTGCAAAAATTAAGAAGTTAGGGAAGAAACTGAAAAGAGTGACCAGAGAGGTCAAAGGAAAACCCAGGTGAGTGCAGCAAGACAAGTAAAGTAGTGGAAGACAACTGGAAGCAAGTCAAGAAAGTGCACCGGTGCAGAAGAAATGAGGCACTGCGTTGGATGCTGCTGGTGGTTCCAGGAAGGTGAGAAGGAAGAATTGGTTATTGCATTTAGCATCATGGAGATCACCTGATCTTGATGATAGCACTTTATTTGCAGTGGTGCTGAGGTTAAATGGTGATCTGAGTTGGTTTATGAGGGAAAGGGTGAAGATGAGTTAGATTCAGTAAGTATAGGCAGTGCTTTCTAGGGGAACAGAGGGGAGGAAAAGAAATGAATGGCAGCTGGGAGAGGAAAGATGGTCAAGAGAAGTGTCTGTCTCTGTGCATGTGTGTGTGTGTTTAATAGAGGAGATAACAGTATATTTGTGTTGTGATGGAAATGATAGAGCAAAGACAAAAATAATATGTGGGAGAGAAAGGGGAATTTGCTGAGTTATGTCTCTTCCTCAGAAAAAGGAGATGTTTTGTGGTGCTGGAGTAGAGCTATTGGATTTGACCAGATGTACAGACAGCTTGCTATGATAACAGACTAAAATGTGAAGTATTTGGGTGTAGATAGTGGTAGGTATGTGTACGTGCTAATGGGGGTTTCTAGATGCTCTCTTCTTAATGCTTTAATTTTCTCAGAAAAGGAAAAGCAAGGACACTGGCTGAGAGTGAGGAGGAGAGAAGAGGTGTTAGGTGTTTGGAGAGAAGAATGAGAAAGATCGAAGAATGAAAGAATAATTAACTCGAGACTCGGGATAAAATTATCAAGACAGTATAAGTGACTCTCTTGGGGTTCAAAATCATGAATTTAAATGAGTCCAGGCAACATGGTTGATTTCGCTTCTGAACAGCTATTAATTGCCAAAAAATTTTAATGAGTTAAATTCTGCCTCACCTATTTTCCCTACTTCTGTTCTCTGCAGATACACAGGAAATGTTTAATTCACTTTTTTTTTTCATTTTAGCCCAGCAGATAGTTGGAAATCATTATGATGAGCTGTCCCCTGCCTGTTCTTTCCTAGACTAAGCTTCCATTTCCTTCGTTGACCTGTATATATATCTTCAGACCCTTCATTTGCCTGCAGATGTGCTCCTCATTATTGAAGTCTGTCCTCAGATATAGATCACACTAACTACCCACACCTCTTCATTACTAGTGTGTATAAGCACCTAATCTTTCTAGTCGTAATCATGGAGATGACTATTTGGTAAAGCTGAACACTGCGTGTGTAAATACGGAAACTTACTTTACATAATGGCTCTGTTCTATGCTACTCTTTTCTATGCTTTAGTCCCGGAAAATGAACAATCAACTCCTACAAATGAAAAACCATTAGAACTCCATCCGCATGTGGTGGAAAGTACATTCCACTGGGTGTCGCGGGAACTAGGTCCTGACTCCAGCTCAGTCCATGGATTTGAGCAAGTGACCTTCATCCTCTGACCTTCCATCTCCTCACTTCTGCGACTGCTGCTGCCAGATGTAGCCATGATCTCTCCCCGCTCTGCATTTCCACTGTTTTCTTGGTCCCTTCAGCTCTGTCACATAGGTATCTCCAGAACAACATTTCAAACTCAACTTGCTCTAGGGGAGTCGGTTGCTTCTTTTCTTAGCTTGGGGATGTACTCATACCTCTTTTCCCCACACAATGCCTATCTGAATATGACAGCATGCAAAATAGTTTTAGTTTCTAGCGTGCCCAGTTTCATATCATGGGTGAATTTGAATCTGTCCTCAAATGGTTTACTTATAACCAACTGTTGGAAACTTTCTTTATTACAACTTGCTAAAACACATGACTTTACATCTACAGAAATTAGTTTCATTCTACATATTTTTCCTTTAGCAGTAAGCATCAAATGTAACCAAGGAGAGAATGAGGAATTGGTATGTAAAAATATGTGGAAATTTTCAATAGTATTCAAATATTTCTATGTCTTAAATATAAACAAAATGTCCAATACTTATTCCTACTTTGTTTCTTATACAACAAGCCCAATAGGATGTTCTGGCTGTTTTATGAATGATGGAAGTATAAGTGCAATTTCATATTGTGGCACTGCTGAGAGTAGCTGACATAATCCTACAATATAAATTCTCAGTGTCGTTGTTTTTAAAACACACTCCAAAACAAACAAACAAACAAACAAACAAAAGAACGGATGAATCAGCTCCAGGGGTAAGAGTAATCCCTGTGGTTAGCATCCAGCCCATTTGGCATTTGGCAGCCACAGTAGTTCCCCAAGACTAGATTAACATCCCCTCCTATTCTGGAATTAAGTGTGTCTGTTGTGTCACTGAAAGGGGTACTACTGCCTTAGTAATCCCAGCTGTTAGGTATATGCTCTCTCTGACTGTTCATTCACACTTTTACTACCATTTGTGTTTCAAAAAGTTGTTTTTTGTTTTTTTTTTCATTGAGATACATGTTCTGTAAAGGTAGTTGGATATCCAGGTTCTCTTTAATATGGGAATCTTTAGAAGTGTCACAGGTTTTTTCTGTGACACTTCTTTCTGTGTCAGAATATTTGCAATATTTAGATTATTGTATTTTAATCATGACAGTCCAAGAATATTAAAGTTTTTCTCGACTTGTCATAGCTAAATTTCATTTATTCTCCAATTCTTTTTTTTTTTTTTTTTTTTGTATTGCCTGTCTATATCTATCTCCTATCCTATCCTATCTAAATAGAGAGGAATTTTTTGGTCTTTCTTATAGTCCCAGATATTATCAAAATGTGGTGTTTCTGATCATCCTAGCTTATTTGATTTCTGAGTATTCGACCAAAAACTCTTAATGAATTAAGAGAAAGTACAATTACAAATTATTCAAAAGATGAAAACCTAGGGGACAGGTATAATAAAAATAGCCCTCTATGTTTGCAAAAATTGGTCAGCTAGTTGGTCATACATTTGGAAAAAATAACTTACAGAACAAGTTTTGTCCTAATTCAGTGCCTTTCATATGACAAAAAATCATTTTCAGAGGCAAATATCCCCTAATAAATAAGGATTAAAAATATATTTTCATAGACCCACCTCTATCTACATAAAACAAGCTAATTTCCTATAAAACTATTGAATTACTGATAGCTAACATTGGCTTGCCGAGAAAACTAAAGTATTAAAACAAGGAAAAATTCACGTTTCTCACTGAATATATCTCTAATACAGCTTCCTTCCCTAGAACCAGAGCCTCTTCTGGAATGCACTTTTCTATTCATTATCTATTACTAATACCAGACCAAAGATTCTTTATCAAAGTAAATGGGCTTTAAAATATATTACGTGGGCGCCTGGGTGGCTCAGTGGGTTAAAGCCTCTGCCTTCGGCTCAGGTCATGATCTCACAGTCCTGGGATCGAGCCCTGTATCGGGCTCTTTGCTCAGCGGGGAGCCTGCTTCTCTCTCTCTCTGCCTGCCTCTCTGCCTACTTGTGATCTCTGTCAAATAAATAAATAAAATATTTAAAAAAAAAGATATTACATAGGCTTAAAATCTCATAATACTGATAATGAGAAAATACAGATTATAGCTTTGTTACATACTGTAGATAGGAAAATAAATTTCTCTACTATTTCTGGAGGACAATTGGTCAACTTACCAAAAGCATTTAAAGTTAGAATATGCTACGACCCATGAATTCCACTTCTAGGAATAATATCTCAAGGATATTTCAGGAAGTTAACAAAGTTACAAGTCTATGAGTTTTCATCATACTGTCTTTAACATTGGTATAATTGTCTAAACTTTCCGGTGGTAAGGAGCTGTTCACATAAATTATATTATATCCATTCAATTGAATACCAACCACCTGGTAAAGCTACTCAATTGTAAACTTTTCACCTCTGTGAGGATTTCTAATATGTATCATAAACCTTAAGTGATCAGAAGAGAATTCTTCATGCCAGCCCCTACAATTCCGTTCCTCCTTGAGTTTTCCCCATTTCAGCGACACTGCCGTATTTCCAGCCACCAAAGCAAAATATCTATAGTTCTGCTCTCTGATACTGTGCTATTAAGCCCTTGAAATGCAACCTACCCCAATTAAGTTGTTTATAAGTATAGGCATATAGTGTATATAGGTGTACACATGCATTTACATATGTAGTATACTTATATGTACTATATATATATACATACACACACACACACACACATATGTAGATTCATACAATGGAATATTATTCAGCTTGAGAAAACAAATTCTGCCATATGTGACAATATGGCTGACCCTGGGGGACATTACACTGAGTGAAATGAGCCAATCGCAGAAAGACAAATACTGCATGATTCCACTTAAAGGAGGAATCTAAGTAGTCTCTGTCAGGGAAACAGAGGAGAATGGAGGTTGCCAAAAGCTGGGGAAGGGGGAATGGAGAGTTGCTAAGTCAACAGGCATTTACGTCAGTTAAGCAAGATAACTTCTAAAGATCTGCTGTACAGCACCGTACCTATGGCTTCCAACATCGTACACTTAACATTTTAGCACAGTGGATCCCATGTTACATGTTCTTGTCACAACCACAAAAGAGAAAAATCAGTCATGACTTGTGTTATTGACTAAAACTGGAAGATATCGATTCGGCACATTGTCCAATGGATTCCATGAAATAGGTTCTCATGTAATAATGACTAATAAGAAGTAATTTAATTTTGATTTGATCTTTTGTCAACTAGCAACATGCTCATTCAGACATTGCCTGTTACTCTAAATTTTAGTGTATAGTTACTGTATCTAATGGATCAGATCAACTTTGGTTTGCAAAGTCATGGTATTTCATTATTTGCTATCACTGTGAGAAAGAGAGAAATTATTTTAAAAGGGTGTATTATCACTGGGAAAATACATAGTTCCACCTTTATAGTCCTGAGAGAAATGTCTCAAAGTCGCCACAAAAAGAAGGTAATATTGAATTGGAGCGAGGACATTTTGAACTCCAAGTAAACTGAAATGTCACCAGTAAGCTAGCAGTCCAAAACTCATAACATAAATAATTTTTCAAGTGAGAAATAACAGTGAATATTCATTTGGAAATAAATACAGAATTTAAGCAGGTAGGATTTAATTAACCAAACTGGAACATCGCCAGACCTCTTCAGCTAACATCTCTGCTCATTAATAGATAACATTATTCCTGCCCTGCTAAACCCGATGTCAGGAACAGAAAACATCCTTGCTTTCCTTCCTCATTGGTAAATATCCAGAACTAAAGAGGATATTAAAATGCACACATTTCAAATAAAAAATGTTTCCCCATAAAAGAGGTATAGCCACTTATCCACTGTTAAACTGCTACCATTGGGAAGAATTCATGTATCAGCAGTAACATCGCTGTACTTTCAAATGTGAAACCAGGTAACATAATGATTACTGTCTGCGGCAGTGAACTTGTCATGTTTTGTCTACCCAGTACCTGTTCCCTTCCCTTCTTCTCCAAGTTGCTTCCCATTTCTGGTGGAACAGCCTCTTGCTTGATCCTTCCAATAATGTGATTACAGGGGAAACCACATCCTAGCCCACAACGCTAGGTCAGCACTAGATGCAGGATCCACGGTAGGTTTTTTTCCCCAGGATGTTTCAAAATGCATTATGGCAGGAGCAACTTTTTACTCTCTGATAGGGAATTTGGGAAGCTGTGACCCCCAGGTAGCTGCTGATGTACATTCGAGCCTCATGAGGAAGTTGGCTACGGAGGATGATGCAGACACAAAAGATCAACTGAGGAAACAGCTGGAGAGATGGTCAGGATGGGAATTCGAAGGTATGATTCCAGCCCCTGAAGGCTCCAGAATTTATTTCCACCTTGCCAGATTTGGTGGTTCAGTTATGCTCATAATCTTGCTAACTGTTCCCACTAGCTACCCGTGCGTACACACACGCACACACACACACACACACAAACACACACACAGAGCTGCTCTCTGTTTAAGTTAATTCATATTGTCAGTTGCAATAAAAAAAAAAATTCTGTGTTGCCGACAAAGGACACAGGAGCCGTATAAATAGGCAGTAATAAGCTCATTCCTATTTTTCAACATAAATGACACGCTGCCTCAGTGTAGACGCCATACAACCATACAATCACTGTATTACAGGATTTCATGGAAGAATGTGTAATATATACAAAACAGCATTGGATTGTATTTCACAGACATTTCATCCCACCTAGCCCTATTTGAGTTAACCTCAAAGGCCTTCTAAAAGAAGGCAAATACAATATCTTTATTCAGTTCCCTAAGTTTAAGCAAATCAGATGAAGACTTTTGATGAATTCTTATAATTTTTCCATGTCCTTCCACATGAGAAAGAAGAGCTTATCTTTTTTAAAAAATATTTATTTATTCATGAGAGACGGAGAGAGGCAGAGCCAGAAGGAGAAGCAGGCTCCCCACTGAGCAGGGAGCCTGATGCGGGACTCGATCCCAGGACCCCAGGATCATGACCTGAACCGAAGGCAGATGCTTAACCATCTGAGCCACCCAGGTGCCCCAAGAAGAGCTTATCTTAACACATTTCAGTGAAAGAGTTATTGGGTGACCCTAAAATATTTAACAACAACAAAATTGTCTAGCATTTGAAAACAGATTAATATCCTGGAAATTATCAGACACTTATGGGTTACCTATGAGTAGATGGGTTCATTACCATGGAATTATTTAAAGAAGGTTTGGAAGATATCACTAACATGAGAAAAATCTCATTTGGTTGCAGGCTGACATCATTCATTTATTCAGTAAATATTTTTTTTCCACACCTTCTATATGTCAGACATTGTTAGAGGCACTGTAATAACAGGTGAACAAAGTCCAACCCTGTGTTACTGATATTCTAGGGCATTACTGGCCAACAGAAATACAGTGAGAGCCACACATGCAAGCCACATCTGTAATTTTTAATTATCCTGGTAATAAATTTTAAAAAGTTTAAAAAAATCAATTTTAATAGAAGATTTCATTCCGTGCTCATGAATTGGAAGAACAAATGTGAAAATGTCTATGCTTCCCAGAGCAGTCTACACATTTAATGCAATCCCTATCAAAATACATCCATGTTTTTCACAGAGCTGGAACAAATAATCCTAAAATTTGTATGGAATCAGAAAAGACCCTGAATACCCAAAGGAATGTTAAAAATGAAAACCAAAGCCAGTAGCATCACAATTATGGACTTCAAGCTCTATTGCAAAAGCTGTAATCATCAAAACAATGTGGTACCGGCACAAAAACAGGCACATAGATCAATGGAACAGAAGAGAGAGCTCAGAAATGGACCCTTTACGATATGGTCAACTAATCTTCAACAAAGCAGGAAAGACTATTCAATGGAAAAAAGACAGTCTCTTCAACAAACGGTGTTGGGAAAATTGGACAGCCACATGCAGAAGAATGAAACTGGACCACTTCTTTACACTATGCACTCAAAATGGATGAAAGACATAAATGTGAGAAAGGAATCCATCAAAATCCTTGAGGAGAACACAGGCAGCAACCTCTTCGACCTCGGCTGCAGCAACTTCTTCCTAAACACATTGCCAAAGGCACGGGGTATACATAAACAAAATTTTAAAATATTGGTTAGATATTTTACATTTTTTTTCACCTTGAGTACTTAAAATCCATCGTGTATTTTATACTTACAGCACATTCAATTTTGACTAGCTTATATTTCAAATGCTCATTAGCCATCAATGGATGGTGGCTACCATATTGGGCGCATAGTTCCACAGGCTAAAAAGAGCTAATGTCTTACTGAGGGCCAGAAACAATAATCCGAAGAAATATAGTACTATGATAGCTCCATTTTATCAATAAGGTAGCTGAACAATGGGGATTAAATTTGTCCAAGATCACACAGCCTCTAAGTGCTTCTATATTTCTATACAGCAAACCATCCAAAAACTTGGTTGCTTAAGACGATAATTTATCGTTATTTCATCCTGTCCCGTGGGTTGTCCAGGCTCAACTGAGAGGTCCCTTACTGTAAAGATTACAGCTGGGGAGGGAGTCATGTGAGGGCCCAATGGGATGGGCCAGGATGGTAGCTGGTTCACTTACATGTCTGGTGCCTCCGCTGGGATAGCTAGAATAGCTGGGTTCTTGGAAGACTTCTCTTTCCCTCTCTCTCTTCATGTGGCTTTCTGTTTGCCTCATTTGGGCTTCCATATAGCATGGAAGTCTCATGGTGGTTGATTTCCCCAGAGAAAACATCCCAAGTGTTCCAGGTAGAGGCTGCAAGGTTTCTTGTGTCTTGGTCACTCCTATCACATTTTACTCTCAAAATGAGTCTCAGGGCCAGCCTAGATTCAGTGCAAGGGAACATGCACACTGGGAAGATGGTAGACCTGTTCATTGACAGTCTATCCTTGGAGTGTTATAATAGCGGAGTAAGAATTTAAAACCAGTGAGCCAACATCAGAAATAATATGTTTAATAACTATGGTATGTTATCTTCCATTATATTATCTTCCATATTTTTGTATTCCCCAATACCTAGTATTTTTTTCTCTTTTTTTTTCCCTGAAGAATAGTCCATTGCATAGATAGACCACAATAGTTAATATTGTGTCTAGAACATAACATGTGCTTACTGGGTGCTTGCAAATTAAATAAATAGATGCTTCCTTATGCATTCTGCTTATCTTTGTCTACAATGTATGGGACTTTCATTTGGAGATTAGTGTAACAAAGATATCTAAGTCTTCAAGGTATTCAAAGCACCATATTCTCTACTACAGGAACATTACAAGCTTTTTTGCCCCTTGAAATCAAGAGCTGGATATTATTCTTGGATTTCTCCTTACTGAGCAGAGGAGTATTATTTATTTAGTATGTGCTTGATAAACATGTAGAACTTTTAAAAAGATTTTCTTTGCTTCTTTGACAGAGCACAAGCAGGGGGAGCAGCAGGCAGAGGAAGAGGGAGACCCAGGTTTCCCGCTGAGCAGGGAGCCCAATGCAGGGCTGAAACCCAGGATCCTGGGTTCCTGACCTGAGCTGAAGGTAGATGCTTAACCGACTGAGCCAGCCAGGTGCCCAACATGTAGAGTTTTAAAAGATACAAAAAGAAGTCTAACCAGGATCCTGCAGGCAAGGAAATCTGGGAAGCGTGCATATAAATTTCCAGGGTCTTGTTGTGAGAGAGCGTAGATTGATGGGGAGGGTGTTTAATAGCAACAGATATTAGCATACCAAATCCCCTTTTCTAATGTGCACATATGTTTTGAAATACATTCTAGCTACCTAGCTAGCAGCTCGGAGACCTAAGGCATACATAGTATATCGAGTGTGCTATGGCACCTAAATTCTAAACACCCGTATGATTTGTGTTGCCACAAGTGCCTCAGTTGGCCAGGAGCTTTCTGTTCATCTGACAGTGAACTAGAGGGAACTGTGGCTCAGTTTTTTTCTTCCAAAGTTCAGCTAAAACGACTAGCTCCCATGTTAAATAATTATCACTATTAAATAATTTATAGGCATAAGACGCGTAGATCTGCCTTGAGGACTTTCTTATGAGGAAAACACAATAGTATTTAATGGGCACAAATGGCAACACCGTATTAGTTGCCTACAACACTAAGGAAAAACTTTGCTGAGAAATTCTTTCCCTGATTTTTACCATCGCCTACAGACTGGAGCTTCTTCTGGCTGTTATTAGACACATTACCGCACTGAGGTTTAATGCTGGAGCAAGCCAGGAGGTCCTGATTTGCTCCCTCTTTCTTTCTAATACCTGAATTTTCCAGTGATTTTGAGAAAAACAGTAGCTACCAGACTAAGATAGGCTTTTGTGCGGGACCTTTTGCAGTGTAATGGTGTCACGGGTCTGGTTTCACAGACCGCCTTCTGAGGAGCACAGGGAAGTAGAGAATTTCTTCACACAGGAAGTTCTGATAATTTAAGGTAATCACTGCATCTGTGAATTAAAGGATCTTCCTTACAGCTGAGAAAGGCTGAGTTCATACCTTCAACACACTAAGAACAGTGTGTGATGCGTAATTTACCCTTAATAAATGTTGGAAATTATTACTTTTATTACCATCTGCATCATTAAAGTCATGTCTTTAACGAGGGTTAGAATTTTTCAGTACAACTATTTGTTTTACCATAGGCATATTAGTATTATTCATTATACTTTCTTCTTTAAGTACTGTCTTTAAGGGATCACTACTGAATTATGTTTTAATTAAATACCCACAGATGATATCTCATCAGTTTCTATTTTCTAAAATCTAAAGAAGTATGGTTTTCATCATGGTCATTCTTAGTTTGCACTATTGCCTGGAAATGAGCTTTCTATCTAAAGCACACTGGCTTGACATACCAAAAAAAAAAAAAATAAATAAATAAATCATAAATAAGTTTTGATGGGTCTTTGCAAAATATAACCAATTATTGATCTGAAATCCTGCTTAGCCACAACAGAATACTCTGTAATCAATTACATTGGTGGGTCTAACCTATGGAAAGAAGACATGAAAAAGGTGAGTTAATGACTTTTTCAACTGGCCAAATGATATCCCTGGGGGCGAAATGTAATCCTCACACTGTAAGTAATTTCCAGTGGTTGCTGCCACACTTGCGACTGGGGGAGCAGAGCTTCCTACCGCTGAGCCAACAAACTCCTCTAGACCATAGCTTAGGTTTCCAAAATAAAAGACTGATGCAAGCCATTTTTTCTCTCTCTTCCAAATACTACTGATCTTCCTATTTCCATGGTAACCGTCTCCTGCTGGCATGATCAAGAAAAAAACTGATTTGGGATTTTAATTAATTGCTTAGAAATGGAAATGTAACAGGGACTGGCAGTTCAACTAAGCACATTTTGCAAAGTGAATAAAAATAGAGTTTCTGAAATACTTGAAATTGTTTCAGTGGCTATAGCACATCTTTTGCTAGACACCTTAATTTATTCCATTCCCCAAAATAAATCTGCCAAATGTACTAAGCCATTTTGTCAACACAAATCATTTTGGCAAATACTTTAATCCCTCTTCTAAACAAAATGCACTGTAATTTAAAAAATCTAACCCATCGGTGTGAACCCACTGGGTTCCTTCTGAAAATACTCCTGAGATATTAGTAGATCATGTTTAAAGGAGCTGTCATCTCCTATTTGTAAAGGAGGACCCCTATTCCTGTTGCCTGCTTATAAATATATCCCTTGCATTTCCCCCACCGTAGCAGTAGCTCCTACCATTGGTGGGAAAGAAAACCTTAAGGAAATCTTTTTGCACAGAGGTTAAGAGCCTGGGCTCTGGAGTCACGTGGTAGAGGTTCAGATCTTGGCTTCTTCTTGCTGGCTCTATTACCTGGGGTACGTTTCTTAATCAGTCAGAGCCTCAAATTCCTCATCTGTAAAATGAATAACCACTTATAAGATTGCTGTAAGAATTACATGCATTAATAAATGAAAAATCTGGAATGGTACCTAGAAGATAGTGAAGATGTAATAGAGGCAAGTTACTATTATTAATATTTTATATCACTATCTTTTAGCCTATATGTAAACTCAATTTTGGATTTCCTGTAGTACTTGGTTTTAAATGTTCCCTTTAGAACTCTAATACACTGAGAATTGGTTAAGAATCGTTTTTCTGTTGCCAGGTCTGAGCTGTCTTTTCTGTAGAGAAATAGTAGTTCCTGCTATAAGCTACACAAAGCAATGTCATCTAATGCCAAATAAATGATTAGAAAAGATTTCGAAGTAAAATTTTCTCCAATAGAAAGAAGTGATTTAATTCCAAAGTATTCTGGAGTAAGCACCACTCTTGCTTGAGTCGCAAGTGTTTTAATTATACAAAAACACTCTATTCCCATAGGCACCAAGAAAACAAGAATAGTAATTAAACAAATATTATTTATCACTGTTGGTGGATAGAATATTCCAACTGAGTGCTCGTGTGAATGTAGAACTGGCATAGAAGATAATATATTAACATTTAAAAAGAAATCTTTACAATAAGTTCTATATCGAAGGTAGTTTAATACATTAAAAATTACTGGAAGAACAATTCCAATTAAATACAACCTTTTCCACCTGTTAGCTGAGAATCTTGATCAAGACTTCTGTGTGTCAGTTATTCCACTTACTGTCATCATTATTAAACAATAATAGGAACACATTTTTATGGAACTAGGCACTGCAAGGAAAAACAAGATAAAAACCCTGTGTTCACTTTTAAAAGGAAGTTGGGATCCCTTAGCTGTAGAAGAATGTTCACAAATATTAAAAGCCATTGAACCAAGGTGAACAAAATCGGTGTCAAAAGTGGGTTAGTTAAGTTAGTTAAGTTAGTTAGTTAAGTTAGTTAGTTAAGTTAGTTAGTTAAGTTAGTTAAGTCAAGTACTGACTTCATCCTTCAAGCCGTCTCTCAGAGTCAATTCCATTCATTAGCAAACTGTTCCCACAGCACTTGTATTTACATCCCTCACTCTTGGAATTGCTGATCTAGTGTGAATCTTGCTGAAGCATCTCCATGAAGCTGGAGAAAATAATGTCTCGTTCATCTTTGCGTCTTTGATTTGGATGCCTGGAAGAGAGTAGGGGTTGAATAAATTTTTATGTAAAAATTGAAGTTGAGTAGTGAATGAGCTTTCCAAAGCCTACATGGGAACGTAGGCGTGGCTACTAATAATGCAATGTCTTACTGGAAGATGAACTCCAGGTATCTCAACTTCTAGAATAGGATCTGATACATAATATGTACTTATAATACTTAGTGAATAGATGAATGAATAAATGAGCTTGGGACATACAGAAATATTGTCAATGAGGCTATGAGGTAAGAAATAATGCATTGTATCTTAGATAAAAGGTAAATTCCTTATCTTCTGCCATCCTAGCAATACTGTAAATACACGGGTTAAGGACATATTCTTGGACATCCGTGCTAGCCTGGAAATCATATTGCTCTTACAAATCTCCCCTAAGAAATACCTCTTTCCATGTATAAGATAACAGTATGGTTGAGCAATTATATTATTGACTTGAACTGCTATTCTTGGGTGTACCATGCAATGAAGAGGCAAGAATGGGCAATCTTCAGATAGTTTTGGCATTGAGGAAGGCATAAAATTCCCAGTTCATAGTAATGATGGTCCTTTTAATCTCAACTTAAAAACAAAAATTACTTATTGATGAATGGATGTACATGGTATATATTTCCTTTTCTGTTTACCTTTTTAAAAAGTTTTATTGAAATGTAATTAACATACAATAAATTGCCCACATTTGAAACATACAAATTGAAGTCCTGACACAGATACACATCTATGAAAGTAGCATCAAAACCCAGATAGTGAGTATATCCATCACCTGAAAAGTTTCCTCGTGTCCCTTTGTAATCTGTCCCTCTGCTCCATCCTCTCCTCCCCAGGCAACCACTGGTTTGCTCTCTGTCATTATCAATTACTTTGTATTTTCTTTAATGCAGTATATTTATATGAACATTCTTCCATATTGTTTTATGCATCAAGAATTCATTTCATTCCTTTATATTACTAAGGACTATTTGACTATACAAACACACGACAATTTGTACATTTATCTGTTGGTGAACATTTGAGTTTCTTCTGATTTGTGGCATTACAAGTAAAGCTGCTTTGAACATTCATGTACTAGTCTGGTTGGACATATGTTTTCATTTCTTTTGGGTAAATAGTTAGTACCGACTACATTAGAAGTCCGTGTTTATATTTTAAGAAACTGCCGGGGCACCTGCATGGCTCAGTCAGTTAAGTGGCCAACTCTTGATTTTGGCTCAGGGCCCTGAGATCAAGCCCTGCATTGGGCTCCAAGCTCAGTGTGGAGTCAGCTTGAGGAGTCTCTCTCTTTCTCCCTCTCCCTCTGCCCCTCCCCATCTTGGATGCTCACACTCTGTCTCTAAAATAAGTAAGTAAGTAAGTAAGTAAGTAAGTAAATAAATCTTTAAAAAAAGAAAAAAGAAAAGAAACCACCAATCTGTTTTCCAAGGGAAATGTACCATTTCTTTGATCCTACTATGTTCTTTCAGAAGCATCTGAATTTAAGTGTTTTCAGATTATAAATTGTTGGTGGGAATGCAAGCTGGTGCAGCCACTCTGGAAAACAGTATGGAGGTTCCTCAAAAAGTTGAAAATAGAGCTACCCTGTGACCCAGCAATCCCACTACTGGGTATCTACCCTAAATATACAGATGTAGTGATCTGAAGGGCCACGTGCACCCGAATGTTTATAGCAGCAATGTCCACAATAGCCAAACTATGGAAAGAACCTAGATGTTCATCAACAGATGAATGGATAAAGAAGATGTGAGATATGTATATATATGTGTATATATATATATACATATATATATATAATGGAATACTATGCAGCCATCAAAAGAAATGAAATCTTGCCATTTGCGACAAGGTGGATGGAACTAGAGGGTATTATGCTGAGTGAAATAAGTCAATCAGAGAAAGACAATTATATGATCTCTCTGATATGAGGAATTTGAGAGGCAGGGCAGGGGCTTGTGGGGGGTAGGGAAGGAAAAAATGAAACAAGATGAGATCGGGAGGGAGACAAACTGTAAGAGACTCTTAATCTCACAAAACAAAGAGGGTTGCTGGGGGTGGTGGAGGTAGGGAGAAGGTGGCTGGGTTATGGACATTGGAGTATGTGCTATGGTGAGTGCTATGAAAATTGTGTAAGCCTGATGATTCACTGACCTGTACCCCTGGGGCAAATAATATATCATATGTTAATTTAAAAAAAACTACAAAAAATAAATGCATAAAAATTTAATTCAAAATTTAAAATCATGTAATATTTTCCTTTAAAAAGTATTTTTCCAAGATTTTCTTTGTTCAATTTCTAATGTTCCTTAGTCTGTCAGGTACCATAGGAAGACAAAAATGCATTTTAATTAACCATACAATTAAGATTTTTATTAAATTCCCAAACAAAAGTTTGATGGTGCACATTCAGAGTATTGGAAAATAGATGTTTGAATCTCTCTGAGCTGTCCAATCAGCATAATTATCTACTCTATTCCACATGTTTATGCTCCCTCCAACATGAAATGACATGGAAGGACTCCGAGTGAATTTTGGCAGCAAACCAATGCAACAGATCAGAATTGAATGATCTAATGTGGTAAATTGATAATACATGAAGATTATCTGATGAATTTAACTGCAGCACATTGAGGTGAACTGAGTAAGCATTTTAAAGATTTTTATTTATCTATTTGAGAGAGAAAGTAAGAAGGGGGAGAGGGAGAGGGAGAAGCAGACTCCCCATTGAGCAGGAAGCCCAACCTGGGGCTTGATTCCAGGATGTTGAGTTCATTACCTGAGCCAAAGGCAGATGCTTAACTGACTGAGCCACCCAGGTGCCCCTGAGTAACCATTTTAAAGAACCAAAATTGTTGGTTATATTTAATGCCTTGTAATCTACATGCTTCACTTCCATTTTCAGGAAGTAGAGAACATTTCTCAGGAAGAATTTCAAAGCAGACCCCCAAAATGCAGTTCAATAATAGTCGTAGATAATAATAATAATAATGCTAAAATTCAGAAAGACTCCACTCAGACCCATCCCAGGCCTCAACTATCAGTCAACTGATCGAAAATATAAAATTAAGCAGCTCCAAGGTGACTTGGCCTGGAACATTGGGGATGATTCATTTCGCTTGCAAAACAGGCTTGTTGACTTGGAAGAACTCCAGTTGACATTGTTCATCTTCATCTTTTGCAGGTTTTGGTTTTTTGGGGTTTTTTTTTGGGGGGGGGCGGAATGTCACAGCCAGAAAGTGAGCAGTGATAATAGTTAATGTCAAAAGATGGTGCATCTTCAAAGCAAGGAAATTACACCTCAGAGAGCTCTTCCTTGGCAAAGTGAAGAAAAATGTCAGAAGAAACACCAGGACTTTTGTATGTGCTTCTCCTCCCCGTGAAAGAAGCTAATTGAGAGCAAGGCAAAATGAAATAGCGCTTCCGACTCTTGAGATGAAAGAAGACAGCTCCTGGAAACAACAGGCAGGCGAATTCACAGCAACACCTTTGTGTGGAGCACTATTTAATGCAGAACATCAGAACCCTGTCTACCGAACACGAGACATAGGCTTTGCTCATCCTCAGCTCTGGTCTTTCCCACTTGGCAAAAAGCCAATGCAGATAATGGCATTACCAGATAATGCAATTGGAAAGGAACTAATGGAAAACGTGGACGAGGTGAACGAGACTTGTCCACATTTAAAATATTCTGGAAGATGACATCAACAGGGTCAATGGTTTTCATAGTAGTCATTTTTTTATATTTTCAGTGTTATGGTTGATAAGTCAATTTTCCAAGCACACCCAGGACTTTAAAATGAAAATATGTCCCACACTCTTCATGGAAGTACTTGTAGAATAAAAACGTCAGGTGACAAATATTAAAGGAATAGAAACTAGACAATAAACTGATGGTTGCCAAAAAGGGAATGAGTGGTATCTAGAAATGACAACAAAAGCCTTTGAATACATAAATCTGTTTTTAATGTATATTCTTTGTTTAGCAGCGTACATAAATTAAATATATATAGCACTGGGTTTGTTTCTATGTGTATACATGCTTACATCTGTCCTTGCTGCACCTACGCCATTTTTTACCCAACTTTTGTCACACTGTTTGCCCTAATCCATGATGGGCAGCCAGATAATGTCATAATCATGAGGATTAATAATGTGTTTTTATTCTGTACTTACCTCTCCTTATATCCTGACATAACTTTTGGTTCCACTCTGATCTTCAGCCTGATAAATCATTGGATTTCTGAACTTCATTTTACCTTCTTTGTTTGTTTTCCTGCAGGGGTAGCCATTGTCTTTCAGAGGAAGTGTGTGTGTGGATGCGTGGGTGAGGTGGGAGAAGGGGGGTGCGCAAGGGTTTCAGGGTGGGGGGGGACTAATAACTTTGGATGCTACCTGCATGCCAGGCTTTATGATAGATTGGACACAATTACTCAAATATCTGTCCAGCAAATTGAAAACCCTGTTTGTCCTGGTACAATAAGAAAGAGCCTAAATGTAGCTTCAGAACGCAAACATGACACATTTTCTACTAAAAAACACCTATGCGGAAGGAAGAAATTTTCTTTGTCATGATTTTTCTTTTGTTTATTCCATTTTCCCCCCTAAAAATAGATTCTGAAAATTGAAAGGCTTTCAGGTGACCTTTAGCCCACAATGAGAAGCGGCTGTCCAGTTCAGGATCTGTTCAGGACTAAGAATTTGAGTGATACGTGTTATGCATTTCTCAGGCTTCAGTTTGCAACCTTGATCTGTTTCATCTGTTTCCTCTCTTTGCGTTGGCTCACCATAAAACAAACGCCCGATAAGGCTGAGGTCAGTGAAGGTGGCTGCTTGGGGAACTGTGTTACAATCTCTGATTTCCATTCCAGACGGTTCCTAGAGCTCTCGTTGTTTACTCTCTTGCAATGTAACTTTCCAACACATGCAAAAGTATCTCATGCTACAGGTTATTGTCTCTACAATACAGCCATAATTTTAAATAGGAAGACCTTGTGACATGGCTCTCAAAGATCTGTATTACTCAAAATTATCTCTTAGTCTTCAAGATTAAAAAAAAAATAGGAAGAATTTGGCTCTACCTGGAGTTAATAACTAAAAATTCAATATGCTCCTACAGGATATAAATGTATTAGTCTCCCTGGGAAAGACGAAACTAATTTAAGAACTTCCCACATATTGAGAACAATTCACAGGAATTTACCAGCTGCTTCTTTATGTAAGATAGGATCTAGTGGTTCAGCGTATGTGCAGAATGCCAATTAAAACACTACGCACCTTGGAGGCATTAATATGGAGCAAAAGAGAATGACTGATGGGAAGGTCAAAATAAACTTGGAGAAGGAAAAGTAGTGCCCGATAAGGAACAACCCACATTATCTTCTCTTTGCAACAACCCACCAACTTGGGGGAAATTACTGTAAATACACGGATGCTGGTAGCGAAACTCTTTTCCAATGTCAAGTTCCTGTGATAGTCTACTCTTGAAGGTGAGCAAAGTGTCTCGGGAAATCAACTTCTTGCTGTATTCCTGCTGGGACAATTTATCTGGGTCTCCCGGTTCTGGAAGCCAATGAGACACAGAACGGGGGACTGGTAGGAATTGAGAAGGGAAGTGTTCCCTCTGGAGCAGGAGTTCATACTCTAGTTAAGAGTTTTCAATAGCCACAGAAATCACTGGCATTTTTAAAAAGGTATCTTTATTTATTCATTAGAAAGAGACAGAGAGCGCAAGGGGGGAGCTAGAGTGGCAGGTAGAGGAGAAGCAGACTCCCCATTGAGCAGGGAGCCCCATGCGGGGCTCGATCCCAGGACCCCGGGATCATAGCCTGAGCCAAAGGCTGATGCTTAACCGACTGAACCACCCAGACACCCCATAAACAAATTAAATGTGTCTATGTTAAGTTTTCTTTCCTGAAATGATTGCAAATTTATATGGCCCAATAGTTACATTTATTTTTTATGAAGTTGTCCACATCAGCATATGAACTTTTGGAAAATAACCCGATATACTTAAGCAATCAGTTCTTTGTTAATACAGCTCAAAACAGTAGGTGGGCCTTTTTTTTTTTTTTTTCCCCAGGTGAGAAAAAGCAGGCTGAGAAGTGAACACCTCACATTGCTTCTGTTTGAGGCTTTTATCCTCAGGGTTGCATTCTCTTGGCTGGACGTACCTGTTGATCACACTGCGTAACTGCAATTATTCCAGACAGCTTTTTGGCTCACAGTGTTGTTTCATAGGCTTCATAAATCACACAAATTATTACCGCAATAGAAAACTATAATTACCCACAAACCCTGACATGCCAAAATGTGTGTTAATTAGATAAGGTAATAAATACTTTACTTCACATAGCTATAATTATTACCTCAAAAATGACATATATACATATACCATCTTGATATTACGGAGCAAATGATTCAGTATGTTTCGTTCATAAGAGAATTGTTATCTAATTTGATTAATTAGTTAATGCCTTTGCAAGGTGTTTCAATATGAGAAATGATGGGGAATTGTTAAGTTTCAAACTCAATGTTACGATCAAATGAGATCCAGACCATCATTTGCAAAGGGATTTCCTATGGGGATAATTTAGAAAAGTTCATGTTTCTTCGTTCTAAATTTGGGTTCACGTAGAAAGTCCTAAGAATGTTGATTAAATGTAAAGTTTTGCTCATTTCACTTCTGTGATGGTATAAATAGTTTATTCATTATTTGAAAAAACTGAAGAAAACTTTCTGGTAGAAACAAGCATAATGTTTCAAGAGATGTACTTTTTATGCACCAATCTACTGCAAAATCTCCATGTAGAAGGAAGTTTCAGAGTAGATCTGGAAGACCATACTTGATTAAGGAACATGCTTATAATTCTCAGTGCATAATCCATCGTTCTGTCATGCTTTAGTGATATGTGAGTTCAGCTGTAGGACAGTATGAGGTGAGGAGTGTGACTCTAGTCAACTCTCAACCACATTCTGGTCTATTCAACCCAACATCTTGGTTTTCAACTCAGTCTCTTCAATATATGCCAGAAAAATGGATCTATTCTTAGTGTTCTAAATATTGTGTATAATATTTCTCTTTGCATCTCAACTGATACACATGACACATTACATCACAATAACAATTTTCAGGCTGAGGGACATGGAAGAACATTAAGTTTTATGGAAGAGAGAGTTAAGTGAACTCAACTATTTTTTTATTAATTCTGTTCCAAAAAACATTAACACCAGTAGCTTTCACTTAAGCAGAGTTATTCTTAAGGAAACTTTAAGATGGAGAAATGAAATATAAACTCTCTCATATATTCCTGTTTAGATAACTATTTCCATGCACTACTTATGTATTATAGTTCTGTGAGTTCAAAGACAATTGGTTCATCTGTCCTCTTTCTATCGTTGTTGGGAAATGAGTAGGGAGTGTCATGTTGCAGGGAACACATGAGCTATTTTGCTCTAAAGTTTTCTCAGAAATAATAGGAAAGAGACTCTGTCATGGAGGCTGTTGGAGTAGTACAGCTATGCAGCAAAATTTCTGTGTCTAGTCTACTTCTTAATGTCTGTCATGTGCCTAATGCATATTAGACATCCAGTAAATATGAGCTGATTAACTGAATGCAATCAAATGACATTAACTTAATGCAATCAAATGCATTAAGTGACCTTGTACTTTATCCAGATAATGGTGTCATTGTAACACAATGACTTCAGGAAAATGCAAATAACTCAATGATACTGCTAATTTCGAATGGAAAATGGTGCCATAAAGTATTATAGGAAGAGTGAGGAAGAAACCATTTAAAGAAGAGTTTATACACTCAAAATTTGGTTCATGTTTTGGGGATCAATTTGTCCAAAAGCTTTTTTTAAAAGATTTTATTTATTTATTTGACAGAGAGAGAGAGAGAGAGAGCAAGCAGGAGGGGCAGAGGGAGAGGGAGGAGCAGACTCCCTGCTGAGCAAGGAGCCTGATGTGGGACCCAATCCCAGGACCTTGGGATCTCTGGGATCTTGACCTGAGGTGAAGGCAGAGGCTAATGACTGAACCACACTGGTGCCTCTGTTCAAAAGCTCTTTAGAACATTACAGAGGAGGCAAAATACCAGTCACACAGGAATCAAAACTGTCTTAGTGTTACAGCAGAATATATTAGCATAT
The DNA here is from genome assembly GCF_002288905.1 of Enhydra lutris kenyoni. NCBI lineage: Eukaryota > Metazoa > Chordata > Mammalia > Carnivora > Mustelidae > Enhydra > Enhydra lutris. Next base: position 7,647,024 of record NW_019154145.1, on the reverse strand, counting down.
CCTATATATGCTAATAACTAAGTATTAGCATATTTTATTATTACCTATAGATATTGGCATATTAACTGTGAAAGTGTAGCATATACAAATATTAGCATACTTATACTTTATTATATATTTTGCAAGAGGCCAGGATATAGGCATGAACCAACTCTGGGGTGGAATTTCTCCCCTTAGAGCATCCTGCAGTTATTACCATGCTGACTGTGGAAGGAAGAGGAAGCCAAGAGAAACCCAATAAGAAAAAGCTACAGATGTCTTCATCTGGGATTAGGCAGGCTAGGTTATTCATATCAGTCCTCCTGCTGAAAACAGAAATAGGCAAGATCCTGGATAAAAAAATATTTTAAAAATTTTCCCTTAGAAGTTTTAGAAAGCCATCAGAATGGTAAGAAACCAGCAGGCCAGAGTTTTAGAACAATTGGTAACCTGGAGGGGTAAGTGACTGTGCTGAGGATCTATGTTAATTTGGGAAAACTTGAACTTTAGGACAAGAGGAAAGGAAACCCAATCTCTGCAACCACCCAATATTCAAAGTCTAGAAGAAGACATTCACCCCTTCAATAAACTTCATGCATCAAAAAGCTGCAGTTTAGGGAAAAACAAACAAACCAAACAAAACAGTGAAACAGAAGTATCCCTCCTCATAACTGGAAAGCTACAAGTTTTCTTGAGCTGAGCAGAGTAGGAAAAAAGGGTAAATGTGAGGGGAACACCTGCCTGTTCTAAGTAAAGTAGACTCAACCTTTAACATCACGCCTGTTGACATAACTCACTGTGAATCATGTTTGGAAATCTCAAAGTTCACACTTTTCAGGACTCCTGTTTACTGTCTTAGGAAAAATAATTTATTCACTCAATCGATCGACCACTTGCTCCATAAATAGCTATAAAATACCTATAGGATACAAAGCCAGGGAGTCCTACTCTCACTCTCCAGACGATCACTCAGTAACCAGCATTGAAGCTCAATTGTTCAGGGAATGACAAGACTCCAACAACTTACAGGTTGATGAATACAGATTTACTCCCTTTGCTCCTGAGAGGTATTACAATTTTCCTAATTGAATGAGATCCATCTTATTTTATATTAGGGACCTTAATCTCACAACTACCGTGGTTTCTGCACATTAGGTTAGACATTTATAGGGTCTGATGGAGAATCTAGATAGAGCCATAAAATTCTCAGAATTCAAGTCACCCAAGAAATGGTAGACCTCCCAAACACATTTATTGTCAGGAAGTAGTTTAGGTACTGGCCAGAATTGGGACTTCTAACTGAATAAAGACTTTGGCATAAGCTTAATACAGGACTCAAGAAACTAACAAGCGCAATCTAGAAATTTAAGAGATCAAAGATTTCATCTTAATATCAATAGAGATTTCATCATTAAACATATATTAGTTGAGCATCAAATCTGTTTCAGATCCCGTGCTAAGTAACCTGTAATTATGACAGAAGACAAGAAAAATTATTTCCCCAACAGAATTGCTTATTCAGAATAGGCTTATGTAATTGATGTTTGCATCACTCTGCTTCAGAGTTAATTATAGAAACGATGTCATTTAAATGAAACAATTACTTAGTATGTGCCAATTTCTGTTCATTCCTATATCCTCCACACCTATAATACCATTCAGTACATAGGAAATACTCAATAAATATTTGGAGAATGAGTGAATGAACTAAAAAGTGAATAAAAGTAGTCTCTTTCAGATAATAGCATGTCCCTATAAACCTTTAGAAACTGTAATGTTCTAGTTGGGGCTTGTGAAAAATAACACTGTAATTACTCAAATTCGATCTGATGGTTGCTGTTATTGTAGTTCTTTATCTTTTTTATGCTGGTAACTCTTAATGATTATGTACTTCATAATGAAATGACTGGAAATGGCTGAAATGATTTCTGATTCAGTGTGCCTAATTTTTGTTTCTTTTTGGGTAAAATTAAAGTAGCAAGAGATGAAAATAAAAAGGAGAGACATAGGTTGTCATCCAGTTTTATGTGAACTGAAAGGTTTATAGTGGGGAGCTGCTGGATGCAATTTCAGTAAGCAAGGATTTTGTGGCGAGATTAGATCAGTTACAAATTGCTAAATCTGATGGCTTAGATAAAAATTTTACCAGAGGCTTTAAAAGAAGCAGAACATGTTTTGGGGAGAAGCAATTGCCTTCTGGGGAGTGCACATAGTATATATTTTTCAAGGCAAATTAAATGTGGAGAGATTGTGCAACTAGATCCCCAATTAGGATGAAATGATTGCATTTTCAGCTAGAATGGGCAAATCATCTTTATTTTGCAGTTAGGCTTCTTTGTTTATGGTCCCTTGCCTTCATTCGTCAACGTAAGGCATTTAGGAAAACACAAAATGTGTATTTCTTAAACATTAACTAAGGAAAAGTAAAACATTCATTTCTCGGAAAAGCCTATACAAGCCCATACAAGGTACTTTATAAATGTGAAAATAATGAACACACACACACACACACACACACACACACACGTGTGTGTGTGTGTGTGTGTATAGATACATAGATGCAAGTACAAATCCTACCCTTTCTTCTTTTCTAAGCAGCCACACACCCTGCTACATGTCTGATATGCAAAAGATCTAGCATATAAAAACCTAACATTTTTGTTTGATTTTTACTTTCTTTTATCACTTCTGTTCTTGGCTTGGAAATAATCTTTAGGTGATCTCTCACCTCCCCCATTAAACTGTGTCAGGATAACTGGAATATATTTCTTCAGACCTCTCTGAAGGCGTCAAGCATTCAGCTGCATTGTTTGGGTTGGGAAGTTTTCCAAATGTCAAAATAATGCTCACATTTTAGAAAGATAGTCACTTCTCGGATTCTTTGTATGTGTGTGTGTGTGTGTGTGTGTGTGTGTGTGTGTGTGTTGTCCAATTCCGATGAATGGGGAAGTAGGAGGAGATCTTTAGCAAAAGTCCAAAATCTCTCTCTCCCTCAAGTGGCCCGTATTGGGCAACCATTTAGAATAAAATGTCATTCAAATTGGGCAGCTTGTCCTCAACTCATAAGAATGTCTTGAATCTTTCTGAAATTGGAAAAAACTTCATATTACACTCTTGAGCTTCAGTTTTGGCAATAAAAGTGCATTTATTGACATGAAAAATGCCATTAACCTTTACTTAGAGAAAGCTTTTTAAAAACTACATCAGTGACGAGGAATACTCTGAAAATTTTCATCTAACAAACAAAGGATCAAATGGGTCTTCTTATGATTAGAAACAACTAATTGAGAATATCAGAGAATTTAAACAGTAATTATAATTTAAGAAAGCATATTACATATATTAAATGCCCTCAGGAGAAGTTTATCCTTGGTCGGTACTGATGCCATTTTCTGGCGGTAGCCCTTGGGCCAAAAACTCAGAGTGTTATTCTGCCACTTCTAATTTTATGATGCGTACATACTTTTATACACTCAAGCCATCTTTGGACATGGTCAAATGCAACAATGCAACTGAAAAATTTAAATACCGCAAATTTATTTTTATTTTTTAAATTTTTTGTAATTTTTTTTCAGTGTTTCAAGAGTCATTGTTTATGCACCACACCCAGTGCTCCATGCAATCCGTGCCCTCCTTAATACCCACCACCAGGCTCACCCATCCCCCCCACCCCCCTCCCGTGCAAAACCCTCAGCTTGTTTCTCAGAGTCCACAGTCTCTCATGGTTTGTCTCCCCCTCCAATGTCCCCCACTTCACTTTTCCCTTCCTTCTCCTAATGTCCTCCATGTTATTCCTTATGCTCCACAGGGAAGTGAAACCATATGATAATTGACTCTCTCTGCTTGACTTATTTCACTCAGCATAATCTCCTCCAGTCCTGTCCATGTTGATACAAACGTTGGGTATTCATCCTTTCTGATGGAGGCATAATACTCCATTGTATATATGGACCGTATCTTCCTTATCCACTCTTCTGTTGAAGGGCATCTTGGCTCTTTCCACAGTTCGGCTATTGTGGCCATTGTTGCTATGAACATTGGGGTGCATGTGCCCCTTCTTTTCACTACATCTGTATCTTTGGGGTAAATACCCAGTAGTGCAATTGCAGGGTCACAGGGAAGCTCTATTTCCTGGTTCCTTTTGATGTATGGAGCTTCCCACTTCTGCTGCCCTAGGACTATGGGACACAAGAGACATAAGAAACCAGAACTCAGATTGTTGAGGGAAGGACGAGATTAATGAAATTCACTGAGATAGTTACGGCCGGTCTGATTAGGTCTAGAGCCAGGAAGAAGTCAGGGAGTCCAGGTAAACACCGGCAAACAGGAATAAAACCAGATGATTCAGTTATATAACAGATGGTTTGCTAGAGCATATCAGAATTTCTGGCTTAGCCATGAAGCTTTTCATACGTTTCCTGCTGAGACAAGAACTAATTGCAAGAATTGTCCTTCAACTGAGCACCAGCAATCCCCATTACACAGAGGATTAATCAAGCTTGACTAAGGATGTGAATCTCTATTTAGGTGAGAAATTTACCATCTCTCACTCTCCTTGCACGTTTTACAAGGGATGATCAGAAGCAAGCCGATTTCTCAAGTTAAATCTGTAGGGTGCAGGAAACAGGTTTTCAAAACTTTGAGGTATGGCTCCTTCTATTAAATTCAAAGCATACTCCAGAACAGCTCTATCTATAGCATTCTTTTCCTGTGCTCTGTGTATCTAGTCTGGAAAGAAATCAGCTGAGAAAATTCCCAGGGGCAGACCAGAGACCGTGCTTCCACTGTCTGAGTTTACAGCAAGTTTTTCCTAAATAGTGCTTAGAGGCTGAGCAAAGTTACTCCCAGTGGGAAGTCACTTAGCCAGTTTTACTGCGGCAGTCTCAAATATTCTTTCCAATCTAGTTGCAAATAGGAAAAGTTGGACTTTTGCAAAATCAGCAGGAGAGAGTCCCACCTACGGGTGAGGCAAATTGAAATTTAGATTGTGAAAGAGATGCCTTGAGCATCAATCAGAAATGTTTTCAGAGAAAGTGTGAACAAGGAACACTCGAAGCGAGAGGATGCTTCATTTGGGTCAGGCTCTTTTGGCAGGAACTATTACATGTTCTGAAATCAGGTCATGGGAGTTGGCAATGGTGTCTAATATAGAATGAGGTTTGGGGCATCCAGTGCCCTTAGAAACAGGAAGAATATTTATAGACTTAATAAGGTTTCATAATTTGATCAGGGTTTTATAAATTACCTTTCATCAAAGAGCTCAAAAATCTATCATAGTAATCTCTTCTTTTTTACTCACACCATCCTTTTGAAGTAAAAGAAGGTCTACAGTAATTACACTGGTTTTAAAAAAAAGAGAAAGACATCAAAATCCAAGGCATTTAATAATTTTCTCATGCTTGCACAATGGATCAGGACCCTCTGGTTCACAGTTTGGTGCTTTGGCTAGGGAAGAAGGAACCCAGTTCTAAAGAAGAACTAGTGTCCCGGAGGGAAAATGGTACCCCACCTTCCTATCTCTGTGGCTATAATCTATGCATCCATTTCCCTTTAATGTGACTTCCTTTAAATTTTTTAAAAAATTATGTATAGTGATGGCTCTCTACTTGAAAATATTTCTTTAAAATTCTACCTATAATAAATCAATAATTTGATTTTAAAAATGATGGCATCAGAAAATCATCAATGGATGCCATAACTAGTAGGTTTAAGTTTGGTGAGAAAGAAGATGTTTACATAACCTCAAAGTATCTTGTCACCAATTATTTATTAACTACAGAGGGGGAAATAGTGATGATAAAATTGAGGAGCCTTGTGGATACCATCTTAATTAAGTGACTAGAATTAAAACTCATGAATCATGGTACAAACCAACACCAGGTTCTTGATATAATGCACTGAGAAGGACATAATATCACATCTCTGGTGTTCCTGCCGAAGCAAAAAAAAAAAAAAACGGAACAACAAAAGAAGCATAATATGAACCTTATCATAAGGAACCAGATAAACCCAAATCAAGGAATATTGTATAAAATAACTGACCTTTTCTCTTCAAAAATGTCAGAGTTGTGAAAGACAAGGGACTGAGGAACTCTTCTAGATTAAATGAGGCTATGAAGTCTCATGAAACTAAGTGCCATATTTGATCCTGGACTAAATCTTATAATGAATTTCACTGGGACAATGGGAGAACTTGAATGTAGACTGTGGATTAGATAATCAATTATATTAATGTTGCATTTTCTGATTTGAATAATCATGGTTATATTGGAAATATATTTTTGGAAATACATACGAAAGTAGTTAAGGGCAAAAGGGCAGGATGCCGCCTTCATCTTTCTCTCGAATCGTTCACATAAATAAAGAAGAAAAAGATAGGGAGAGAGAGAATGCTGAGGTAAATGTTGGCAAAATGTAAATAATCCATCAATTTAGATATTTATTTGTTGAATGTCTCAAGTTTAGAAAATCTGTGTAAGAAAGACTTGAGACATTCTACAATAATTCCCAACTCCCTGTTATATGTCAGAAATTGTTCTAGGGTAATTGGGGAGCACACATACAGAGCCACTCTTGGGGTTTGAAAATGCTTACTTACCTGTTTTCCAAAGGATATTCTTAATACAGAGGTCTCCACTTAAACTAATCTATAATAGAGTACAGAGACCAGAGCTCTTTTTCTTGAAGCCAATGCCCTTATTTCTCAAATTTCAAAAGTAAACAAGTAGCCAAATCAATAGAACACAGAGATGTCTTTACTTTATGTCCTGTTCATCTCTTGGCCCAGGTTCTCTGTGTCAAGTAACAGTTCATGTTTTATATTTTCTCCCCTCGCTAAGAAGGATTAGTTTGATTGTTAAAGTTTGTAACTGCTGTTTGGCCATCAATCCTATCATGTCCTCAATCTTGAGGATAAGTTGTGCTTGCGCAGAGGGAAGAGCCATATAAATTTATATGCTCCTTCTTCCATCAGCTCAACTCTCTGTATGTAATCTGAAGTAATTCAGAGAAGTGGTGATTTCTGGGTAGTTCAAAAAAGACTTGAAAAAATAATTTCATGCCACAAATAAAAGATATACAGACACTATTTTCTGTCAAGTTCACATGTTCATTGGTCATAAATGGCCTTTATTCTAAACTCTAATTTTGAAACTGTCTTGTAAGTTTGGTGATCATTTGTTACAAGGTAATAAGACAAAATTTTAATTAATAGGCAATAAGTAAATTCATGAATTTGATATTATCATTATTTTAAAATCATCTGTTTAGTATCCAATAATTATTTACTAAACAATTGCTAGACAGGTGCAGGTGTACATATGTGTATGTGTCATGGTTGTATCAAATGTCAATCAAGTAGCAAGTTGCATTCAGTGTAATATGAGAAGCCATGTGATTTTTCAACTGACTTCTATAAAACAGTTCAAACAATGATTGTAAATGTAGACAATGTACATAGAGTATCATTCTGGCCACACTTGCAGCATTGACACAGACCTCTGTCAAACGATTTATGATGATTAATGTCAAAAATGATATGCATAATAATAGTAATTATATTAATAATACTATATATAGTATATATAATATATATATTACTATTATCATTCACCATATACTTGTTGAGTGTCTCATAAGTGACTTGGACTTTCCTAAATGCAGTGCATACCAAAAAACACATATGGTCTACCACTCTCATGGACAGAATTCAGTGAAACAACTTGCTATCTACTTTTTTTATATAATAAACATCTTTAAAGTGATTAGTATGAACAGAGTACTATTTTAAACTTTATCAAGTTCAAAACTGTACTTTTCATAAAAACTCCAGGAGGCATGCTACTTACATTTTACAGATGAACAAAGTGAGGTTCAGAGACATTAATAACTTCTTCAAGGTGATATAGCTAGAAAGTAGCAGAATTGGAATTTGAACCAGATAGCCCGGGTCCAGACTTCATTCTCAAATCACTACACAATGACGGAGGGGGAGGGTCATCATCATCATTGGAACCTCCAATGTGATGATGACCCCCCCCGTCATTTTCATCATCACTAACATTTATGAAAAGCCAATTTCCAAACATCATGCTGAGCACTTTGCCTCCTTACCTCATTTATGCTCACAAGATGTTTATGAAGTGGGTTTCCAAATGCGGGAACTGTATCACTGAAAGCTTGAGTAAGGAATCCAGGAACACGCATTTTGTAAATGGTGGGACTAGAGCTGAAACCTTGGTCAGTGTTTTTCATTTTTTTTTTTTTAATTTTTTTTCAGTGTTCCAAGATTCGTTGTTTAAGCACCACACGCAGTGTTCTTCATTTTAAACTAAACATCAGAGGCGATGGTAAAAGAATGAATGAATGAAGTATGTAGTATGAATGAAGCATGTGACCCAGTAGCCTGCATATAGTAGGTGCTGCAAATACTTGCTTACTGAACAGATGCAAACAGTGTTTGAAAATTCCAATGGGTTGTCTTTGACGAGGCTAACACACGTTCACCTCACTCTTCCCGTTCTGACCTTTGAAAGGACTTAGTATATCGGCTACATAATATAGCGTCCTTTAGTAGAGCATCTCATTCTTTCAATATTTAATAGCAATGTTCTATGACCAGTATGCTTTTACATTCCTTAACTGTAGTGGTTGTCTGACACATCTTTTTACCCTTAAATGATTAGTGTAGTGCTAGAATTTATAAATAATTTAGTGTATGTTACACAAATACCTGTGGACTGATGGAACTCTAGGTCTTGGATCATAATAGAGTCTTAATTCTTGAATACTTAACTTTTAAATTGTTCCCAGAAAGCATCTTCCTGCTAACCTGAAAGGGTTAACTGCCCTCTGTGAAGAAACACCGAGCTACCAGGAGATTTTTACTCACCTTGACTCACCACTGAGTCAGGCAATCAATCTTACTTGATTCCTGTTTGAGATTCTCATCACAGATAGTTCTCTCTCACACAAACCCTCACCCTCCTTCCTTTCCTCCATCCCTCCTTACATCTTTAAAATTTTGCTTGTCGTTCTCCCTGTTTTTTAATGGGCTGGAAAAACCCTCCAGTGCTGACCATCAGACAGGGTTTATAAAAGCAACAGCCTTTAATCCTGAATTCCAGAAAGAATTTGATTCAGCTGTCAGTTCCAGAGGAGGAAAAAGGTGTTTCAGGGGGCAAAATATAAAGAGTGGAGTGAAAGTAAAAGACAGATATCACAGCTTTGCGATGACTCCGTTATATCAGCCAGACAGTAGGAAAAGGAGAAGTAGAAAAATGCCCTACAAAGACACCAAATTTATCAAGGAAGTAAATAGTGCAGTTTGAGAAAGTACACCACCCTTTCTTTTCTTATCCTCACCCCTCAGGCTCTCCCCTAATTCCTGAGGTCCGTCATTTGGTTTTCTATTTCTAAAACATCACGCAGACATCAAAACATTTAGGAAAGCTAAAGAGCACAGGCATGACCCACAGGAACTAAATGGAAGACAGAGAACAAATTTCTAATAATGACACTGTCAAGTTCTCCATTTCCACAGGTAAGAGAGGGAACAAATATAAGTAACTAAAACCTTCTCTACATGGAGATACAAGTCAGGAAAAAAAAAAAAAAGGAAATGATAGCCACTGGGGTAAGATTGGATATGCAATATGTATTAGCATTTGGAAGTTAATTTAATTGTTTGACTCAGCAGACAACAGCAAAACATTCGCCTGAATTTAGTAATGATGGTAATAGTGAAGTAGTACTTTGTCCTCACCATGACAGTTTGGGGTAGGTGCCTTACATGATAAATGTAAGGCACAGAGAGAAAATGACTTGCCCAAGGTACCAGCTAGTGAGTGGGAGAAAGCAACTGGCATCCCAGCTGTATGATTCCCAAATCTGCCAGCTTCCTGCATGCATCTTCTGAAACATACATCCCAACTGCATGGGAAACAGTCCTATGTCTTATGCCGTAATTAGTACTTATGGGGTGAGTTGGGGGGTTGCCCCTCTTTCTTATCATTTTATGGCAGTTTTGTTCTAAGTTAGATTTTTTTTTTAAGATTTTATTTATTTGACAGAGATCACAAGTAGGCAGAGAGGCAGGCAGAGAGAGAGAGGGGAGCAGGCTCCCTGCTGAGCAGAGAGCCCGATGTGGGGCTCAATCCCAGGATCCTGAGATCATGACCTGAGCCGAAGGCAGAGGCTTAACCCACTGAGCCACCCAGGCACCCCTAAGTTAGATTTTAACACGTCTGTTTTCATCGAGTTCAATCAAAAAGAAGATGCCGAGGCGCATTTAATTTAACCTTCACTCGGCCTCTGGTTGTCCTGTCATCTCATCGCGCAGGAATCACTGAGGTGTTCTTGATAGCCATCCTTCCTTCAAGGGCCGGCCACGAAGTGGGTGAGGAAAGCAATGAGGGGATTTTCCAGAAAAAATAGGGCCTTGGACAGGCTTTGGCACTGTGTAAGTTTTATTTCAGAGATAAAACAGTAAAGTCCTATGCACAAAAAAAGTTGAGTACTATCCAGATGCCAAACCTTCACTGAGTTCTTGAAGAAGAAATACATCTCTCTAACATATCACCTGAAGCTAGTCTGTTTTGGAAGTCAGCATTGTATCCTAGAAATAGGAACTCAGTGTGTCATGTGTATTTGTTCAGTCATATAATCAACATGGCACCTATTTTTGCACAATGCTAGAGCTGTAATGACAAAGTAGTCTGAGACCCTGCCTCGACAGGCTCATGGGTTTGTTGGAGGTGGAGATGGAGGAATTAGGGAGGAGGAAGACCCAGGAGAGTAAATAGTTACCGTACAATAAATTATGAGTGAAAAGGGGGATGTTCCAAGATACTGTTGAATTAGAGGAGGAAGTTCTTATTTATGCCAAGAGCCAGGAAGGGCAGAGGTAGCTGGGAAGGTTTTACAGCAGGGTTAGTTCTGTGGAAAGATTTGAAAATGAGTAGGAGTTCATCAAGAATAAGGGTGGGGAGATGGAGGCTGGCTCTAGTTACTCAACAAATAACTCAAAATTCCATTCATACTGTATATGTAAGTTAATATTTGTGGAATGCTTGTTTTTGAATAGCATTTGTTGAATACTATTGGTATCAGGTGAGTAAATATTTATTGACAATTTATTCTTTCTGCCTGGGTTATGCCACCTCTCAGTCATGTCAATTAGCTCTCAATCTGCTGTTGACTCTCTCATAACAATAAGACCAACTACCTTCAGGAAAAAAAAAATACTGTAAATACTTGTAGGTTATTAGGGTGTACATCCAATGAAACTCCTACCACCATAATAGTAGGTTATGTGCCTCATACATTGTTTGTTAATGGTTAGGTAATAATCTTATCTGTCATATACAAAATAATGAAGGGCTTATCAAGTCCAATCTATCCAGCTTGGCTCCATTAACTCTCTGTTTCTTACCACAGGAATGAGAGTTAGACCAGGAGTGCAGCCACAACTGGATGGCAGGAAATTTTAAATCTCCAGAGAGTACAAGTACAAACCATACTTCATACATGAGTACCACCCCCTTTATTCAGCACTACCCTTTCTTACCTCATATTCTAATGAGGGGTATGAGTGGGTAGAGAGTCAGCTGGTAAAATAAATAAAAACAATAAAATTGTGTAGTATGTTAGAAAATGATAAGTTCTCTAGAAAAAAATGTAGAGGAATAATAGTGAAGAGGGGGGCTAGATTAGAAAAAGGGAATACAGTCTTTAAATACGATTGTCAGGGTAAGTCTTGTTAAGGCTTGAATGAGGTCTGAGGGTGTTAGCTCGTGGGATATCTAGGATGAGAGTGGTCTGAGCAGCGGGAAGAATTTGTATAAAGACATTAAGATGGATGCAGACCTGGTCACTTAACAAGTAGGAAGGATGGCGTTGTGTCTGGCTGGAATAAAACAGGAATAGAAAAGCAATAGATGAAGTCAAGGATATAACGGGAGGAGGAGGGCAAACACAGAGTCTTCTGGACACTGAAAGGACTTTTATTTTGAATGATATGAGCCTGTGCAAGGGTTTAAAATGTGATGACATGATCTAAGTTTTAATAACCTCTCTCAGGCTGCTGTTTTGAGAATAACTATAGATTTTAGAAAATGCAAAGCAGAAGCAAGGTAACCAATTCATAAACTACTTTAGTTTGCAAGTGAGAGCTGATATTTGTTTGAACCTGGGTGACAGCTGAGGAAGTTGCAAGAAAAGTTTCGATTCTGGATTAATTTGGAAGGCAGAGCCAACAGGTGTGTGAATGTTCAGGCATTTCCATCACTCTGCACCTGTGGGCAGAGAGGGTCCAGTAGCTCCAGAACAGTGTTAGTGAGCCCTCACAAGCCAAGCAGACAGAAGCAGGGAGATAAGCTTTAGAAATACTCAAAAGGATCTGAAAGAATTTAGTAGAGCACCAACAATACCTGCAACAAATCCAATATCCAAGAGTAGCTGGCTCTACAAGGCTGAGTTTAGGAAACAGGTGTGGACTTGAAGCATGAACTTGAACATCTTTACAAACAGTTGGTATAAAACATGAACCTGGAGGGATCCCACAAGGAAATGAGTATCAACAGAAAATAGAAGGGGAGCAAAGATTAGTCCTGACACCTTCAAACATTAAAGACCAGGGAGGAGAGGGGATAAGAGCAAATAATATTGAAATAGAATTGCCACCTAGGTGGGAGGAAAACTAGAACATTGTAGCATGTGTAAGACAAGAAAAAAATTCATTGAGGAAGGTGGAACCATCAGCTGGGTAGAGTACTATTGCTTTGGTAGGGAGGATGGGAGCTGAGAGGTGACACTGGATTTGAACTATGGCGGTGCCTGGTGACCTAGGCTTGAAAAGTTCTGTGGAAAGGTGTGGGGAAAAGCCAACTTTAAGAGACAATACCAGGAGAAGAATTGCAGACCATCAGTATAAACCACATTTCTGGGGGTGGGCAGGGGGTGTTGCTCCAACAGGAGGCGAAGGAATAAGGTAGTAACTAGCAGAGCAAAGGAAGGACAGAAGATTGTTTTTTAAGGAGAAATAAGAGCATGTGTGTATACTATGGGAAATGATTCAGTAGAGATGTTGTGAGATCTCTTAGAGGGATTTTCTGCTTCACAAGGCTTACTTTGAGAGACACTTCAGTAGCTCTATTATCAAGTAGAACCTGTAGGCACCCAACAGAAACTTGGAGAGTGGAATAGAGGTTGAATTTTAAAATATGTCTGAGTGAACCTAGCATATGATATGTATTGCCACTTAATACTATTCTTTTAATACTCATAAATGATTCTGTTGACAAAAGCATTTTTAAGGTTTAAGTAAATGATATGCAACCTTCTGTATTTTTTTCCTCTATCAGATACATTTGTTTGCCATTCAATAGCAAATTTCATGTGGTTTGTAATGTGCAGAATATCTGTACTGGGAATAGACAGAGATCTGAATATAATAATAATTAAAGAAACAATTTCTTAACTTCAGGATCTTATGGTTTTATCAGAGAGATCAAATATATCATCCTGAAATAATATGAAGTAATGATAATATTTAACATTCTTTGAACACCTAGATGTGTGGTGAGCACTGTGTAAGCACTCCAAAACCATTATCTATATCAGACTTTCTCAACCTCAGCACTGTTGACACCTTCAGGTAGATTATTTTTGGGGTGGGGCTGCCCTGTGCATTGTGAGATGTGTAGGAGTTCCCACGTTTTCTGCCCACTAGATGCCAGTAGCCATCTCCCTTCCTCCAGTTTGACAAATAAAAATGTCTCCAGATATTGCCAAATATTTCCTCAAGGGTAAAACCCTTACCTTGTTTGATTTATGTTAAATTGCATAAACTTCTAAGGAAGATACCCTAATTACCCTTCATTTTATAGATTAAAAAAGTAGAAAATTCAACTTACCAACGTAGGTGCCTAATTCTTTCATGACACCAATCCAGTGTCTATATGCTAATGGAACTAAATAAAAAGCTCAACTCATACTTATATGCAGGTTCAATGTTTCCTACCTGTTTCCTCTATAACTAAAGATTTTTGAAGACACAATTGTGTGGTCAACAGATACCCTCTCCCTACTCTTCAAAAATAAATGGATTTAACCTGGTCATATATAATGAATCATTTCTTTATCAAAAAATATTTATTGAACATCTCTTGTATGTGAATCCCTGCTCCATGACCTATAATGACAAAGTGCATAAATTATAAGACATACTTATAAGGAAAGGCAAATAGTTTTAGGCAAATATAAATATACAATCACAAGGTAGTGCTTAATTAATTTACAGTTGAGTAATAAAGAAAACAAGAGATATGAGTTTCCAAAGAAGAAAAAATATTTGAGAGTTAGGCTGAGAAGGTTTCTTAGAAGAGGCATGACTTGAGTTCCATATTGAATAATTAAAATGCATGGTAGGAAGAAATCTCTGGAATAGTGATGAGTGAACAAAGGGACAGTGAAGTGAGAAAATCTGGGGGGAATTTGGAGAAGAATGGGTAAAAACTTAGTGCAGACTAGAGGGTTAATACAAGATTCATGAGAAAGGAGGTTGGAAAGATAGAGGTGATCTGTAGACTGAGGAGGGATATACTGAAGGATTTTGTCTTCATCTTTCAGGAATTATACCAGATTTGGGGAAATAATACAACACAATGAATGTAGCTTTTTGATTAAACTGGTAACTATTGTGTAGAACCTATTACAACGGAGGACTCCGAAGACATGAAGACCAGGGTAATCTAGAATATAACCCAGAATGAAGATGTTTAACTTAGAAAGGTAGGGGGTGAATAAAACTATGGTCATCAAAGAGTATCTGTAAAATTAGATGGATTAATGATATGTTCATTTCAGCAATTATAATCACATTGATTCTGATCCATACACAACAGAACTGATTATGGTCACAAAATCATGAAGATAGTCCCAGTGATCAGATTAGCAACGGCTGTCATGCAACCAGTTCTTTTGAATTTGCTACCTTGATGTTGCCATGCTTGCTTGCTTGCTTTTTTTTTTTTGTACTTCAGTGGTGTGTCCCGAGGTACTCTGTATCTTGACTTGCCATGGAAGATCTCCTAAAAGCAACCTCACTGTTATCAATTTAACTATGCTCTAGGGAGCATGACTATTAAAGTTATTATCTATACGAGGAACAGGAAAATGGCCTATTGAGACCATTATCTGATTCAAAGAATCCACTACCATAGTGACATAGCCTACACTAACTAAATGGTACCTGGAAATCAGCCTGAGGGGTCAAGATAATGTTCTCCATTCTTTATCTTGCTTGGGTTTTTTTGTTTTTTGTTTTTTGTAGGTTATTCCTGTTCTTCTTCATCTCCCTCTCAAGTTTATGTTTCTCTCTGCCCAAACTTGATTCTTCCATTTAAGGGTAGTAGAGGAACTAGATGAAAATAAGTCAGTCAACACTGAAAATTGCTCTTTGTGGGCGGTGGGGGGAATGTAGAGTAAGTAACATGGGAACTTATATTTCCCAGGTCTTCATAGATGCAACTGGAAAGTGAGTTTGCTGAATTTTATGACATGTGTAATCCAAAACATGATTCAGATGATGATAATATTAGCAATGTCCAGAATAACTTTCTACCTAGATTAAATTGGAGAAGACCCATGTAGTTCCAGAAGCTCAGGAAAATCCCTCAGGCCACCCAAATAAATGTCCCATCTGCTTACTGATGCCTGAAATTACACAGTAAGAGTTTCATTTCTTAGCCCCAAGCATTTGATTCCTGTTAAAATGCAAATCTCCTGGGCATGGCAATACTCTAAGTTGTTGCTTTAGTCCAGGGGGAAAAATTATTTTCAGAGACTTTCTTTAAAATATATTTGGACAAGGAGAAGAGCATGAGGCCACTGGACCCTGGAAATGGGTGGAACAGTAAAATTTAATAGCTAGGAATTGGGAAGGGGTGAGAAAAGGGAATTCAAAGAGGAGAAGAATGCAAAATGCCAAGAGGGAGCACATGAAAAGACCTTACTATTTTTTCTGGATCTGAGAATTAATATTGCTATGTGAGAATGAGCTTACTTTACTATTTTATATCCTCTGTATCCAGATGTTACAGAATTCAATCTGTGTAGCACACATGTAGTTAGGGTAAGGGTAGACACCCTTGTAACCTTATAAGGATGATTAAGTTGTGATATCTCTTTACCAGTTTGGGTTGTGGTGTGTGGAAATGACCCTAACCCAATCACCACCTCTTCTTTTTGATTTGTAGTCTTTTTCTTTTAAACAGAGCGATGCAAATCTAGGAATTTTATTGGAAAATAAATTTTTCTTTAGGTGTATTATACACAGAAGTGTCCCAGCCACCCTCTGAAATAGCATCACTGCTTTACTCCAGGGAGAGCTGATCGTTTATGTCGTGTCACTACACTGTTGAAGATTGCTCTTAGGTAAACTGTATAGATGGTTAATGCAAGAAGAGTCATGAACAAACCCTTTGGCAACCTTTGAGTTCATTAAAAATGCTTTCTTTTGAGAGAAATTTAGTCTTGTTTAGGTTGAAATCGACAAAACATCTATAAGACTCTCAATAAGAATTAGCATGTTTTTAAAAGAAAATTATGTTTCCATCCTTAGTTTATAATTTGGTCCTTCCAAAAACTCTCTGACAAAACAAGAAACCCCTTTGTGTATAACTGAATTAAAGGAAATGCTTTTTTCTTTAAGTGAGAAAAAATATTTCCAACATCATCTATTTTTTTTTCAATTTGTATTTGCATAGTTGGGATTTGCTTAAATATGCTAAAATCAGTATGCCTTAGCCATTTAGATACAGTTCAGGAAAATCATGAGAATTGAGAAAAGAACAGTAAAAATGTCTACTTTTTATTCCTATTACAGATGAATTCTCACCTAATTGTCTCTAATTTAAAAAAAAAATTATGAGAGTTTACTTGCATCTCATTTACATGGAAAGAAGTGACCAATTCAGGTAGGAGTTGATATCCTGTCTTGTCAATTTCAACAACTTAAATTGCTATTGTATCTCAAAGCATCTGAATTCTGGAGATCTGGAGAGCCTCCCGTTTATTCCCTTTATTTAAACAGATGAAAACTGAGCCAGGGAGGTTGAGTGATGCACCCAAAGACTTCCACTAAAGCAAGTCCTTAATGTGGTTTCCTGATGCCCTGCCCCGTGAGCATTTCATCATAGCATTCTGCCCCATTGAAAATGGTAAATATACTTAAGATTTTAGGCTTTGGTGAGTTTCAAAACATCCACATACTTAAACTTTTATGAAACTCAGAGAGAAACTAGTGAAAATTCCTGGGTGGAACAATCCAGAACGAAGAATGGAATTTCCAGTTTGTATTAATTGCTCAGGAAATGAAGGTCCTAAGAGGTCAAGTAGCTGAATTTCATACAACTAGTCAATAGTCAAGTTGAAAGCACCATAAACTTCTGTTTAATCAGCTCAGCAGTGTGGCCTCTTTACATGCAAACCAGGTAGAGAACAAGGTATTGTTATAGGGAGGGAAGGTTGGTGAAGTACCAGGTTCTGACCATAGGAGACCGTGGCGGAGTTCATGTCTAAGGAAGTGGGAAGCCATGATCAAGAATGTTCTCCAAAGTAGTGAAAGAACGTTGTTCAGATTTCAAATACCAGAGATGTAAATACAGTTGTTGAATGTGAACAAATAGTAGATCCCAAAAAAAGTGTGAGGAGGTGCCCCCCCCCAAAAAGTGGAAGAGCTCTCAACATGCCTTGGGCATAATATGAATCAGAATTTCATGCAAATACTAAAAACCTCCAGACTATTAATATGCATTCCTAAGCAACTGACTCTCTTGCAGTATACAGAAGATGAAGTCAACACTTTTGTGAACTGTAGTTCTATTATAAGAGCATGTAATCCTTTATCTTTTAAGTATTGGAATACCTTTTTCCCAAGAAAACAGAGAATCTTTCATGAATAAATAATCAGGTCACAATCATCTTTATATACCCTAGGCCTCTCCTCTATGTAGCAGAATACCTACGTACAATAGACTCTTTAAGAAAATACTTGTTAAAGAAACAAGGAAATGATCATATGGCCAAGCGTAATTCAACACAGATAATTACCTAGAAAAAAAAAAAAAAAGAAAATTTCTGCAAAGGAAGAAGACTGATGAGAGGAGAAAAGAAGAAAAGCAGAGAAAGGAAAAAAGAATAAAATATTTCACAAGTTTAATCAGCACAGATGTACCAAAAGAAGTCACCCACCTTAGGCATTTCTCAATAAATATGCATCAGGTGTCTACTTTGTGAAAGAGAAATATCAAATGATGTCTTTCGTGAAGCCTCGGTGAATGAGGTGGGATGATAGGCACCGTAATAAGATGGTTCGATAAAACACAAACACAGAAATCGGAACAATCTGGATTAAAATCTTGCCTTTTCTGTTTACTCTCTACATAACTTTAAGCTACTTATTTAAAGCTTCTAAGGATCACTTTAACATCTAAAAAACTGAGGATAGTACTTGACTATAAGATTGCTGTGGGGCCTAAACAGAATAATGCACATGAAGCAACTAGAAAAATGCCTTTATGCATGCGTAGTGAGTACTTACTACCCTCCTCTCTTCATTGCCTCATCTGGAGTTCTATGGACAATGGGAAGTAAATTAGAGGGAGAGCAGCAGCAACAACGTGACACAATCCTATTAAAAATGGACAACGGACATGGATAGACATCTTTCCAAAGAAGACATGCGAAGGACAACAGTCCTGTGAAAAGCAGCTCAGCATCACTCAGCATCAGGGAAAAGCAAATCAAATCCCCAGTGAAACATCACTCACACCTGTGAGGATAGCTTTTTTAAAAAAGACGACAGAGAAGTGTTTGCCCATGAGGATGTGGAAAAAAGTGACCACCTATGCCCTACTGGTGGGAATGTAGATAGGAACAGCTACTGTGGAAAACCATATGGAGGTTTTAGGGGCCAAGGGCAGACTGCCCCAAGTTGGGTTACTTTGGTAGGAATATAATTTTGAGTTAAAAGCAATCAAAACCCAGCAGCTTCAGGAAAAGCTCTTTATCTTCCCATCCCTTGCCTAATTGTACCAGGAAAAGAGCTATTAAGAGGTTCCTCTTTACCTAAAAAAACAAAACAAAACAAAAAAAAACTTATACACATAAGAAAGCAACCCTTGTTTTCCAAACAACTCTTCTCACCTTCTTGCTAATGGTCTTTCTCCCCTTTGTATTTTCAGACCCCTTCCTCTCTCGTTGGCTCTATAGAAGCATGGTGTGTCTTTGTGGATTCCCCTTACATATGCTATTAAATTTTCCTTTCACTTGTTACTGTGTCCCACGTCAATTCCATTCTTCAAGTCCTTAAAGGGACCTTGAAGGGCAGAGAAAATTCTTTCTCCTTAAGAACATTCTTCAAAAAATTAAACATGGAACTACCATATGATCCATAATCCCACTTTAGATACCTATGCAAAGGAATTGAAAAGAGTTTCTTGGAGAGATATCTGCGCTTTCATGTTTATTGCAGCATTAATATGGAAACAACTTAAGTAGCTATCTGTCAACAGATGAATGAAAAAGAAAATGCGATGGGTAGGTAGATAGATATGAATATTGTTCATCCATAAGAAATAAGGGTATCCTGCTATTTGCAATGATATGGATGAAACTGGAAGATAATTATATTATGTGAGAAAAGCCAGACAGAGAAAGACAAATACTGTATGGTGTCACTTATATGTGGAATCTAAAAAGTAAAATGTCAAACTTAGAAACAAAAAACAGAATGGTGGTAGTGGAGGATGTCAGGAGCGGGGGAAATGGAGAGATGTTGGTCAAATGGTCCAAACTTTCAATTATTGGATAAAGAAGTTCTGGGGATATAATTTATAATTATTGGATAAAGGAGTTCTGGGGATATAATTTATAGCATGGTGACTATAGTTAATAATACTCTATAGTATACTTGACCTTTGCAAACACACTATATCTTGAAGTATTATCACCATATACACACACACACACACACACACACACACACACACGATAACTGTGTGGGGTGATAGATGGGTCAATGAACTTGATAGTGATAATCATTTCATAATGTAGATGCATATCAAACAGTTGTGTTGTATACCTTAAATCTATACTGTTTTATTTGTCAATTATACTTCAGTAAATCTGAGGAAAAAAAAGAAAGGAGACACATGGCTACTGTGTGTTCCAAATAGAATAACTGACCAAGAAATGAAGGCTCTATCAACAGGCTTTGATGTTCTATACTGAGCTGCTATCTCAGTTCTCGTGCTCATAGAAGATAGTTGGTAACTTCAGGGAAAGTGAATATTCCCAGGACAGCATAGCCCTTTATGAAGTAGATTCTCACTGCCCTAGAGGAGGTGATCCCAAGCATAGACTGACGTGTTACTAACCACTGTGTTCTCACCAGACCGTTGGGACCTGATCTTCAACCCTTCAGCTGATAGCAGATGAGTGGGGTTTGGCAGAGATGGGCTAAATATTCATCAATCCTGTTTTCTGTTTTTCCTAGGCATTTGCTAGGCTACATTGCCCAGCCTCTCTTGAAGTTAAATGTGGCAGCACAAATGAGTTCTGACTTATGTATTTTTAACTAATGGAATATGAGCAGAAGTGGTTGAGGCCCTCTAGCCCCACAAAGGCTTTCTCATATCTCCATGTTCTTTCTCCTTTGGCCAACTGATGCACATGGATAGGGTGACTTTTAAAACCATGATGAGAAGAAGACTGGATCCTGAACGATGGAACAGATAGCTCCCAAACAGTCTGGGCAAGGAATGGTAGTTAGCCATGACCTGACACAGATTTAGGAGGGAAATTCCTTCCCTGGGCATTACTCAAAGGTGTATATGGCTGAACAAGCTACATGAGCAGGTAGGAACTGGCTCCTCTGATGAATGTGAGAAGGAAGATGAAGTAACACGTCCTTGCTTTGGGCCCTAACCAGTGTCCACACTGATAGGACAGGCAGTGAGCCACAAATAACAGAATGACTTGAAGATGCCAAACGAACTTCCGGTCTCTAAATACCCCCTGAGTTCTGACCCAGTAGACTTTGGACTTCCCATGCTGAGGTTGTAAGAGAAGGAGATAAATATCTCAACAAAAATGCCCTTGCATTTTCCTCCCTGTATTTGGTAGGCACCAAATGCATAATTATTGAGTTAAAAAGATGGATTAGAATGACTCCCCCAAAGCTGTTTCAATGTCTGTCTCTTGAAATAGAAAGCAAAACTATGTTTATTCACAAGTGAACACAGAGTTGCTGACATGGATGACATCTGGGGATAATAAAATTTATGTGGTGAGTGATTAACACCACGGGACTTTCCAAATGGGGCAAGGTTTAATGGGCAGCTCCACTGGTTCTCCCTATCCGAGAGGCATCGGGTTGTAGGGGAGGAAAAATAATTTTCCCTTTACCCTTCTACATTGTTGGCTGAGACCCCCTTTAATAAAAAAAAGATTAACAGGAGAAAAACAAACAAATTTAATAACATATATACCTCCTGTATGCATGGGAGAGACAGGAAAACTGAGTAACTCCCTAAAATGGCTCAAACCACCTTAAATACCAACTCCAACTAAAGACCAAATAAGATGGGGTATGGGAGTTATGGGAGGCTATCAGAAAAAGTACCGCAAACAAGGGTAAGGTTGTCATGCAGATTTAGGTCTTTTCCTTCCCCATTGATAAGAGTTTCTTGGAGATTTTGTCATTTTTCTCTTCTTGGTACAGAGAGGGTGATACCCTTACAAATGAATATTTCCCTCATAGATGTAAAGGTTTATAAGAATCAAAAGGTTACTTCAACTCAATAGTCAGAGCTTTTCTTATATTTGCTGTTGCCTAAAAATAATCAGCCTAACATAATCCTTATGCCAGGGACATATTTTGGAGTGGCATATTCTGTTCCCCTTCAAGATGCAAAGAAGATAAACTCAAGTAGGATGCTCAAGGAATACATTGCCAATGGAGAGAGTTGCTAAGAGTGAAGGTGAATTCCTCCTTTAAAATGTGCTTCCAAATGGCCCTGTCAGCCCAGTGCTGGAAGTGATAAACACACTAAAATAAACCCAACCAAATAAACCCTGCATTTGGATAACACAGTGCTGAATTCAGGCCCTAATATATCAATTAATGCTATTAATAGTATTGCACGTAATTTGTACTGAAAGCACAAAAAAAATGACAAAGCAATTTCCTTAGGAATGTGTAGTAAACAAAATTCTTTGATTTTATATTCTAAATCCAGGGCTTTAGAATTTAAATGTATGTACTTCCCGATTCTATAAAATGAATGAGAACATTCCAGCAAATGATAACGTGGGATTGATGAACTTATAAATATCAGGTTTTCGGTCTACTTGGGAGAAAAATAGTATAAATGCTAAAGTATTGCTATGCAAAGGGAATGATGAATGCTTTACTTCCAGATACTTATTTATGGAGTAGGAAACATTTGGTTGCTTTTTTTTTCTGTATTATTTCTAGTTAGAGAAATTTACCAACACACGAAATGCAATAGGTCACTCTTCAAAATTGACTCGTTTCCACTCTAGCAACAAGTCCTTGAACGAAGGAAATTCTATAAGCTGTTCAATGTGTCTGAGAACCAATTCTAAAATGATTCGGTTGGAAGCACAGATGTAAAAGATTCAAACACTGAAGTGAATCCAAAAATATTACGCCAATCATTTCCATTTTGCCAGATTCAGCTGACCACTTTTGCCTCTTCCCAGAACCTGTGACCAGCCCTGACTCTCATATGTAAGGAGGAGGGTCAGTAATTAGCTTCCTGATACCAAATGACTCCAAATGCCCTGAATTTTTATGATTAAATACTGTGGACAAGGACTGATAGCTACTACAGCATTCGAGAATCAACCTGATTGGCTCTCTCCTTGCCTCTCCAGCTGCCTCTTCTTGCCTTCCCCCGAGATCTCTTCCATCTTCCCTCCACGTCAAGTTGTGGTTTCCAGATAGGCTCTGCTTTCTCTTCTACGCCTTTGTCCCGGCTGTTACCACCACTTACCTAGAGTACCCTTTCTTCTCCTCCATTTTGTTAACTCCTATTAGTCCTTGAAAATTTCCCCAAAACGCCTTCTCAGGGAAATCCTTGAGCAAATAGCATAAAAGTTTATCTCCTGCCATAATTCTGTCACAGAACCAATCACAACATATAGTAATTACTTATTAGACTGTAAACTCCTAAGGTACCAATGGGGCTCATTTAAATCTTTTTGAGTGAATTAATGAATGATGGCAGAAAGCCAAATTTTAAATTAGTATCGTCATGAACTCCATGATAAATTGAAGTGAAATTACTGGATTAAAATATGCCTCTTCCACAGGACTGTGAACCATTGAAGGACACCCACCAAGCCCAGCACCCAGAATATCGAATGTATACATGCTCAATGAAGGAATGTAATCACGTATTTTATTAGACGTAACATCATTCGTACTACCAGCAGTGGTATAGAAGATAAGCCCATTCTCCCCACACCATGCCCTGCCCCTACTCTGGTACCTTAATACATCAGTTCTTCTCAATATTGCATTCCATTTTCCCTTTGATAAGTGCACATCTACAAATCTTATACCAGAGAGTGGTGTTGATTTTTGATGTTCTACCTTCATTAAAATCTTCTGGAATCAGGAATGCATAAGCATTCTTAAGAAGTAGAATCAGGAAATTTTGCATCATGCTAATTTTTATGCAACTGTTGAGCACATCCATCCATTTATCTAACCCACTTTTGTCAAGCATTCAGTGCACTATACAAACCTGTGCAGGACCTAAATTGTAAATAAGACACATGGTGTTTTTTATCATGGAACTTATATGTCAGAAAGCATAAAGAAAAAAGAATGTAGTTGAGAGCTATAAAAAGAAGTGAAAATATTTACCCAAATTATGGAATATTGGTAGTTCTAATGTCTAGCCATCAGTCTATCACTGAGTGGAATTTAGACAAGGATGAAGCAAGAAAACTAGTTGCAGAGCTGTGTCAGCAGTTTGGGTGGGATAGGAATGACTCGGTTCTCGATACATTTAGAAGGTAGAACGAACAGGGTTAGATAAGCATGTAAGTGAGAGACATAAAAGTGCAATATGACATCTGCATTCCTAAGTGAGTAAACAGTAGCGCCAGTAGTCATGAAAATGGGGAAAAATGAGAAAAGCATGTTGTCTGGTCAGCAGGAAGGAGAGTTGATGAGTTCGGTTTTGCCTGTATTAATCTACACACCTGTGGAACATTTGTGTAGAGATGTTCAGTGTGCAGCTGTGTGTGCGGATCTCAGAGGTTTGTAGTTGGTCACCTACTTATGGAAAATCATCGAAGCCATGAAAGCGAATGTGATCTTCTAGGGGGAGTGGACAGTGCGAGAGGAAAAAATGGCCTAGGTTATAATCTGTAAATATTTACACATAAAATATGAACAGAGAGGGACACCTGGGTGGCACAGTTGGTTAATCATCCAACTCTTGGTTTCAGTTCAGGTCATGATCTCAGGGTCCTGGGATTGAGCCTCGCATCAGAATCTGTGCTCAGCGTGGAGTCTGTTTGGGATTCTCTCTCCCTCTGCCCCTCCCGCTCCTTCTGTCTCTCTCTCTCCCCTCTCCAAAATAAATAAAAATCTTTAAAAAACAACCATGAACAGAGAAAATAGGGCCATCGAAAAAGCCAGGAGGTAACAGTGAAATTAGGAGATTATTAAAAACAAAATAAGAAAGAATTATAGTTTAAGAAATGTCATTTGAGAGCTACGACTTGATAAATGCTAAAAAGGATTCATTGGTGTTAGCAACAACATGGATGTCAATGACGTTGGCAAAAATTAATGGAATAGCAGAATCTTTGGAAGAAAATGAATCTTGGCAGAAACAGATAAAATCTCCTGGGGAGGCAAGACTTAATTTAAAGCTATTTCAATAATTTCAAAATGGAAAAACATTAATGTAACTAGAATTAATATGTCAGTAGGGGAAATCCATTCTAAGCATATAAGCTGACAATATAACCTTGTAGGTAAGGCACTGGGTTTCATTGCAAAACTCAGCTCTTCACACACTAGTCACCTGTGGTTACTTCCACACATCTTTTTTGAGAGCTTCGGGTCTCTTGTTTATAAAATAGGCATAATAATACTAGCAATCCAGGGGTTTTGGGAAAATGAAGCCCCCAACATAAGGTCTAGGAGAAATTGGACCCTGAGGAATGTGAGCGGATATAAATTATTGAAGTACACAGGATCTTGGACTGCTATCTGAATAAAGGCACTAAGAAAGCAGAAAGGAATTTGAAAGTTGCCTGGGACATGGGAAGCAGAATGGGTGACAGAGATGAAGAATTAGAGAAATCACACTAGGAAGAAGGTTGGGTGACCCTCGATCACTGGGATGAAGATCTCAGATTTTATTTAAAGAGGAAGTAAACACACAGCGACTAGCAGGATGGCTAGTTCCTTCCACTGGTTATAAATCTTTTTGAAGGCAGAAAATTTGAAGGATATAGCCACACAACTGTCATCCTGATGGCCACCATCAGTGTCATTATCACTGCAACTGATACTCTTGACCGCTCTCCATGTGCCAGGCAAAGAACCAAGCCTGCCCTGCATTATCGCATGCAACCCTCATCCCAATCCAGGGAAGCACCACAACTCTTATCCTCATTTTAATGATAAGAAAATGGGCTTGGAGCAGCACTTACTTCACTCAAGGGGCACAAAATCAGTGAGGAGGAGACCTGGGATGAGGAAAGTGCTATCAGATACTGCTTCAAGGAAGGGGTATTCAAAGAACATTGAGTTAAAAACCCATTACATGAATTATATCACTAATTCTTCCAGTATTCCTAAAACCAAAGTTATTTTATCTATCTGAGATCTTCAACAGAGGGGGGAAAAATGCTCCCAAGGAAAGACTTAGGAAAAAATTAGTAATAGAGCCAGACAACGGTTAACTCTTCTCTTCTGGTTGTTTTTCTTAAAAAAGATATTTTTACTGCCCAAAGAAGGGTAAAGATACACATTTTGCTTTCCAGCCTTTAATCAAGACTTGGCATGTATGATAGGAAAAGTGTATAGTCTGATCTTTACCAATACACGGGGACTTCTGATTCCTTTTCTTTTTTCTTTCTTTAACCAGGCATAGAACAATTCCATTATTCTTAATAAGGACACAGATCTTTCTTTCCCTTTTTTTTTTTTTTAAAGATTTTACTTACATATTTGAGAGTGAGTGAGATAGAACCCTAGCAGGGTGAGGGCAAGGGGAGAAGCAGACTCCCCACCGAGCAGGGAGCCTGACATGGGGCTCGACCCCAGGACCCTGAGATCATGACCTGAGCCAAAGGCACCCACTTAACTGACTGATTCACCCAGGTGCCCCACGACACAGATCTTTCTAATGTTCTCTTCATGTTATCCTATGGTCTTCGCCATGAATAAAAGTGTTTTTCTCCCTCCTACATCTCTCACATCCTTACTTACAATGCACTAGAATTTTACCTGATAGCCTTTATTTTTGCATTTTTTCTGGAGCCTATCATTCCATAATTCCATAATTTTCTTATATATCAAACCCAAGCCCCACGGTTGATCACTGCAGTACATTTCACCAAGTCTATAACTAAATTGTGCCCAGGCTTTGCCAACTGTCTGTATGGTACACTTGTCCTCTAGATCAGTAGGACTATTTGTCTTTTTACTCTTACAGTTTAATAGTCAAACCCCTAGATTAAAGAACAGAATTCAATGGATAAAGCCATGAATTCGTCATCTCTAATCCCAAGTGACCATATGGTGCCAGACACCCACTCTTCCTTGTCCTTGCCACTTGGTTTTACTTTCCTCTGCTCAGTTACAGTTCCGAAATGACAACACTCCTCTCCATTCTTCAATCTCCGTTTGATCTTGGGGCTTTGCTTGCGTGGTAGTTCATCAAGGAGAAGACAAGCTGCATTAATTCAGCCATCGTTGCTTCTTTACTGTTTGTCCGAGGTGTTTTTCTTCCTGTACAAGATCACAGCTTCCATCTTTACTCTTCATTCAATCCCATTCTCTTTCATTTGGACTTTTGTTCTGTAAGATATGCCTTCTCCCTCCTGTAATGTTTTCTAATTATTATTATTATTTTTATTTTTTAAAGATTTTTTTTTAGGTAATCTCTACTCCCAATGTGGGACTCGAACTCCCAATCCTGAGATCAGGAGCGGTATGCCCCACTGACTGAGACAACCAGGCACCCCTGTTATTTTTATTTTTAATCAACTGTGTTTTTAGGGTGATTTTAGATCTATAGAAATATTATGAAGATAGCTGAGAGATTTCCCATATACCATGTTACCTTTATCATTAATATTTTATTATAATACATGGTACATTTTATCACATTTAATGAAGCTGTATTGATACATTATCGTTCATTAAAATCCATGGTTTGTTCAGATTTCCCTAGTCTTTCTCTAATGTTCTTTTGTGTTCCACAGTCCCATCCAAGATATCACATGACATTTGGTTATCATTTGTCCGTACCTCCTCCGGTTGTGATGGTATCTCCTGTTTCCTCATCATGGTGTGAGTGTTATTTTTAGCACTGTTCTATATTCTGACACAATGAGATGTTCCAAGCTCATCTGGTATGTTTATCCTAGCATCTGCCATTTGTCCAACAAGCCCTTGTTCCCTGTATTGGAGAACGGAATTAGAAAACCAGATTTAGGCACTAGGTCCCCTTGTTGCTCCTACTATGTCATTACCTCTAGGCCTTCTGAGCTATCAAAGCAAGGAAATATATGCATCTATGCTAACCTGTGTATATACACATATCTCATATACATTTGCAGTTTTTTCTATATGTAACCATCTGTATCTGTACTAAGCTAAGCATATGTTCATACTCATGTCCATAATTTCAATCCAGCATCATGTGGATTATTCTAGACTTCTCTTGCTAATTTAAATGTTCCACTCCAACAATAAGAAATTGGCTTCCACCACATACCATCCCTTTACTTGAGAGTTGCAGTACATTTATACTGAGAGTTGCAGTGTAAATGTACGGTGGTTTCAGAATTGTCGGTCCATTGGGAAAGAAATTCATCAACTAGAGTACAGTTCTTATGTACAGTTCCTTTGCCTTAACTTTTTACAGACTCTACTCATTCCCAAAGTTACTTACATCAGTACCTTCTCCTCTCCCTCTTCAGAGATACTGTTTCATATGCTTTTTTGTTTGTTTGTTTGTTTTGTACATTTCTAATGTGGTTGGAGTCATCATGACATTCCACATTTTATCCACATTTTATCATGACATTCCACATTTTATCCTGACTTTTTAATGATTTTTTTTAATTAGTGTACGTTACGGTTCTTTCTTTTTGTGTTAAAGTTCTCTGAGTTTTGACAAATATGTTGTCATGTGTTGGCCATTTCAATATCACACACAAAAGTCTCAGCACTTTAAAATATCTCCTGTACTTTGCCAGTTCCACCCAGAAGACCCTGGAAACTGACTAGTTTCAGTTTCTGTATCATCTTTACTGTTTTGCTTTTTCCGGGATATCACATCAATAGTATTACTCAGACTTCTCAGACTGGTTTCTTTCACTTAGCAATACGCATTTGCAGTTCATCCAATGTTCCGCAGTTTGCTTATATAATCATGTATTAAAGGATATTTTGGTTGCTGCTGGTTTTGAGCAATTATGAATGAAGTTGCTACAAACATTTGCAGGCATGCTTTTGTGCGGACATAAGTTTTCAAATCAGTTGGTTAAGTACTTAGGGGCAGGACTGCTGGATAAGACCATATTTAGCTTTGTTAAAAATTGTCATACTTTCTTTCAACATGGTTCTACCCCTTTGCATTCCCACAGGCAGTGCATGAAACTTTCTCTTCCTCTGTACCTAGCAAGCAGTTGGTATTGACATTGTGGCAAGAGGGGTTAAGAGTTAGCTATTCTAATGGGGGCATAATGTTGTCTTTCTCAATGGCAGGTGATGTCATTTCTCAAATGGCAAATGAGAGTAAGTATCATTTCATATGCTTATGTACCGTCTGTCTATCTTTTTTGGTGAAGTATTATCTGTTCAGATCTTTTTTGTTTGTTTTCTAGTTGTTGAGTTTTGTAAGTTCTTTGTTTATTTTGGATACAAGTCCTTCATCAGATATGAGTTTTCCAGAAGTTTCTAATTTAAAAGTTCAATTTGCCATTTTTTTCCTTTCATGGGTTGCGCTTTTGTACCATATGTTAAAAACTCATCATCAAACCCAAAATCACACAGATTTTCTTCCGTGATTTCTTCTACAAGTTTTATAGTTTTGCATTTTACATATAAGTCTGTAATATATTTTTAAGTTTTGAAGAGATCTGTATCTAGGTTCCTTTATTTATATATGGACACCTAATTGTTTTAGCATCATTTGCTGAAAATACTATCCTTTCTCCTTTCTCTAGTGAAATTTTTTTATTCCTTTGTCGGAGATAATTTGACAATATTTATGTGTCTATTCTTTCACCAATACCAAACTTTCTTGATTAGTGTTAGTTTATAGTAAGTCTTGAAGTTGGGTAGTGTGAGGCCTCCGACTTTAATTTCCTTCAGATTGTGTTGGCTATTCTGAGCTTTTTCCTCTTGATATAAACTTAAGAGTCAATGTTTTATATCTAAATAGGTTCCTAATATTTTTATTGGAATTGCATTGAATACATACATCAAATTGAGAAGAATTGACATCTTAAAAATATTGAGTCTTCCAACTCATGAACGTGGAATATCTTTCCATTTTTCTGGACCTTTCTCCCGCCTGTCATCAGTGTTTTGTAGTTTCTTCACATAGATCTTGTGTGTATTTTCTTAGATTTGTACCAAAGTATTCCACTCTTAGAGCTATTATAAATAGTATATTTTAAAATTCCAGTTGTTTATTGCTGACATATAGAAAATCAATTACCCACGTATAATAACCTGTTATCCTGCAGCCTTCCTGTATTCACGTACTAATTCCAAGAATCTTTTGTAGATTCTTGGAGATTTCTTTTACTTGGACAATCTTGCTGTCAGTCAATGAAGATAGTTTTATTTCTTCCTCTCCATTTTGTACACACTTTATTGTTTTTCTTATTGTACTGGCTAGGGCTTCCAGTACAATGTTCTTTAGGAATGGTGAGAGAGAACAACCTTGCCTTTTTCTTTACCTTAGGGGGAAAGCATCTCACCGTGAAGTAGTATGTTAGCTCCAGGTTTTTGGTAGATGTCTTTTTCAAGCTGAGAAAATTTCACTTTATTTCTAGTTTGCTGAGAGTTTATAATCATTAATATGTGTTGGATTTTTATCAAATGCTCTTTTAGCAACAATTCATGTAACCATATGATTTTCCCTCTTCAGTCTGTTGATATGGTAGATTACATTGATCGATGTTCAAATGCTGAACCAATCTCATGTATCTGGAATAAATTCTAATTGATCACAGTATATGGTTTTTTTAACATCACTGGATTCAACTTGGTAATATTTTATTAAGGGTTTCCATCTATGCTCATGAGAGATATTAGTCTAGTTTCTTGGTTAGGTTGGTTGGAGGTATATTAAGGGTTTATCAGAATTTAAAAAAAAATCGTATTTAAAAAATATTTTCAGAGAATCAATTTCTGGTTTCTTTGGTTTTCTTTATTATTTTTTTGTTTTCAATTTCATGTATTTCTTCTCTAATTTTATCATATCCTTTCTTCTTGCTTTCAGCCTAAATGGTTCTTCTTCCTCTAGTTTTCTCAGGTAAGAGCTACGGTTATTGATTTTTTAAGACTTTATTTTCTTCTGTAAATATTTAATGCCATAAGTCTCCCTCTAAGCACTGCTATCACTGCTGCATTCACAAATTTTGCTGTTTTGTATTTATTTTTATTTAGTTAAAATATTTTTAAATTTCTCTTGAGACTACTTCTTTGATCCGTGGGTTATTTAGAAGTATGCTTTTAAAACTTTTAGAAATTGAGGGGTTTCAGTCTTTCTGTTATTAATTTCTATTTTAATTCCATTGTAGTATGAGAACATACTTTGTATAATCTTGCATTTTATTAATGTTGTTAAGGAGTACTATGCTCCAGAATATGGGCTATCTAGTGAATGTTTCCATGTAAGCTTGAGAAGAGTGTGTTTTCTGCTGCGTTGGATGGAGGCATGTAAATGGCGGATCACGTGATTGAACATCTACTTCTTCCCTAATTTTTCTGCCCATCTAATCTGTAAGTTATTGAAGGAGGAGAGTTGGAGTCTCCAACTATAAGAACGCCTTTGTCTCTTTCCTCCAGTAGTTCTTGTTAGGCGTGTTCAGGTTTAAGATGCTACGTCTTCCTGGAAAATGGACACCTTAATTACCAAGTAATCTCTTTCTTTATCCCTGATATCTGAAGTCTGCTTCGTTGGCAATTAGCATAACTACTCTAGCTTCCTTTTGATTGGTGTTGGCCTGATAGATCTTTCTCGTAGCCTTTACATTTAACCTAAGTCTTTTTTAATTTAAAGTCACTGGGTCTTGACTTTTTTTTTTTTAATTTACTCTGGCAGTCTTTGTCCCATAATCGGTATATTTAGACCATTCACATCTAAAGTAGATACTAGTACACTTGGATGAATAACCTATCATGTTCATATCTCTTTTCTACATGTTGTATTTGTTCTTTGTTTCTTTCTTTCCTTCTTTCTCAGTCTTCCCTGGTTTAACTGAGCATTTTATATGACCCCATCATATCTTCTTTCTTATGATATTAAATATACTTCTTGAAAGAGTTTAGTGATTGTCCTAGAGTTTACAGTTCATTGTTTTATCTAATCAAAGTCCACCTTCAAATAGCACTACACTACTTCATGTGTAGACAGTGACTTATCACAGACTCTTCCAATTCCCCTTTCCTATCCCTTTCAGCATCCGTTTCCCTTATCCATGTGCTATAATCACACAATACCTCTTTACTATTATAACCTTAAGTAATTATCTTTCGGTTCAATTAAGAATTAAAAAGATGACGTTTTATTTTGCCTTCAATTATCCTTTCTCTCTGCTCTTCTTTTATTCATCTAGATCCAAGTTTCTTACCTAAGTTACTTCCTTTTGCCAGAAGAATTTGCCTTTGTGTTCAATATTATGCCTTTGCAGAGCCTATTAGAGGGACTGGAATTTTGCTAGCGCTCAATAATTATTTTGTAACTACTGCACAAATCTGTTAAGTGAGAAAAATGTGTCATCACATGATGTTATTATCTATTTACAACTACCATTATCTCTCTACATCCAACAGACTCGAATTTCCACAAAATAAGACCATATATCTGTATATCTAAGTCACAGTGTCAGGTACAGCGTCTGACACAATTCTGTAAGTATCTGTTGAACTGAACTATTGCTGTAATAAGAATACTAATACATATATGCATGCAAACAACCTGCTTAATAGCATATACTTTTAATTATTACTTTGTGCATTGTAACTATTACATCAGTTACATTAATATATCATTAATATCATTTTAATTTGTTGAATGGCCCTCACGGAAAATAAGAGTTTGGGATATTTGCCTCTAGTTGGGGCTTGGACTGGAAACTAGGAGTAAGCATGACTAGTAATAATTCCTTACGTTTGGCTATTATTTGTAATTTTGTGAATGGTTTAGCACACATGGTCCTCTTAAGGTTCCACACAAGCCATTTGCTTTTTCTTTCTCTCACAAGTGTGTTTTATTACATGATTTAATTCTTTTCTTTTATAAATTTCAGCCTTTATTGCCACATGGGAGAAAAAAATGAGAAATTAGTTGAGCTTATGCAGAAGTCTCATGATTTCATAGCAACTAGGGAACCCTTATTACAATGGGGGGCACTGTTAGCCCCACATAACTATTCCTCCAAACATTAGAAATGATATGACTACTTAAAACTATCATTTAAAATATTTAAATTAAAAATTATAATTGAACTGCAAAAATTTTGATTAAAAAATTGTTACCTGTTGCTGGAGAAGTTGCAGGGGATTTGATATCCCCTGTCTCTTGGTTCTCCATGAAGTAAAAAGCATCATCCATGAACAAATTAAACAATGATTTAAATAAGTGCCTACAAAGCTAGTATTACAATTTATTTTAATATATTTGTCAATATATATTTATTTTATTTTTATACATTTTAATATATTTAGTGTATTTTATATAATAATATATATTATAGCAATTTCTAAATAATCACCATGACCTAGAAATAGTAATTATTCTTTTAAGCCCCTCAGGAAAGTTTATCTTCTTCAAAATGAACATTTGGTACTAAAGGACACCATGTTTTTGTTTTTTCTAATCTAGTAACTTAGGCATCATTGTAAGTCCAAGGCTTCTTGAAGGTTGAACATAGTGCTTCTTTGGATGGTAGGGTCATCCCTTGTGGTATCTTAGATCCAGCCAAACTTAGGCTGAATTAATCATCTTCTTTCTGAAATACAAACAAGCAAGGAGATTTTTACTTTGTTATAGCCATGAAGCATATTAATGATGCTTCAGTATTGAAAATAGTGAACACTGATGATAATAGTCAAGAATAACCCAAAAATTAAAGGGAGATTTCAAAAGGTAACTAATCCTATGGTCAATATCTTTCTAATATGTTAACTAGAAGAAGGAGAAAAAAAAAGTCTTGAGTAAACCCCAGAGATGATTGCAAATGAGGAGATTATATACTCAAGACTAGCAAGTGAAAAACAGAAAAATTGCAGATGGATCTTGAGAGTTTAAGATGTAAAAGAAAATCAAATGAATGAGATTTAATTTAGATAGACAAAATGCCTTTATTTAAGAAGAATAATGCCAACGGGATTTATAAATCAAGTGAATACCAATTAGAAGCCAAAATAGAAGAGAAAAACCAGAGCAAAGTAGGGTTTTAATGTGAAAGGATATAACGAAAGATTTATAATTTGGAAAAATTCCACTTTTTTTGAATAACAGAGTAGACAGTTTTCGAAACAGGTTTTTATTCTTTATGTAAAAGATAAAACATTAACATTTAAAAGGAGCACACTAACCTACTATACTCACCCAGGACCCAGAATAATTCAGTTTAGTTCAATAAATATGCATTAAGGGTTGTTGAGTGCCAGGCATTGGGCTAGACACTAGGGGTTAAAGATTAATAACATATTTTCACTACCCTTGATGACTTTAGAGTCTAGTTAGGAAAACTGAAAGACAATCAGATAATCCCAATAGATTATTATAAATATTAATTATATTGCACACACTAAGTGACATCAGAGTTCAGGGGATGTAAAAAAGACGGGGCAACAATGATTATAAATGTTAGGTTGGTTCACCTGGATCAAATATACTCCCTTAATATTTTCAAGCGTTCTCTTAATTCCAAGCTTTATGAAACAAAGATTGTTGAGAAGAGTTATGAACAAGCAGCAAGCAAAAAACTACAAATGAAATGTAAACAAAGGTTAACCACTGAGATATTGTAACTAGGAACAGACAACAGACTTCATAAATTGTTTTCTCTTGTGTCAGTCCAAAGTGTGTTTTAAATTGCTAGTCCCGTAAAGGTACGAAAGAGCAAATGAAGGAAATTCCTGAATTGCTTCCTTTAAGTGTGAATTTAGGACTTCTGCATATGACTAGGATGAAATAACTAAGCCCACATTTACTCCCAGCTGAGAATAACTTAAAAATGGAACGGACACATGAGATAACAGTTTTCAAGGCACTGGATCTCGGGCAGTAAAGGACCGTGATCCATAAGAGACTGGAAACAAGCAAAGTGAGCATCATAGCTGTTCCAGCTCACTGTTTTCATGGTTTCCTAGATGAGCAGGAAACCCAGGAGGATCCTCGTTGTCTCCTTGAGTTAGGGAGAATATTTAGGGCAGATTTCACAACGATTACCCTTCTCCTCCTCCTGCTAGAGCCACAAGCGTAGATTGTCATCATGAAAACCTAGTGGGGTTCCTGGGATTCTAGAGGTGAAACTCACAAAAATGAGGGTCTCCCCCCCAAATCTAAAGGCTTTCTCACTCTCAAACTAATACACAGTTAGCCTCTAGCAGTTTGTCGAAATTATCATTTAATTGCTCCTATCATTATATGGTTTTGTGGCTTCTGCTACCAACATATAGATCTCCACTGGGATGGATCTGAATTGACCTGACACTCCGGCTTTCCACAAAGCCATTTGTCCAGAGACCTCAGTGCTCTGCTCGGTTTAAAAGGCATCCTTGATTTTCAGTTTCTTTAGCTTTTTCTTGTGTTAAGTATGGGAGGGATACTCCCAAGCTCTCTAATTATCAGAGCTGATACCAGAAGTCAGAAATTAACATAGTAAAAATAAAATTTATAAAATCATAAAAGATATGAAATATTTGGGGACAGACTTGACAGTTTAAAACATTATATACTAAAAACAATAAAACATTGCTGTATGAAATTTAAAAACCCTAAAATATTAGAAGAGACATATTCAGATGCCAGAAGATACAATATTGTTTAGATTTCACTTCTCAACAAATTGATCCCTAAATTCAATGCAATTACAAATTTAAAAAAAACAGAAGTGTTTCTTTTAATAGAAATTGACAAGCTAATTTTGAAATTCATAAGGTAATGCTCATAACTTAGAATGGCCAAAACAACTTTGAAAATGAGCAAAGTTGGAGGAATATTACTACTTAATTTCAAGATATATTTCCAAGCAACAGTAATCAAGAAATTGTGCTGCTGGTGTCAAGACAGAATGGGAGATCAGGGAACAGAGTATGAGCTGTGGCACAGAGCCTAGAAATAGGCCCTTACATATGGAGACAACTGATTTTTGACAACTATGTAAAGGCAATTCAGTGAGGAAAGAATAGTCTCTCAATAAAAGTTTTAGAATAATTGAATATCTTTGTGCAAAATAAAACAAACAAATCCCCTTTAATCCATACTTTGAACCATGTATGAAAATTAACTCAAAATGGATGATAGATCTAAATTTAAAACCAAAAAGTAAAAACTGCTAGGAGACAAGATTTGTGACTTTGTGACTAAACGAAGGTATCTTAGATAAGACATAAAAACCTTAACTATTTTTGGATTTAGTTAGGAAAAGTATCCCTGAACGTAGTGCCATCTATGAAATTCCTTTCAAAATACCTTGTGAAGAACATATTAATACATTGTATATGGTTACAAAGTAAAATGAAAGTAATCACTGGTTTTGTATGTTTCATAACTTATAAAAAGGCCATACATGGATGTAAATACAAACTCAAACACAATGAAGCATAGCTCACAGAGAGATGCTCAATCAACTAGCTCAGATGGCCATTGGAAAACAAACTTAACATGATTTTAATATAACATGAATAATTGGTGTTTGTTTTACTTTTTATTTGAATGCTGTAACATTCAGATAAAGAAAGAGAGAGCAACACAGAAAGTAGCTTCTTTGCCTTAGGTGATATTCATATTTTTTTAGAAGTGTGATGTGCTGGTCTTTTGATGTGTCCACAGACTATATGCTATGATATTCTGGTTAATAAATCGAACATTAATCTGGGTGTTGCTGTGAAAATATGTTATAACTGCAATTGATGTTTATTGATTTTAAGTGAGGCAGATTATTTTAAATAAGCTGGGTGGGCCTAACTAAATCAGTTGAAAGCCGTAAGAGCTGTACTGAGGTTTCCCTGAAGAAGAATAGATTTCACTTGTGGATCTCAGCTTCAGCCCATACCTGGCTTCCAGCTCATCCTTCCTGACTACCTGCGCTGTGGGCTTTGGACGACTTACCTAGCCAGCCCCTGCAACAGCATAAACTAATTCCTTGCAATACCTTTTCTCTGAGGAAAAGAAGCCATGCTTTTTTTGTATTGTGGTAAAGGATTTACAATATAAAATATCATTTTAACTCTTTTTAGTATAAAATTCAGTGGCATGAAGCCCATTCACAATGTTGTGTAACCATCACCTCCATCCCTCTCCAGAACTTTCCTCACACCAAACAGAAACTTTGTATCTGTTAAACACTAACTCCCCAGTAACCCCCACCCTCAGCCCCTGCTCACTTCTGTTCTACGTTCTTCTCTATGAAGCTTGGCCATTCTAGGTATCACATGTAAGTGTAATTGTGCAGTATGTGTCCTTTTGTGTCTCACTTATTTCACTTAGCATAATGTGATAAATCTCTTAATATGTATTTCCTACTGGTTGCAGTTCTCAGGAAGAACCCTAACTCATACATATAGAATACTCACGGGCTAATTTGTTCAAGACACAGCTTTCCCTGCCCAGACCCGCCCATAACACTGTGTCTAGGCAGAATCAACAGCTACCTCTTTTCCTCTCCATATTCCTTATCCTTATCTTTTACAGCAGCTATTGGCTTGCATATCTCTCTTCCCTGTTTGATTGTGAGCTTTTTACTCTTAGTCACCGTTACTCTTCCAGCACCCAACAAATTCTTACTGAAAATTAACTAATTAATTAATATAAATTTTTATATTAAGTAAGTGACTCACCACATCAATATCATCTCTCTCTCAGGAGGGATTTGACTTTTATTTTTCACAAAGACGTGTCTTTGTACACAGCCTCCAAGATAATTGTTTCTATTTGGGACAATCATAATCTCAGTTTAAAAAGATCACTCAAAATTCAAATCATCTATGCGACTTGGCTCCAGTTACTTAGCAATTCTGAGCCGAAGTACACAGTGTTCTCAAAACACCTGTGTTAGCATTCACTCCAAATATACACATAGCCCCACACATTGCCAAGGACTTGCTACAACATAGATTCTAGAACATTCCTGTACTGATTCCAGGTCACCATGTAATTCTTACTTTGTTAATGGTAAATTTTGCCTTTGAACTTTGCCACAACAACTCCATCTGAAGTCTTCAAAAACATTTAGACAGTAGTTTGGGGAAATGGAATAGCCCAGAGGCGTTTTTGTACCACCCAATAAACAGGCCTCTTTTTGGACTTTTTATGTAACATTTGGAAGAGGGCGAATAAGAAGCCACAAGGCAGGAGCTAACAACAGCTTCACTTGCTGGACTGCCCATCGGGAAATGTTTGTGCTCCTCAGTCCCACCCCAGAGGAAATAGCCCAGCTTGTTTATTGAATTAAACTAGGAAACCTTTGACATAGGGCCTAGACAGCCTTACTCATCAGGTTAATGTCTAGAGAAAACTAGAAGGAAAATTTTATCTGTAGTTAATTTGCTTTTTTGTGCCTCTTCGTAAGAATGAATAATGAGTTGTTAATATGATCTCCCTGATATGAGGGAGAGGAGATGCAACATGGTGGGTTAAGGGGGTAGGAGAAGAGTAAATGAAACAAGATGGGATTGGGAGGGAGACAAACCATAAGTGACTCTTAATCTCACAAAACAAACTGAGGGTTGATGGGGGGAGGGGGGTTTGGAGAGGGGGGGTGGGATTATGGACATTGGGGAGGGTATGTGCTATGGTGAGTGCTGTGAAGTGTGTAAACCTGGCGATTCACAGACCTGTACCCCTGGGGATAAAAATATATTATATGTTTATAAAAAATAAAATTTAATAACCCCCCCCCAAAAAAAAGAATGAATAATGAGGAAAAATCTAAGTCTTTATTGCATGGCTAATGACATTGCAAACAGAAACAACAGTAATAGAAACCTTTTATACTTCATTTCCGTTTCTCTTTTGCTCAGACACAGTTCTTCCCACATGCGGTTGTGTATACGTGTGTATGTGTGTGTGTGATTGCTGTGGTTTTACTGAATTGAGACACTTTTACAAATTCTCTGAAGTGAATGGCCACATGGAAATCAATACGAATTTTTTACGTTGTATTTCAAAAAGTAAAAATCCAGCAGAGTATATTTCCTGCAGAGCTTATCTAAGAGAAGTTGGTCAGATCGCCCTTTGTCATCAATGTCACATATGAAAATCTCTACATTACTGGAAATGCCCTACCAGCTCTTAACAGAAAAAAATATCGAGAGTCATAAGCACTGAGTATCTCAAAACGACGTCCACAAAGATTGTGTTACTTTTTATAATTAAATTTTGTCCTATTGCTGTTCAAAGTCACTCACAATTTTATTTATTTAAACTCACTCTAACTCACCATTAAAAAATGAATGATGCCATTTTCCTTTTTTCCAGTCAGAGTAATGACAGTTGTCCTATGGAGACTCATCTAGTTTTTATCCTTTCTTTATTTCTCATTCTCTCTCTCTCTCTCTCTTTTTTTTTTTTT
Source organism: Enhydra lutris kenyoni (assembly GCF_002288905.1). NCBI lineage: Eukaryota > Metazoa > Chordata > Mammalia > Carnivora > Mustelidae > Enhydra > Enhydra lutris. The sequence continues at coordinate 7,607,715 of NW_019154145.1, read as the reverse complement.
TTTGTCTATGAAAATCTACAAATAACTCATGTTTACATTTTGGGTTTTTTGGGTTGTTGTTTTGAGGATTTTTTTGGAATCACAATAAGGATTTATTTTTGTTGACATCAGGAAAAGATTTATAGATATCTACAGTCTAAAGTTGAGGATGTTTTAAAGGACCAAGTCCTTATTCTCCTGAGTGCTGCATAATTCTTAAAATTTCCAGAGAGGCTAACTGTGCATCCTGAATGTCCCAACATTTATGTTCTGATTTATGAAGCAGAAATGTAAAATTATGTTTTTACTTTAAAGGGTTTGCATTGACAGCTTGTCAATGTTTGAACCGAGAAAACGTAGAACTATCCAGTTACCACACCCACCAACCCACCAAGAAGCCAGGATAATTTGGCATCCTTGTGCCATTAGTGGACAGAGCCATTATGTTCTTTGGTGAACTGAAGAAAGGGATTAGTAAGGTCTCCGTCCTCAGGGACCTTATCAGTTCAAGTCAGAAGGCCATATATCAAAAGTGGAGGGTGCCTTCAAGTACTTCGTTATCAAAGAATGACTTTGGAACACAGACTAAACTGACTTGCTACTGAATTCCTATCCGTGACCTTCTATTTAAATAGGTCTCGCTGGGATAGCAGTGACAACAAACAGCAACAATTTGCCCTTTCTGATGTCATTTCTTTTTATTTTTCTCTTCTCCAGTCTTTCTTCCCTTGACCCAAGCATTTATGCACATGCACACGCGCGCACACACACACGTGCACGCATACACACTTTTTTTTTAGCTCTTTCTCCCTCTCCCATAGTCATTGTGATAAACACATACCAAGTATGTCCAGTGGACATAATAACACTTTACTGAACACTACAGATCCATAACTGAAAATAGAGAGGATTTCACCCTTGACTCCTAAAAAGTTGGCTCATAACTAGAGATTCCAGATAAAAATCACTAATGGGAGGTGAAGCAACAGGCTATATTTCAAGCACCCACCAACCTCATGCCAGCGTGCTTTGTGGTTAAAGCACAGCGATGGACAAATAATTGTAAGAACTCCGTGGGGAGAAAGTCCCCTCTACTTGATAAGCTGTTACCCTCCTTCACTCATTACGTAACAGGCTTTGAACTTGATCCTGTGACTATGCCAAGAAGAAAAGCCCTGGATAAGCTTACCAACCCATTGTTTCACGTTAATTCCTGCTAAATTTCCAACTGATTGGTAAGTCCTTGCCGACTAGATGCCACAGCAAGTATTTCCGTGGGCCAGCAACTAACAATGTACTGAGCACATAGAAGGTATACGACATGCTGCAGTGAATGAAATTGAAATAACTGTGCCGTCTTCCAGTCATTTCACCTGTCATAACTCCGGCACAGTCATTTCTATGTCAAAATGTGTGTGCACACACATACACACACACGTCCACAGATGTGTTTAAAAAAATAAATCGCATGTATTTGAAAAAGTTAAAGGGATTGGGTATTTATAATGTGGATCATATATAATTTAGTTGGAGAAGACCCCATTGAAAATATGAGTTGTGAGCAATAGTTTAAAATGATGGATAGACCACAGTCTCCTAGAGAGGATGAGGGAAACGGTTCCAGGTACTTCTTCTTCATTTCCTGCTTTATCAGTGGAGTTTTTCAATCAACCTAATCTAGCGGAGCATTTCTCCTAGGCTACTGAGATATATTTGCAGGAAACAACTTTCCCCCACTTAAAGAAATAGGTTTAACTCCTTCATTCCTAACATTCTGAAATGAGAGGGGAAAGTGAGTTTCCCACAAGGTATTTAAAGTAGGAAAGAGAGATGAATCTATGTGGAAAATTCGATGAAGGAGTGGAAAATTGCATCTGCCATGTAAGTCCTCTACATATGGATATATTCCTCCATGAAAAACTGGAAATTTTATTTACAAATGGTACCTGCAAAGTCAGCAGCAATTCTTTAACAATGTCTTTCCTGTGTGCTGACATCATATTTTTTTACATCAATAATAAGGGATAATTTGGACCCATTCACCTTTTCATTTAATGGTATTCCCCTCCATACTGCATTCCCCCACTGCTCTTCTCACACGAGAGGGGACTGCATTACTTGTAGAATATGATGAATCATTTCAATGAGAAGTACGTGGCATCTGGTGAAGGCCCTTTCTAGCATATAAATTAAGCTTGAATGACAGGTTGGTCCAAAATTGCTTCTGAAAGTGGTCCCTGTGTGGCAGGTACAATCAAGTATTATCATTGTATCAGCAGGAGCCTTTTCCGTGCTAGATGACATCTCTAACCTTTATTAGAAAGAAGTGGGTCACTCCTCTGCACCCTGAAAATAATTGATGGGATGAAAAGAGAGATCTGGGTGAGGAAAAGGGAGAGATGTATTAACAACTAGGCAGGAGGGTGGAAGACTCAAAAACAGGAGTGCTAGTAACAGTAAATGATTCTGCAGTAAATACTTACAGGGCTGGAAAATCCTAACCCAAGAAAGAAGCAAAATAAAGTGTAATTATTCAATCTTTTGAGACAACCCAGCATATATGTTTCCCAATTAAAAAAAAAAAAATCCCACAGTGGAACGAAGATACTAGACAAAAGATACTTTTCATCTCTGATTTGTGTGATGTTTTTTCTTGAGTTTCTTCCCTTCAGTTTCTGTCTCATGGAAAAGATTAAATTCTCAAGATTTCACTTTTGGAAATATCTTCACTTGATTTCCTTCATTGTTTTTACACATTGGTTGGTGGCAGGAATAATGCCCCCTCCATCAGGAAACTGAATATATTTCATGGAAAAGCTAGCAATGGAACAAAAACATCAAACAAGGGAAGATTCTCCAACATTCCACATGATGGCAGAAGATCTTTTCCTTATTAAGTAGTCAAAGCTTACAATTTTGTATTATTCTATTAAATCTAGCAAGATAAGAGATCTCTCATATTCTCTAAACCATTTTGGAAGAATTTGTTCTCAGGACGAACCAGAAGGGACGATGTGTTTTCCTGTGTGAAAAACAAACAACCTGGGGGGAAAAAAAATACCAAAGCCATCTTCTTAAAGTTTTCCTAAATAATGTTGAGATTACAGAAAGTGTCTTTCAAAATCACATTTAAAATGGGATATTCTCGTCTTCGTTCTCCAAATGCCAGGATCATTTTTGTCTGTTTGTGTTGTTAATCACAGTAGACAAATCCTGCGAGTGTGCTTATGTAACAGGCTGCTTCGTAAACTCTCCCTTGCAGATGGAGAGCTTTGCTGCTGCACTTTTTTTCGGAGAATCTTTCCCTGCTTTACGGTCCTTGTCCACTCAGAGCCTCAGGAAGGCACTGGGCCTCTTACCCTCTGACTGGATTTCTGGGCAGAACTAATCCAACAATTCCATCAGCCCTAAAAGATAGCAATATGTCCTGTCTCACCGTGAGGATTTGGAACACATGCACTGTAAAGTTGAATTTCTCTACAATTTATAAATATGGCCCCCCATAGGCCTTTGGACTACAAAGGTCATTTTCTTTGTAGTGACAAGGGTAGTGCGTCCAAAAAATGCACAATAGTTTCACCAATTCTCTACCTTCCTAAGCTTCTTAAATTCAAGTTATGGTCTGTTCTAATGGAGGCAAGCAATGTCTACTCTACAAAGGCAGATCATTGCAAAAGTAATGTGCACATTGTGACTTACCTAAGGATGATAGTCACAATATTTTAAAAGGAGCAAATCTTAGCCCTGCAATGATTTACACTAATGCCTTCATTTAGCTGTGGCAAGAAACCAGCCAGGAAAATAATACCTTCCTGTTTTGATATTGCCTTTAGTGTGTTTACAGTGTATTCATATGTCTACTGTAGCATTTGATTTTCAAGTGTACTTACATTATAGCTATTATAGTCATTTTACAAATTGTGTGAGGATCAGAAGTGAACCTTTCCTAAGATTCTAGGGCTAGTATATGAAGGGTAGGAACTGAATTCAGAAATTCTGGCTCCTATGGAAGAGAATAAAAATCCCGACTATCAATAGTAAGGTATAAGATGATGATTTTAGTTTTCTAAGAACACGTGGCCAAGTTTATGTTCAGGGGACCTCCCACTGGGGATCAAGTACTCTGCAGTCAACTTCCTCCTTTGTGGCAGTGCACTCTCAGGATGATAAAATCCACATGTCTCTCCTGCCAGGAACATGGCAACCAGCAACCTTCCCCAAAGAATGGGTTCATCCTGAGTGTCTCTCTCCGGCTGGCCCATATTCTCCTTCCCTTCCTTAAGACTGCAGCATGTTTATTACCTGGATTACGGTAATGGTAACATTGAGTGTATGCCTATGTCCAAACTCACCAAATATTATACATTAATTATGTGCAGTTTTTATAGACCAATTATACCTCAATAAAGCCAGGGGGGGAGACTTTGAAACTTTTAATTCAATTTTCCAATACTCATTAAAATAATAACTAGAAAAATATAAAAATAGAGACACATTAAGACATTGAGAACAAATACCATACAAAATTGGTGACAGGAGACCAGTCAAAATACGTAACTACAAGGAGAGAGTTGTTCTCTGCTAGAGTACTTGTTTGACTTCTTAGAGGCGTCAGTCTTGCTGAAATGTCGATCTCTTTGTCAGTCTTAGTGTTGGTCTTACTGAAATGACATGAACGCATAAAACCAATCTAGCGAGTCCTCCAGGAACTGCTCAGGGGCCCCAAATTACTGCAGAGGTGACCATTTCCGACACTTCAGAGTCAAAGGCAATTGATAGCGTGATCTTAACTTCAGTATATGTGAGAGAGAAAAGCTCTGGGAAAAAAATCATACCCAGTGACTAGATGAGAACAAAGCTATGGATACTTATTAAATGACTATTTCCTAGTAGAAATCATAAGTTTATTTGGCTCAGCTGTTCTATCGATCTATTTTGGCAATGTCTTAAGAAAGTACTAACATAATGAATTATATGGAGGTAGCACGATTAATATTAATGTCAATGTAATTGAATAATACTGAAATTTCAAAAAGGATACCTTTCCTATGCGTTCCTAAAAGTGGCATAAATGTCAGGAGGATAATCCCACTTACTGGCTTTCTATTTATACATAAAAAGAGAAGTTTAGAATTCATAGAAGTAATTCGAACAAGTCCTTGCTCCCCAAATACTTTTCGGTTTTGTTGACTGAAGAAGTTCCTTCCTGTGATGCTTTTTATATACTCCTAGACCTTTCAAACCAGAGATCCTTTAAAGACCCTTCAATTAACAGACCAACCAGGATTTTCTGTTGAGGAAAATATAGGCAGAATCACGTGAGACTTGCTCAGCATCTTAGAGAATGTTAATAGCAGAAACAAGGCTAGAACTCAGATTTTTCTGTCCACCATCGAACTGTTTTATTACTAGGTTATTTCGCACACATTTCCAAGTTTCTAAACCTAGTGGTTGTTTGTCAGTATATCATATTGACATACAAGATTTGTAGAACTCAGAGAATGTTATTCCTAATCAAGAAATTATTGCCAACAAAACAATTCACCATTAAACCAAGGTTTCTGTCTGCAACATTAAAATTTGAATATTCCTTTCAGACTCCAATTCTCAAGGAGAAATTAAAAAAAAAAAGAAAATAGAAGGCAAGTAAGAAGGTAAGAGACAAAATATATCGTAATTTTTCTTTAATCCATTTGTTGATGAGAAAAGTAAAATGGATGCATGGTAGCAATATGGGCGGCTGTCCCTCCATCATTATCCCTGAGATTAGAGTTAAAACCTGATGACTTTGTACCTTATGGAAGTTTTGAGGTAGGTGATAAAGAGACCTCAAGGAAGACCCTACAGCTCATCTCACAGCAGTGAATACCTCCAACAGTCCTGCCCAGTTGTCGCATTTTACAGGTGAAGCAAGTCAATCAGAAAGTCTCCCAGGTATTTGGGGTTCAGTGGAAGGAAAGCTAGATGTTTAATTGCACAATATCATGGCCTGTTTCCTAAGCCAGTATGCATCAGTATAAGATTCCTTTCTGGGGGCACCTGGGTGGCTCAGTCCATTCAGCATTGAACTCTTGATGTCAGCTCAGGTCTTGATCTCAGTGTTGTGAGTTCAAGCCCCACGGGAGCCTACTTAAAAAAGCAAACAAACACAAAAAGAGTCCTTTCTGATGGTGTCTTTGGAGTTTGATTTTTAAGGATGATGACATAAATTTTTTAATAATTTTATTTTGAATCCATTGTCTCTTTCCTTAATTAAGATCAGAGATCTATACCAACACCCTGATTAATTATAAAATGTTCCTTGTGCCAATCATCTTCCTCTCTGTCCCTCACACCATTCAAATGTTGCTTTGTCATATGAATTTATTATTAGGGTACAAAGTGCATTTAAGGGCAACTTTACAGTCACGTGATAAATTGTGTAATTTGGGACTATTTTTTAGCTTTGCTCCTTTTCTTTTAGGCCTGTTGATCAAAACAGCATATTCGAGATATTTTGGAGTTTGATGCATGTGATTAATAACTAGTTCTGGCTTTTTAAAAATTCTTAAATCTAATGTTTTTAAATCCATAATTTCCTAAATAATAAAAAAGCACTTTTTACTTAATTTTAAGTGGTTTTTAAACAGTGCTTTCAATAGGATTTATATACCTTTCCAGAAGACTAGTAAATTTGAAATGGAATTTGATTTATAAAACTTTTATGCTTCATTTTGTGGCTCTTTGCATAAAGCAGAGTATGATTATATCTTTTTTGACAGTAGTCACTGTTTTTTTTTTTTAATCTTAGACTGTGGTTACAAATTTGGGTTGATGTTTCATTATACTCTCTCTGTTGGCACCTAGATCCTTTTAATATAATTCAGGAGATACTGATTGACTGTAGAAACAGTGAAAGTGGAGATAGAAAGGTATAGAAGGGAGGGGGAGGGAAGGGGAGGGGAGGGGAAAAGAAGGAAGGGAAGGGAAGGGAAGGGAAAATTTTTTAAGATATGGAATTTTGGTTTTAGGTGTACTTGGTATGTTGTCCCTAAATGTATTCTGTGCCAAATTTCTTTCAAGAAATTTGTCAATATTTTGGTGTTTCATTTCAAACTAAAAAAAAAAAAAAAAAAAAAAAAAAGCAAGCAGAAGTTTATTACCAGCAATGGAAGCAGCAAACTTTTTAAACAGGATTTTGAGAATATATTTTTCCATGCCATACATCTGAACAAAAATCTTGTGCGTGATCATAAAGTTAATGATTTCCATAGACTCACAGGCTCTTGACCTGGAAGGGACCTTGTACCATGCAGAACTCCTGTCTTTAATATCCATAGTGAGGAAAACATGACTAAAGATTCATGCATGTAAGTGGCTTTTACAGGCTCCCCAAATAGCTTTCAATTCTGATTTGGTTTATATGAATAAAGAGGTGTTCATGTCAACAAACTATTAATTTTAGTAAAAGTCAATGTGTATCTTCGGTACGAAACAGACATCTGGCTTAACCCTCTTGATTTGCAGAACTGAACTATGTGTGTGTTAAATAGCTTGTCCGAAATCATATGGAATAAGAAAAAAAAAAGTTCTTTTGATTTCCATTTAGGTGCTTTTCCCCTTACTCTGTGTATAAATTTGAAATGGGTAAACAGGAAAAGAGGTGGCAATGTGGATAGAAATGGATGGGTTTGATGGTTTTTGAGTTCTGCATCTCTGAATGTAGTGATTTCTTTCTTATTTCCCCAGCATATGTTGTGTACTCCATTCATGAACCACCCATTTTTTCCTTGGTTATGTTTTCATGGCTGTGTCCTGTCTTTCAAATTAGAATGTGAGGCTCTGGGTCTATGCACAGAGCAATAAATCAACTTGAATTACCCCTATCACATAATACTTTGTACATAAAGATGCTTACAATGGGTTTTATTGATTAAGAAGTTGATAAAAAGTTGTCACATATGATATTGAATTTAGAATAAGATGTTCAGTCCTCAAAATATTTAAATTTAGTACCCTTTAAAAATACTAAAAATGACTCTAAGGAATTAAATAGAAATCAAAAGTGATTCAGCTTAACAGTCATTTGCAAAAACAAAAACAAAAACAAAAACAAAAACCCAGCCAAACAAACAAAAATTCTCCCCTGTGGTTGAAATTAGTAACCTGTATACTTCTAAGTATTTTGGTTAACATTTTTCTGCGCTGGCAAACAATGGTTGCATGAGAAAGTAAATAGTATAAGGTAATTGCTGTTTAGAATTCTTAGAGAATAATCTTTCAACCGAAGGCTTTCCAAAGAATAATTTACCCCTTGTAAACAATATTTAAGAAAGTCAGTGGGGTTAAGACATCTTGAAATACATTATACGTTGCTGGATATTATCAGAGGAATTCTAAGTGGAGTTTACCATTCTCAATAAAAGGCCCAGTAATTATTATTTTTTTTTAAACTATTTCTCTTCCCTTGAACTAAGATGGCAGCTATCACTAGCCACTGTCAGTGTAACTACTCTTGGACACATATTCCCTCTCTTTAATTTCTTCACTCTAAGATGCAATTAGTTGGTCACATTTGCTAGAATTGTGTGTAAAGTGTGTATAAATAGGTTCTGAAACCTGAGGGCTTTCTTTTAAGTAGTAAATGAATTCTAATTCCCAGACTTTGTGAATTGGATGTGGCTACTTGGTGACCATTTTTAACTCGATTTACCATGCTGCTCTGTATTCCAGACATAAGGGGTCAATGAATTACCAATTGTAGGGGAGCTGAACTGTACCCATCTAATTCCCAGTGTCTTAACTTAAGCAAATTCTACCTGGTAAAATATTTGTCTCTACTGTATTACAGAAGTCTTTGTTTTGTGATGTATTTCTGATGCTGGTTATATCAGTTAATAGAGACTTGCTAATGTTGACTCCTATTCCTTCCTGAGCGTGTCATCATGGATCTTGGCCAATAGCAAGAAATGCCAACAGCTCACCAGCCCCGGTTGTGAGCACCTTTGCAAAACTGCTCCATCAGGGCTGTCCAGTCTCTGCTACCACACTTTTCTTCACCTCCACATTCTCAGTTCCCTTCAGCCAAAGCCCTGCCTCCTTATTTTGTTATAGGTTGGTAGTACCATGACTGTCAGCTTGATCATTTCCCCAGTTCTACTCTTAAAATAGTCCGTCAGTGAAGGACTGATAGAATGAGTTTCTTTTTTCTTCCTTTTTTTTTTTTTTTGGAGGATTTATACAATTATAGTCAATATATTGCATATGGTTCAAGGTATGGATGAAAGTTCACATTTTGGGCACATGAATATTCAATTTTTCCAGTACCGTTTATTGACTGTCCTTCTTTCACTGAATTGACTTTACACAATCATCAGACATTAGTTGTTCCTAAATAGGTGAGTCTGATTCTTGGCTGCCTAGTCTGTTCTGCGATCTACCAGTCTGTCAAAATATCACGATCACGGTAGTCAGTTTTTAATGAATGTAACAGTATCCCCCAAGCCAAAGCAGTGATTCTGGTCTCACACAGGTAACCCCAATAAACTTATTTTGAAGTGCTCCTTTTAATCACTGGCCCCAGGATCTGGATTTTTAAAATTCGTTCATGTATTAGATGTTTGATATTGCTGACACTTAGGACTCCCCCTCAGAAAGCATCATTGAATCTCTTTTGTCTTCATCTCTACCCTAGAAGCAAGTCTAGAAACTTGTGTCAAGAGAAGGAAGTGTGGGGATTTGGGCTTCAGGTAAATGCTTATGTTCTTTTAATTCCTTCTAAGTTCAGCACCAGGTAAAGATGGACATTCAAGTAGAATTGAGGAATAGGAAGGAAATTTGGGGCAACATCATTTAACAGTAACAGACTAAATGTTAGAATCTCAAGTAATGTTTAAAGTTGTGTCAACTTTGGAAAATCATTCACAACGAAGCTCTGAACATCATATTTTCTCAAGAGGAGCCAGTTAGATTCCATACATAATTTTTTTTTTAACAAATGCAACTTATTGCATATCTATTAATTAAGCATGCATATTATATATTCTTTACAAGTCATGCTCAAATCTTGTTAGTTAACAAATTATTATATACAAAGAAAACCTAGAAAAATTATATTCAACTCTAAATATAAATTCAAGGTGTATGTAACAAATCATATACCAAAAATACATAGTCCCTTCACCCCAGATTCTAGCTCTTGTCTTCCATTTCTATTAAATTATTTCTCTTAAAACTTTCCAGTGTCTTGGGGAAAACACTGTAGTTTGAATGGGCCAAATAAAAATTGGCATGCAGTATTAAATCAGACAACATTAGTAACATAAAGATCTTACAGAACAGTGCTCTTTACAATGAAAGCGCGAGGAGTAAGACCATTAAGTGATTGACAAAGGATACATATAGCTAATAAGCTGCTGGGACTAGGAGCTCCACTTCTGCGCCGATGCTGTTTTCTTTCCAGTTGAAGGCCACCAGTAAAGGTTCAAAACCAATGCATCAAAATGACCGTACCTTATGCTTAGTATTGCAAAGACCCATGAAAATCTATCCCCACCCTTCATTAGTTTAGCAGGAAATAAAAAGAGGTACACACATAAATGCAGACTATACTTGTAGGGCCATACATTAAACTAAGTTCAATGAATGGGAGGAAAAGAAGAGGAAGAGGAAGGAGAAGGATGAGGCAGAAAATAAAAGCAAGATCTCTTCTGCTTTAGCCAACCAGTAAAAAAATCTCTTGGAAGGGGAGTCACTTGAGATAATCCTTGAAAGAGGGCACTGGGAAACTGAGGGTCGAAAAGGAAAAGGAACTGAAAAATATTTCTACTGAAGGGAAAAATGTATAAAAATGAGGAGGCAATAAAGTCCAATGGCAAGTTCCTCAATCCCCTTTCTCTTCTGTCATACTGCCTCTTCTGGAAGATCTGTGCCACCAGGAACATCACACTTCTGGGAAGACAAGCGTTGTTCCATCAAAGGACTGCAGCTGATAGGGCAGGAGGCATTTCCTCAAGCTGAAATCCACACCTCAAGAGACTGTCATCCTTCCCTGCACCATTCCATTGCAATCCATCTGTGACTGTGAGGGAAAAAAAAATACAAACTTTGATTGCTGTGTTACCAGCATTCATGAGAAACAAGTTTTGTATACCATTCCAACACTTTACTTTTTATCCTTTTCTTTAAATAAAGATGGAGAAAGCTTTTAGTTAAAATAACCCAGATCCCAACCCTCATAACATTAATGTTATGGCCTGGCTACTCTCCAGCTTCTCCATGATAGAAAAAAAAGCACCCTCCAATTTAATAACTAAATTAATTTTTTCCTCCCACAACAGCATGTGCAATTATTAAAGTCAGAAAGATCTTGGCAGCCTCTTGCACTGGTAAATAGAACGTTGCATTCCATCCTATGATTAATTAATGTTCCTGATTCAAGGAGATATGAAATCGCTTTACATTCCTTGTGTTATTGAATAACCTATCGTGCATTATTGCTCAGGCACTTTTTACATCCATGCCGCTGAATCGCAAGTAATAAGCCACAAAGTCTAACTTTCTGCTGAAGCATTGTGGGAGTTATGGAAAACAGAACTCAAGGATGTGCATGGAGAGGGGAGGGAAGAAAAGGAGTCAGAGATGAGAGAGGAGAAGGAGGAAGGAAGATTCGTATTAGCCACTCACTCATGATAGAGAATGTTTTACTTCTTGCTCACCTGTGATTTGCCATCTTATTTAGGGATTTTTTTCACAACCAGTTTCCTTATTCACAAGTCAGGGATGATAAGAATAAACATACTAACAGTCAAGAAACCCGCCTGTGTCCTCCTTGGAAGTTATAACTGATTGACCCCTTTATCGACTATCAGGAAATGGTTTTCCTTGGGTTTCAGACCACATAAAGCAGCGCTCCAAGTTCAAGGGAGTATAAATTACATGCTTTGGAAGATCCAAGGGGAGACGTTATGGAACACTGTGTATTTTTCTCTTGTTTCTAGCATATTCTGCAGCCAATAAATAAGAGAGACGTTCTACTTTCTAACAAGTTGTCTCAGATATTGCAAAACAGACAACAAAGTCAAGTTTATCCCATAATTCCTACTCTGCTTTTTTTCCCTTGAAGTTCAGTATTGAATTAATGTAGTTACACATTCCCTCCTAAAAGGAGCAAATCTTTTGTTCACAGGTAACTAACATAATAATCTATTCAAATAGAAAATCATCTCATCACCTGAGAAACCTATTCTCTACATCACTGAGTTGGGATTTCATCTCTTTGGAGGGCCTGTGGGGCTTTAAGTATGTCAGGATGCTCACAGGTAGCATGGGGTCCCCAGTGAAGGGCTCATCAGGTCCAGAAATTAACCTCATCCCATCAACGTCTCCCTGCAGACGGTTAGTAGAGAAAGAAATGCGAGGAGAGTGACAAATAATGCCACAAACAGAAACTGAAAAAAAAAAAAAATTCAGAAATTGCCAGGAAAGAGTAACCAACATATGTAATGTTTAAGAAAGAAAATGCATTTGTCTATTTTTAAACCACTTTCCTAGTCTGTCTCCAACATAATATACATCAGAGAATCATTTTAAGTTTGCTTTTTGGCCAAATAGACATGCTTTCATACGGAAGGAAATACCCATATATAAGTAACACGAAAGAAAGAGACACTGACTCTTGAATAATTCAGGAATCTGCTGAAAAGATTTTGAGAATCCTACTTCGACAAAACCTCAACATTTAGACGCTTCGTGTTGCTTTCCAGTTCAACTCGTAGAGTACTGATGAGGATTATTGAATTGAGCTAAGGTAATTGGTAACAGTCATGGAAGGGAAAAATGATTCTGGGTAAAAGAAAATGAGTTTCAGTGTTTCCCCTTCATTTCTTAGCTAAGTTGTGCCTAGCGAAAGCACAGACTCTTGTAACCACATGGGCTTTGCTGAAATATTATGTTTCTCAATCCTCAAGTACACTCTGCTTTCCCTTTCTATTTCCTTGTAATCCCCACATATTTTGTTTGTCTTTCTCTCTAGGTGTGGGGCAGAGCCTGTGTCTATACCTTCTGAAATCTCTAATGCATTTTTCTCACTCAGGGAGTTTTAATTAAATATACAAGTCAAAATATAAGCCAGAAATTAGCATGTATTTTCTACTCTTTTTTTAAATTTCCACAGATTTCCAAATGTCAATCAAAACTGGAAATTCTGACAGCACTGTCTAGGGCTGGGTCAGGAATATGAGTTCTAATTTAAATTCAAACCCAGAATTGCTATGAGGCATGGGCAGATCTTTAACCGTTCCTGACTCACTTTCTCCCTATTAAAGAAAGTAGTTCTTACTTCACAGAAACGCTGGAAAGGCAAACATGATGGTAGATGAGATTTGCTTATTCCTTGGAGAAATAAGGTGTTGTCAAAATTCAAGGCATCGCTATTATCCACGATCATGAAACGGTTATGACAGTAGAAAATACTATACTTCGATTTTTCTTCCATTGCCACCAAAAAGGCATTTAAACTGAGATTACAGACTGTCAAATAATTAAGACCCAAAATATGGAAAGTAAGTCAGTCTAAATCCAGATCTGTGGTATCATCGATCGGTACTTTTTCTCCTCTAGAAAAATGCTTTCGATTTTAAATAGACAACGTCAGTATTAATGAAGGGCTTTGGATCATAACGTAACTTATTATGGATCAAAAGGGGCTCTGAAAATAAAGCGTCATTACATGGAATCAGTCACATGATTCGTATGAAAACTTGGGTTCAGATATAGTTCTCAGTCAACAAAAAAGTTCTGTGTTCACTAAGAAAATAAAAATAAAAAAAGAAAAATAAAAGCCCACTGGGGAAAATTCTGTCGGCTTTAGTATGCAGAAAGCACACTCAGGAAGTAGCTTCACCTGCCAGTTGTGATTAATTTGCTATTTCTTACAACGTCTCACTTTGATTATTAATGATAATGATTTGATTTATGAGTTCTGTTCACTGAATATTCTCAATTTCCAAAGATGTACTCTTTTGGGAAAAAAAAAAAAGGAGAGAGAGACAAAAAAAAAGGGGGGGGCTGTTGGGGAGATAGTTACTCAGGTAATGGAATGTGGCATCATTTACTTCTAGACGCTGGTCAAATCTATCTCCCCACGTTTTCCTAAGGTGTCCAGGGAAACCTAAAGACTGGAGCACAGATATTGTATATAATGAATGAGAAAGGGATATCATGATCCCACCTCTGTTCTGAGGTTTTGTCTTTTTCTGTGTTGTGGGAATGCAGAACATTCGGGACCAGGCTTCTGGATTTTAAGGCTTTTCTCTGTGCAGAATTATAACATGTAAACCCAGCGACATGAATTGCATATTAGCATATTGGCATTCATGCATATATTAAGAAGCTGAGATTTTTAAGACTGTATGAAAAGAAGCTAGTTTTCAGAATAGAATTATAGAGAATTAAGGCAATTAGAACTCTGAGGGGCAAGACGCAGTGTTGTTAGAATATCATATTCTCTACCGGCTGACCTCATTGATCATAGAAAAGAAAATTCAGTAGAAATTAATTTGGTGCTTTTCACAAATGCAAAAATAACTCAGGAATAATTGATTTTTAAAGGTTGAACATTACAAAGGCTCTCATCTTCCTTGAGAAATATCTTCTAGGAAAATAAGTGTAAGGAAGAAAAATAATGTAATCGTGGTTGCCTAGATCATACCCTCCACTGGGAGTCTGAGGGCCTGACAAAATCTCAGAGCCTATGGCACTATCTGAGTCAACTACCCATCTGGGAGTCTGTGAGCCTCTGGCCCCACTTAGTTTCTTAGTACACGTATTAATAATAACTCATCTTTTTATTAAGAGCTTCCCATAGACTATACACCTTAGACATAGGATCACATTTAGTCCTCGCAACAAAACAACGAGACGATATCTTTTCTCCCCATTCACAGATAAGGCAAGTAAGGCTCAGAGCAAGGCAATCTGACTCCACAGCACTAACATGGCGTCCTCCTGCCTCTTTTTCCTTTTTACTGATGTGGCTACACTCCACACTCTAACACCACGCTCTCTCATAAATGAACACTTCCATTTCCTATGGACCAGAGGGAAAACCTGTAGTTGAGAATGAGCTCAGGATGAAGGTCGTAGCTCTTGGCAGTGGGTGGGAAACAATGAGCGGCTGAGACTCCAGTGCTTTTTGCCGAGTCCTTGGAGCTTCCTAAATTCAGAAAAGGATCCCTCAGTGTCTAGGACTTTTGGGGAATGTCCTCCCTTACCCACAGTTGGAAGTTCTGTACCAAGAGCCAGCTAAAGTGTTTCTTTAACAAAGAAAACCTTAGGATACAACTGGTAGACCACTGGTTCACACCTGAAATGTTGGTTTAAAGATTGGAGACCTGGACCAGACTCTCAGAGACTCTGATTGATTAAACCTAAGGGTAAGTCCCTAAATTGACCTTTTAAATAAGTATCCAGTGAGTATCTTGCTTCTTTGGTAAGTGAAACAGAGAATGGGAAGACTATGCTGGAGCCGGGTCCCTCCTGGCAAGCTCTGCCCCACTTCTCTGAAGGACAAGTCAAACAGGTACACCCTTCACTACTCTCAAAGGGCAGTCTCATCCATTCTCCTGGTCTCAAATGCCCATGGATGTGTTGGTGATTTCCCAATTTTTCTTTCCATCCTAGACTTCTTGCTTGGCCCTACACTCCTCTGCCAAGTGGGCAAGCTCACTTGGGAATCCAAGTGAATATCCAACCTCACTTAGGTGTCCCTGGAATCTCACAGACCACATTTCCAAAGCCTCCCTAAGTCTCTTTTCCCCTAAGTCTCTTTCTCCCTGTCTTTTCTGCCTCCTATATTCCATTTTATCACACCTTAGTAAACCCCTTCCCATCTAAAATGTGAAAATCTTGGCATCCTTTTCCCTTGCCACTGACACCAGATTAGTCACATGTTACATCAGTGTGAACTGTCTAAGAAGTTTCCTGATCTGTCTCATGTTCTTTGTTCAGACAGTGATGTAGCTCAGGTCCTCATAAGCGCTGACCTGGAAGACAATGGCAAACTCCTCACTGGTAACCCTCAGCCTTCATCCTGGTCACCCTCAAAACCATCCTCCTTAGTGTCTCCAAGGAGGGGACCTAATATATGGTGCAGCTCCCAGCTTTAAATCTTTCCAAGGCCTCCCAGGCCCTTAAGCATAAAATTTGATGCTGCTTTTCTCTTTGGTCTCTTTGCTTTTCTCTTATGACAATCCCTTCTCGCACATTTTATGAAACAATTGAACACGTGCGTGTACTCTACTCTGTGCTTTCGGTGAAGTCATTTCCTCTGCCTAGAAGCCCTTCCAACCTCTGACCCTCCCCAGAGCTCTGCCTACCCATTGAATGTCCTTAATGACAGGTACCTTAGAGCAGCAGGGAGCAAATCATCCTTAGTTGGATTCAAATCATCCTGAGCTGGAATGCCAGTACTGCCTTTTCTAGTTGTGGGACTTTTGGTAATGCAGCTCACATGTTATGAACGTGGAACATGATACGGCTGAAATATGGAACAGAGCGTCTCTATCTCTACATAGCCACACAACACTCTGGGCAGGACACTTGTCTCTTGGTGCCGCCATATCTATGTCTGTGATGTCAGTGAATTGAACTAGATTTAACGATTCTCTGAACTCTTGTGACGCACAGCCAATGAGTACTTGGTCATTCCCCGGTCTGCTTGTGTTCAAATTTACCTTTTATGAGGCACTTTCATAACCATCCCCCATGTCCCTTACCATGACCCTGTTGAGTACATAGATATATTTCCCACTTTTTGAATGTTTTGCAGTTGGCTAACTAGTTTTAGGTGACAGGGGCAATAAATGAGACTGAGTCCATTTACAGACCTGCAGGAGTTGGCAGTGTTTCTGCCACACTCTGCCTTCCACAGTCTACTTCCACGCCCTGCCACAGGGCTTTGCCATGGGCTCATTAGTCTGTGGGGAATTCATATGTTGAGTCTCGGTCTCTGAAACTAGAAGGAGACAAAATTTATGTATTATTTGTATTGATGTATTATTTATCTTTAGGTAATTTATTATCTATATATAAAGAGATGAAAAGTATATATTTTTATATATGTGTATGTGTGTGTGTGTGTGTGTGTGTGTGTGTATATTTAAAGTCACTTAAGCCAAAATAGACTTACTTTTTTTTCTCAGATCAAAGACAAGAGTAGATGTGCAAATGCTGATGTTCTTTCTGTGCTCTACTCTACAAGACAGAATTGTTTTTTTATGCTCTGCCACAGGCAGCATTATAGATAGATTTGATAGATACCTTCAGGAAATATTTTCAAGGACTCCAGGACCCTGCTATTTTCGACGGGTTCTGTATATTTACAGCAGAGACACACATATGTAGATCACCGTGGGTGGGAGGCTGTCCTTCAGATCAGGTGGCCAGAAGTCCTTGGAGCATGCAGGCAAGTGCACGAAACACACAGGGTAATTTTGCAGAGCCAGGCCTCAAGAAGGTCTGGAAAACTGGTCAGGATATAACAATCATTTTAGCAGTTTGGTTGGATGGCTCCATTCTTCCCCATACCTCCTCTCTCTGCCTGCTTCAAAAACACAATTGTTGTTCTATCTGGATGTACTGCCCTCCCATCAGAGCTCTCACACCAGGCACCACCTCAGAGGCTGATAAAGAAGGCAACTTCGGGGTCAGAGGCCAACCCTGGGCTGATAACGGCTGCCTGGTCACCAGACCGGTGTACACATCCAATCACTCCATCCAGTTTGTTCTTCAAGGGACTATGTGGGTGACAAAAGAGCTTCTAGTTTTCCTCTCCAATTAGAATTAGGTTCACTGACGCATCACAGAAAAACCCAAAAGGATGGTTGCTCAAAGGTCTGAATTTCCTACTCCAGATCCCTTTGTTCCCAGGAATAGGGGAGAGTAAGGCATGTTCTTCAAACACATGACCTCACTCCTGAACCTTTGGCAGAGACATGCTTGGTGTCTTGCACACTTCTGCTTATATCCCATAAGCGCATGGAGTCATCTTGTTGCAAAGGAGACTGAGAAGCATGGTCTTTTGCCAAGCCAAAACTGAGGATTCACCACCAAGGAAGAATGTTTAGTTCTGCAGAGAACTGGCCAACTCTGATATACTGGTATAGGCCCTGCTCTCCCCTAATTCACTTCCACTTGGCTATTATATTTTTCACATAATCCAGAATAAAATATTGAAGGAAACAACTTTGAAAACTCAAATTTTACTTTTCAGAGACATTGAACCAAATGAAATTCAAGCACGTGAACCTTAACTCAATGCATCCGATTAGTTAGCCATTCCTTTAGCTATCTTGAAACAGTAGGCCCCAAGATAAATTAAAAAGTAAGGGACCTCCAGTATCTCACAATCAAGTGGAGGCCCAGAAAAGCAGGTTAACAACATCAGGGTGCCCAACAGCAGACAACCCCCAATTAGTCTCTGAGCCCTAAAATGAGGATAATTATGTTAATACCATTGCGTTTTTTGTTAAAATCAAAGTAGATAACACCTAATGTAGTGTAGCAGAAAGCACGTTCTTCTATCTGAGTCTGAAACAGGCCCAAGACCAACTCTAATGCAAATTGCAGATGAAACCAATTTTGCCATCAGAATTCTAATCGCTCATGCACCATTCTTTAGTTATGCCCCTCCCTTTATTTCTTTCTTAGGTAATAGATTCCAAGGTCTCTGGCTGACAAAAAGCCCCTCCCAAGCTCCAGGGCAGAACCATAACTCTGGGCTTCAAATTTGCCATTCTCTCATTTTGGTACAAACAACTTTAGATCTCATGTTTTAGGGAATTTTAAAAGCATGTTATCAAGATGCAGGAGGGATGGATAAATTACCTTACAGTAATTTTGCCATTGCACGTAAGATTTTTTTTCCTGTAGCAGGTGTATATATATTTTAATTTAAAACAATTTATTTGAGTCAGAAGAAGGATATTTTAAGGTATAATTTCAGGCGTCAAGATAGATGGAATATTTTTCTTTGCTGGTTTTTTTTTTTTTTTTTAGATTTTATTTATTTATTTGAGAAAGAAAGTGAGAGAGAACACAAGCAGTGGGGAGGGGCAGAGGCAGAGGGAGAAGCAGACTCCCCACTGAGCAGGGATTCTAACTCTGGGGCTGAATCCCAAGACCCTGGGGTCATGACCTGAGCTGAAGGCAGAGGCTTAACCTACTGAGCCACCCAGGTGCCCCATGGAGGAATATTTTCAATATGAAACCTTTTCAACACCCTTTAAATTTCCCCATAGAGATATAAATTTTTCTTTCAACTTTATTAAGGCATATATTTAATATATGAAAAGTTGTAAATGTTTAATGTATACATTTTGATGAGTTTGGACATATGCATGCATCTGCGATTCTCTGAGGCCATTAACACACAGAAAGTAGACATATCCATCACCTGCAAAACATATCTTGTGTCCCTTTGCTTCTTTTTAAATTTTGTTTATATATTTATTATTATTATTATTTTAAAAACTTTGAAAGTTACTATTTGCTTTCCTTCTCCTGAGCCCTCAACTGACTATTTAGGTATTCCTTAAAAAAAAAAAAAAAAAAAAAAAAAAAAAAAAAATCTGTTGGAAAGGATATCAAGAGAAGGAAAAGATAAAGACTGTTTGGTTCCTTTTACTTTCTAGTTTTTACATTCCCAGACATATGTAGAAATAATTTTGGCAAACTCCCAAATCATGCCAGTCAAAGGAAGACCATTATGCTTTGTAATTTAAAAAAAAAAATGTTGCTCATATTCAAAGTGCCATTACCTCCGTTGTATCATACTCTGAATCCTCTCATCACTCCCAGTCCTGGGATCACTTAGGACCATTTAACAGCTCAAGCTGCAAAACATTAAAACTGTAGGAACATAATCTCAGGTATTGATGGAGGGTATTTCTGGGCTTGGCTTTAGAGTACCAAGTTGGGGTGGGGGTCCAAACCTGCCCTTCTTCCTTAGGATGAAGTCTCTCCTGGATTTCATTACTACTCTATCAGCCATTTTAACATGAATTTTTATAAAATTAGATGAAAGTCTGTTAGAAGTATAATGTCACAGGCACTTAGGTTTGTTGCAAAAATGCTAAGAATGAGGCTGACGGAACAATGTTCCTTCCAAAGTGAACTTCTCCTGTGCTTCGGTGGGAGACCAGAAGCCCCCTTGCCGTTCTCCTCCACCTCCATCCCTGCACCCCATTAGCCTCTCCATGGGAAAGTCACACCATCTAGTCAGGGGGTGGGAGGCACTGAAGACCCAGGAAAATCACGCATGAGTTGCTAAAAGAGAATGTTTATCACAGTTTTGTTCAATTCATGACACATCTATGAAAAACAATACGTTTTAGTAAATTGGAACACAAAGTACAGGGCAAACGACATAGCAGCTACTTTATAAAACATGGATTCTATTTCTTGTCCAATCATAAACTGAGGACAAAAAACACAAAGCATAATTTTTTTTTTCTATCTGTTGAAGTGAAATCAAAGGGAGTTTTTGAAGGCAAGTTCTCATTGCTGTTTACTGGGAACCAGACTCTCGTTATACTTAATGGATGTTCTATGCCAAGTTCCCCTGCCCCTCGGGGTGAAAATTTCCCCTAAAAAACCTGGAAGGAATTCAAGGCTGCTAAAGGCTAGAATAAAAATTCACTTAATGTGTATTGTACATTTTTATTACCCTGAGATGATATGTTATAATTACCTTCTTAAATCATGTGAGAAAAACTTAAACACATTATTAACAAATGATAATATTCCCAAATCAAACCAGTTTGGTGCCGGCCTCTCCAGAGAAAAGAATAGTGGATAGAAAACAGACCAACGAAGTGGTAAACATGATAAAGATGGGGACAAATATCAGGTGCCCTGATTCTACCAAAGACCGCAAGACTTAAGGGAGTTCTACAGGGCAAAGACAGAAATTGTTTTGAACTCTGCAAGAAATTATACCACGATTTTTGGATGCACCATAAGAAATTAGCCAAAACAGAAAGATATGTTTCCTGGAGTAAAGTAAATAGAGGGAAAATCTTCCGGGAGGAATACTTACATCAGCTTTTTAGAAAACAAGAACAACCACTAACATAGATGAAATGGGCAGAATCAATTTCTTGAAATGTTTGGAAATGAAAGAAATGCAAGTTCATTTACATCCTTTCCTTCACCTTCCCTGAGTTCAGCTACACTTACATATTAGAAATTGCTCCAAGAAGGAACGGCCTTAAGAATTCTTATGTTCAGGGGTGCCTGGGTGGCTCAGTGGGTTAAAGCCTCTGCCTTCGGCTCAGGTCATGATCCCAGGATCCTGGGATCGAGCCCCGCATCGGGCTCTCTGCTCCGTGGAGAGCCTGCTTCCTCCTCTCTCTCTGCCTGCCTCTCTGCCTACTTGTGATCTCTGTCAAATAAATAAATAAAATCTTAAAAAAAAAAAAGAATTCTTATGTTCAAATATGTGTTATAAGGTCTTTCAAAGAGAGGCAACTTCTGAAAATCGTCAAGCTAGAAATAAACTAAGCAGCCCGAAGTGCTTTGGTGCTGTCTCTTTTGGAGGAGGGCTGGAAGGACGATTGCTGTCTTCGTTCCTGGCATCCCGCAGGCTGGTAGGTACCCATAGTACAGGAGCAGGCCGAGGCAGGTTCTCCCCAGGAGCCTTCACGGGGAGTTCTGGAAAGGGCTGGCATCCACCTGGAGGTGAAGGAACCGTAGGTGGAGGCTGGCTCCTCCATTGCTTGATTGAAGATCAAAACAGATTTTGTTTTGGCAAATGTCTTTTAAAAATCAAAACCTCAGAGCACTTAAAAATTACCTTTAGTGCATATCAGGGGAGACGGACTGGACATCCTTTTGCAGGAACTTGTAGTATTAAATTTTGGCGGGAAGAGACTGGCATGGGTGATAATGCTAATTGGTTACCCAGAAACCTAAAGTGTAGGGGGAGATTTACATGAAGGCCAAGAGAAAAAAAGGGCTTGTACATTTCTGCCCTTGTTAAAGCTATGTTGGCTATGTCTACACAAGTCTAGAGGCTGTTACACATATCTGAATATTAGAAATAGGAATAGAATACACCCATCATCTCCACTTTTTTTTTTTTTTTGAGTGCTTTGTTTCTCTTAGCTTTTAAAATCTGGTATAATGAAAAGAACGCTGGAGCTAGGAACAATGACTGTTGAATGGGAATGACATCCCCCATGATGAAGTATAGTTTTTAAGTACAGTATAAATATTGTATGTTTCCTAATGGTTTACATATAAAAGAGGTTGATATTACAATTTATGAATCCCTTGAAAAATCATACATGAGAAAATTGGGTTTATAAATATTTCTGCCCTATTTCAGGAGATAATAGAAAATATTCCCGCTTCCTAATCTTTTCCTTTATTCTTTGAAACTTGTGATCAATTCAAGTTGGTCAGAATTAGCCCCTAAGGTCATCAAAAGAGATAATATCTGATGCATATCTCTTCAGGAAAGTCAGTACTTTAATCTCTCAGAAATAGGCAATAAAATATGCTATTATCATAAACTCACATCTAAACTGTCAATATTTCAGAGGCTTGGGCAATCATCTGGACAGCCTAGAAAGTTGATTTAGACAATTCTACAATCACATTTTGTACTGAATTTATTAGATGGCTCTGCTTTGCCAACATAGAGATGATCCAAGTTCATCTAAAAGTTCTCGAGGGAGAATTAAATACGTAAAGCCAGCCCCAAACTGTGACCATCAGGAACTTGCATAAATTCACTGCAAATAAATTATAAAAAATCTCATTTTTAGGTTGATGGTCCT
Source organism: Enhydra lutris kenyoni (assembly GCF_002288905.1). Lineage (NCBI taxonomy): Eukaryota > Metazoa > Chordata > Mammalia > Carnivora > Mustelidae > Enhydra > Enhydra lutris. The sequence goes on along the minus strand of NW_019154145.1, from coordinate 7,584,916 downwards.
AGAAGACTTGACCTGGGAAATGGTATTACCTTCTCAACCTTCAGGTGGCCAAAATTTTAGTCAATATCTTTCAAAGTCATGAAGCAATAATAAAAGTGAAAATAAGTGAACAGGATTCTAGTTTGAGTTCTCCTTCAGGGGAGATATGTAAATGCAAAACGTCAGGTCACCAGTTCTTAGATAAAGTGATAAATCAAACACATGTGGAAATCCTTCCCTCTGTTCCAATCACATGAAAATGTATGCAGTTTTATGAATTTATACTAATATGAATAAATATAAATATATATGCACACATATTTAAAACAAATACTTTGGTTTGAAAGCAGGAAAGGAAATATGTCAGTAAATACGGCCTCAAGTTTTGTGGCCCCACAGAGTGGCTGAGATAATGGGGCGGAAGTTTTTGAAACTGTAGCTGTGGATTCAAAATGAGATATAGTGGGGCACCTGATGGCTCAGTGGGTTAAGCCTCTGCCTTCGGCTCGAGTCATGGTCTCAGGGTCCTGGGATCGAGCCCCACATTGAGCTCTCTGCTCAGCAGGGAGCCTGCTTCCTCCTCTCTCTCTCTCTCTCTCTGCCTGCCTCTCTGCCTACTTGTGATCTCTGGCTGTCAAATGAATAAATAAAATCTTAAAAAAAAATGAGATATAGTATTGAACAACATGAGTCTGGGATCCAGCAACTTGCTGTTATTGTTTACAGACTCGAAATTCAGAATATCCCCAAGCAACGTTCCTAGATCACGGTCAATGCAAAGAGCCCACCACTGACCATGAGTAGAAATAGAGCCCAAATCACTTCAAAGCCAGGAATATGTGTCACTATAGTGTGAGGGACTGAGATCTATTCTATTTAGTTCATCAAATTCTTCTTGTTATAGTATCATGACTCTATGTTGAAATAGAGCATTAAAACCTAGTTTGAGGCCTGTGAATTTTGCAGGTGTTAGAGAAAACTATGAAACTACTCCCAAAGCAAGACTGTATAAATTGTGTCCAAAGGAAAATAATTGCCATGGAAATTGAGCTCACAAAGAGCCATTAGAAAACATACAGGAGCTTTTGGGTTCCTGGAGCCAAGTTTGATGTGTGTGGAAGGCCAGGGATTCCCCAACCAAGAAGTGATGTTCTGGACATCTACTGGGTGTCCTACAGTTCAACTTAATCCTGATACTATCTAACCCCAAGAGAACATCAGATCCCACAGATTAAAGGGCTCAGTCCCACGAGACTGCCCCTTCCCACATTCAGATGCCAACCAGCACAAGCCTGGGTTACCTAAACTTCCAACTGACTATAAATCAGTTTCCCACAACCTGCTCCTTCCTTGGGTTCACTTAATTTGCTAGAGCATCTCATAGAACTCAAAGAAACGTTTGACATACTAGATAATCGGTTTATTGTGAAAGGATGAAACTCAGGAACAGCCAGATGGAAGAACCAGGTATGGAGAAGGGCACAGAGCTTCCATTTCCTCTCCAGGCCCACTATTCTCTCCAGATCCCCAGGTGTTCAACAGTCCTAAAGCCCTCCAAACCCTTCCTTTTGGGTTTTTATGGGGACATCCTTACATAGGCATTATTGATTAAATCATTGGCCATTGGTGATTGAACTCCATCTACCAGTCCCTCTCCCTTGACCAGAGGTGGAGTTGGGGAGGGGATTATGGACTAAAAGTTTCAACCTTCTAGACACAGGGTTGGCTCTCCTGACAACCAGCCCCACCCTTAGGCAGGATCCAAACGTCACCTCATTAACATAACAATAGACACATTTGTTGTTTGCTTCATTTGGGAAATTCCTAGGGTTTCAAGGGCTCCCGTCAAGGACAAGGACAAAGACAAGTATGTATTTGTTATAAATCACAATATCACAGGAAGCTTCTAGCATTTTGGATTTTCTTAATCTATCACTCTCTGAGAAACATCTATAAAAATATCTTACTGTGACTATTTTTTAAATTTCTCCTTTTAATTCTTCCCATTTTTACTTCATGTATATTGATACTTTGTTACTAGACTCCTGAGAATTTTGAATTATTTTGTTATTAAAATGATATTCCTTTGCTAGTTAATAATTACTTCATCTTACTCAAATTATGCTTTTAACAAAAAAATACTTCATTCATTATTACAAATGCATCACTTTTCTTTGGGTTTTATCTTTATTAATCTCTTTACCTTTGCCTGTTCAACGCCTCTTTATTAGAACAGTATTTCTACAGATCATTCAACCAAACTTTGCTTTTTAATCCAGTGTAATAATTTTGGTCCACTGGAGAATTTAGTCTTATGTTTATATGGATATCTATTACTAACATATATTATTAATTCTATCATAATTTGTATTTTCAACCAGTCTGGTTGTTTTTTTCCTCCAGCTTCCCATCTGTTGGGTTAATATTTTTTTCTTCATTTTATTTTCTTTCCTTTTTAGAAATACTTGAACTGTGTCACTTTGTTTCTTGTTGATGATTATTCTTTGTATTTTACTCTGAAAATATCTCAAAGATCTAGTTAATTCACCCATCTCTCTGATGGTTAATTTTATTGTATCTACCTGGCTGGCTAAGGTAAAGGATGCCCAAATAACTGGTAAAACATTATTTGTGGCAGTGTTTGTGTGGTGCTTCTGGAAAAGGTTAGCATTTGAATCAGTAGACTAAGGGAAAAAGATCTGCCTTCACCAACATGGGTGGGCGTCATCTACTCTATTGAGAGCCCTAATAGGAAAAATTTTAAAAATGGAGGAAGGGAAATTTCCTTTCTCTTTGAGCTGGGCATGCGTCTTCTCCTGTCCTGGGTTATTGAAGCTACTGGTTCTCAGGACTTTGGACTGGAAGTGAATTGCACTATCAGCTTTTCTGGGTCTCCAGCTTTCAGAGGGCATATGCAGGGCCTCTTGGCTCCATAATCATGATGAGACAACTTCCATAATAAATCTCCTTTTATCTATCTATCTATCTATCTCCTTGGTACTGTTTCTCTAGAGAACCCTGATTCATTCACTATCTGTCCCTTTCTCATATGTGAAATTAGGAAGTTCTAAAATCCCCTTCATCTGTAGATCTCCTCCTTTTCAATGAGTGGGAGAGAAATAGTTTAGATCAGTGGTCTTAAAGTAGCTTTATCCAGAGTTTTTTGAGTCTCATAATTTCCTTGAGCACTTCAGGAGATAGAAGACAGCCCAGAGAATGGACCATGGCCCTTCTTCTGCTTCTAGAACAGTTACATATTCAGTCTTCATTAGTGGGCTTCTATGTTAGAGTTCACTTAGAGAGATTCTTCAAAAACTAAAAAAAGCAGAGGTGCCTGGGTGGCTCAGTGGGTTAAGCCTCTGCCTTTGGCTCAGGTCATGACCTCAGGGTCCTGGGATCAAACCCCACATCGGGCTCTCTGCTCATCAGGGAGCCTGCTTCCCCCCCTCTCTCTGCCTGCCTCTCTGCCTACTTGTGATCTCTCTCTCTGAAATAAATAAATAAAATCTTAAAAAAACTAAAAAAAGCAAACGGAAGAAACCATGTGAAATTTGAAATCCATTAAATAGATAATTAGAAAAAAGATCCATTAGGAAAATTAAGATAATTCACTGATTGTTGATTAACTGTACTCAAGATGATCCAACAGTAAGATCTACAGTATTCTACAGAGATTTGCAGACATCTCTGACTTTTCATAATTTTTGCTATTTTTCTCAACGGAAGTATATAAAGTGTGCTTTGGTGTTTTGTTTGTTAGGGCTGGGTAAAATGTTGAGTAAAGGGATGCCTGGGTGGCTCAGTTGGTTAAGCAGCTGCCTTCGGCTTGGGTCATGATCCCAGCGTCCTGTGATCGAGTCCCACATCGGGCTCCTTGCTCGGTGGGGAGCCTGCTTCTCCCTCTGCCTCTGCCTGCCATTCTGTCTGCCTGTGCTCGCTCTCTCTCTCTCTCTCTCTGACAAATAAATAAACAAAATCTTAAAAAAAAAATGTTGAGTAAAACTTAAAAAAAAAAAAAAAAGGTGGTGGGGGAGCCAGAATCTTCAACAGCAATTTTCATAAATATGCACTTACAGGACATTTTCTTTTAGAACTACAAAGAAAGAATGGGATTTATTGGAATAAAAGAAAACTCAGAAAATATGTGTTAGATGTTTCCAAAGATCTGAAAATTTATATCTAGAAGGAATTAATTAGTGTGGCATCAGAAAATAATACTAAAACAAATGAATAGCCTACTCTAGGTTATGAAGAGAAGGAACATTCTAGCAGTCACCACTGTTCAAAAATTTAATAGGTTCTCATTTATAGTAGTTTTATTCCTCACTAGAGGCATTGAGCATCAGAATTGCTGGGATCCTCCAGACAGGACGCCCATCGTCAGGGATAGACTAGAGTAGATGGGAGTGAAAAATCATCTCCAATTCTGCAATGCTGGATATTGAAATTAAACGTCTGGAGACCATATGTATTGTATGAATTCAGTTCATAAATTTAAGTCATTTTAAGAATGAGGCACAAACCTGATAAGCTTTGCTCTTCAAGATTCACCCATAACTTTACCCATTCTAGAGGAGCTCCTAAAACTTCAGAGCAGCTAAAACCCAATTTTATTAAGCTTTCTTCTGGGATTCTAAGAATGGCAGGTCACACAAAATCAGGTTACGGCACATACTCAAATTTAATTACACCTCTTGACTCATGCCACCTTCGTGTTGTTAACATACTGACCAATTTATTTTTTAGTAACCAGCTGTATTGCTGACACAATAATATGCAATGCGGAAAGTTCCAATTTAGTAACTAAAATTCTTTTGATTTAACTGCATGGAATAGGGAGGAAAACAAATTTGGAGAGTGAAATAATTATTATTTATGGCTTACTTGTTGAAAACAGCCTATAGCTATAGACAGGATTAAATAATTAAGATTTGGAAGGGCAGCTGCAAAGATATTTTACATATATCATAATTCAAGAATCCTTACATTATAATTGAATGTTTGGTATAACAATCTGAAATTATTTTCATGTCTGGGTTAAGAATGTGCAATAAAATGTTTAATTAGCAAAAATGCAGTGGATAAGAAGATAACAGAAACCAACTTTGGGGGAAATATAATCATGTCTTATAAACGCATATTTAAGACATCATCAAGAATAGTAATTAAATTAAGGATAATCAAAACACATTGTTATAGAAATATATTAATATAATAATTTAATTTCAGTTATTTTGAAACATTATATCCAAGGATCTTAATGTATTTTTCTATTGCCAATTGCTCATAATAAAGCATTTCCTTTTTATTTCTGTTATGAACCTGTTAAACTGAGTCAAAGAGGAGAAAACTGTCATCTATTTCACAGAACAGTGGTTAAAATAGGAACAGTTATACAACACTAGCATGTGATGTGAAGTATATTCATAGATAGCTTTGATGAGTTCCCCCAATACCAAATGAGAGGACGCATAGAAAACCAGAAAGCTATCTTGAGGTGCTGATATGGGTATTTCTCACTGCAAGTTCAGTTAATTATCTAAGTGACTTACTCTTGCATTGTCAGGTAACTGGTACATTCCAACTCACAGCTATGTAAAATTACAAATCACACTAAAAGTTTATAATTTCAAATGTCAAGGGTTTACTGTATTTTTCTCAGGTGTAAATTTTAAACTTAAAACTGTTTTCCAAACAAGTCCAATCATACCATTGCTTATGGGTGCTCCTCAGGAAGGCTAAGTATATCAAATTCAATTATTGATCTTTATTGAAAGTTTACTTTAGTCAGGAACTCTACTTAGAGCTGTATGGTTGTCAGCTTTGTTTAATCTGGAAAATAGTTCAGTAGGTAGGTTCTCTTGCTTTCCTTGCATCCAGAAGGTTGTAATTATTAGTAACTAGTTCAACTTTATTTAGTGGGTGAGTGTTAGATCAGGCAGTCAATGGCTTGAGGGGAGCAAAAGGACATTTTTGAATTCCTAAAGCGCGCTTTTCATTTGAAATGTTAAATGTTGAGAGAATCAGATTATAGAGTTTATATCATAAACCGAAATGCGAGGAGAATGCACAAGGGAAAATGAGTAACTTTCCCACTGAGAGAGGACGTAACATTATCTGGACGGTGGGAAGGAGACTAGAGAAATCTCAGATTGGAGAAAAGAGAGGGAAGGCTAGTAGAGGACATATGTCCTCTGCCGTGAATGAGGATCTGGAAGTTTCACATGCATCTCCAAGAGGTGGCCAAGAGCACCATCCAACTGAAAGAGGCTTCAAGATTATAACAAAGTGCACACATGACTAGTGCACACATACAGTAACACAGTGTGGAGAACACAGGACAACTGGGAACATCAGAGCTGGATGCAGAGCGATGCTGCAGTCAATCCAAGGCCTGGACAGCAAAGCAAACAATCACCAACTCCTGATGCTAGGAGAGCACCTTCCCCTCTTCCTTCCCAGAGGTAACCAAGAAGAGTCAGAAATTAGGGAATTTAGCAGGGGGAGGGATGTGTCCTCGTGTGATTAGTTACTCACAGGATAAATATTTAAATACAAGGTGACTGAATTCCTACCATGAAGAGTTATGTTTCTGTTTCTGAGTGGAAATGAAGTTCTGTAAAAGGAAACATCTGTGGCCTAAAACCACATTTACTCATTTAAAAAACAAAAAAGAAAAAAGACCTAAGTTTATCTCTTTCCTTCTTATCAAAATTCTATTTTCTATTATGTTTTCCCTGGACACAATGTTATTTGCAATAGTGGATCTTCGTACTCTGCTGTTGGGTCTTCTACATTCTGTCTCATCCACCATAAATTAGCATTTACAAGGACAGAAAACTATCTACTTACTATTTTCTCTGGCCCTGTGTCATGGACATTATGAGCAGAGGCCCCACATTCCCCTTATAAATGGGAGATTCAGAGTTTCTGAAACATAATTCAGTATCTTCTTTCTTATGTATAGAAGGAAGAAAAAAATATTTTTAAAGTCTCTTATTATTAAAAAAAAATCAGAAAATACCAGAATCTACTTATGAAACAGATACAGATCTATAAACAATGACCTCTAAAACGTGTCCCTTCAGACTGGGGTTAGGGTCCAGTATTAAAATAAACTTAATGAAATAGTCTTTGCAAAGACCAGGAATGCACAGGACTCATATAGACATCTTAATGTCTCAGAACAAACTGCAACTGGTTATCTCGAGTAGACGTGGGTTGTGAGATTGGAAATCACACAGATACTGCCTGTTTGATTAGGAGGATTTAAACCAAAAAGACTGAAAAGGAAAAAAAAAAAAAAGATGAGAACCAGATACTAGTAAGAATATCAACTAGAAGATAGGAGAAGATAACCATATTGGAGAAATTACCTAGTAATCAGCAGGAAAAATACCTGGGGGAAAGTATGGAAAGAATACCTGGTCCAGGGCTGAATACCTAGTCAGGGCTCAGAGCTCTCACTATTTAACACAGAAACTGTGGATACAGGAGAACTAAGCTTGAGCTTTTATCTTGTGGGCCATATAAGACTTAAATTGTGATGTTAGACAGTAGACACCATCAATATCCTGTAGAGTAGTTAGAAGGAAGTTCTCCAAAGGCAATAGAAAATGATGGGAAGGGTAAAAAGAAAGACAGACCTGGACCCCAGCCATAAAGTCCTTTGGAAATGGGAAGAGAATTAAGGAAAGACCACGTGTGAGCTTAGGGAGAGAAGAAGCATATAAAAACCATGTGAACAGTCTAAAGGATGATCCCCAGAGGAGATAAGACAGGATTCTGGAATCAGGTATATGGCTAGCAAACAATGCCTAGGCCTAGTCTTCATTCACCATTTATCCCAGAATCTTACAGAAATAATTTTCCTAAAGGTGAAAATGAGATCATGTCATAGCTTGTTTCCTACTTGGAAATACCATGAAGTTTCTAGGAAGGAGATGCCATAGAATATAAGAAAGAAGAATTAGAGGTAATATTTCAAAATATTACTCCACTTTACCTGATAATCCTAAATCTAATTTAGCTTGAAATTCCATAATTAGATATTAAAAAAAAAAACTTCTAAATACATGTATAGGAGATGCTACTATTTCTGAGTATCTTTAACTCTTACTAAATTCTTATATATGTATCATCTAATTTTCACCAGTGGTCTACAAATTAAATAGGACAGTATTAAAAGCTCTAGTGCATAGCTGAGAATGTAAGACCAGGCAATTTAAGTTACTATCTCAAGGTTACACAGCTAGAAATGGACAGATCTGAGACCATACACCATTTCCATACTTTAAATCTGTTTTTTCATACTATGTCTCACTGACTTAAGACAGTTCTGTGACATTAGGTTGTTCCTATTCTGAAGGCAGGGAGCTATCTGGGTAGAGAATTTGATTCCTCATAATGCTCCAGAAAAGAGAGAGACCCTTTGAAGGTCAACTCAAGACACTCAATGGTTGACACCAACATCTCTGTTTATCCAACTGTGGGTCTGTATCTCCTTAGATATTTGGATTACTACCCACAGAAAATACAGATTACCAGCCATAGAAAATAAAACTAAGATGATTTCCAGGGATGAAGACAAAGCTCTGAATGAGTGGGTTCTGCCACTTTAAGATTAACAGGGTCTACTTTGAGAGTAGTGCAGATCTTGTGAATCTCAACAAACTTCAGATGATATAGCCTGTTGCCCCTTGGGCAAAGCCACTGATTTACTTTGGAGCTATCCAAGGTGCTCATCTGAGACCACAGCTGTCAGCTGACCAAGCCCACCTTGGAAATTTCCGGGTCCTGCTTGGTCCTTCTATTGAAGCAAATGGATTTTGATTTTTCTTTTTGGTAGAATCATGATATATTATTTCACACTTGGTTGAATTATGAAATGTCCAACTTTCATAAAGAACATAGCATCCCAGGACCCCTGGGTGGTTCTGTTGGTTAAGCGTCCAACTCTGGATTTCAGCTCAGGTTGTGAATGGAGCCTTGTGTGGGTCTCCATGCTTAGTGAGGAATCTGCTTGTCCCTTTACCTCTGCTCTTCCCCAATCCACCCCCTTCCCCCGCCAGGCTAGCTCTCTCTCTCAAATAAATAAATAAAATCTTTGAAAAAAAGAATATATCATCCCTACTTTCAGAAGCAGTCACTGGGAACACTAAAAAGATCCCACAAAAAACCTTTGAACAAATATTAGTGAATGACTGACTGTGGTTTATGCAAACTCAATATTTAAATGCATCGAGAGTCATTCTTCAGCTAAAATGTTGTTTCATATTCCTGTGTTTTTAAGGCCTGGCATTATGAAGAGAATGAAGCTAAGAATATTCTTGATATTTTTATTTATTTATTTTACAATAATCTATGGTAACCAAATAGTAAGCATACACGTAACTCGAATAAAAAAATCAACCCCATGATATTTTCTTTCCTCTTTCCTTTATTGGAAAGAAGAAGTTCTGGTTATAACCAACTAAACTGATCTCATGACCCACAGTGTGGAAAAAAAAAAAAAAGAGAGAGAGAGAGAAAGAAAAAGAAACTAGCAAGGACTATTAATGACTAAGCTCCTAGGTTATATCTCTTCTCCACATCTTACTCATCATAACTTTCTTTCTCCATTGTCCTGCCCTGTTCATGTGTTCAGTTCTGCTTCCCTCGTCACATCTTTTGAAACAATGCTCACTCTGATTTGGCCTCTCATTTATGTCCTCCACTAACCTAACACCACTTCCTTCCATGCAAAGGCTGATAATGAGTTTAGAGCACCCACAGGGGAAAAGAACAAAGATCTAAATTAGGGGCGCCCCTCTAAAAAAGAAAACCCGATGAAAGAAAACCAAAGGCACCAAACCCAGCTAACCACTTGCAACATTTTGCTCCTTTTCTCCTTGATGTTCTCCTCCTTCACCTTCAGCAAGATGGGAGCAAACTTACTATAAACCATTCTGTTGCCTATGACTACCTTTTACCTACTGAGAATCTTGCAAATGCCTCCTACCTAATTTAAATTTCACAATAACCATAAGGTCTGTCTCATCAGCTTCATTTCTGTAGATGTGGATACTCGGCATCCAGGAGGTTAAATAACTTTCCGGTGATGAAACAGGCAGGATGTTGTGGAAGCTGTTAACCTGGATATTAACAGACAAATAGGGATTGTTTAGAAGTTCATTACATAATGCGCCATTCACGGGCATGAGCAATCCAGAAAGAACATTAAAAACTACCAAGTAGACAATAAGGAAGCATCCATCATTACTTTAAAAAGCTATTAGACCCTTAAGCCTTGTGCTATTGCACAGTTTAATCACTGCATGACATTATTTTAACAACTCGAGGTACAAGATAAATAATCTTGAATAATCTCCTGATGAGCACATGTCTATTTTAACTATGGTACAGGGATTTGAAGCAATGACCAACTTAAACTTAATTTTAGTTATTCTTGATAAGAGGAACTGATCAGGAGGTGAGAAATATCCAGTTTTACACCCTGCCTGTTGTTCTTCCTCCGAGATTTCAGAAATGCTGATGGATATTTAAACAATTGAAAATATGGGCAAAAACATCAAGAACTAGAAAGGAATCCAAGGTGATGTAAGGACTATGAAGGAACCTAAGGAATATTAAGGCAAGACAGAAGGATGTATTCTAGGTGGATCTGTAGATGAGATATTTTTTAAAATAAACAATAAAATATAGGATTAACAGTAATTATGGGAGCAGCTCAGTCAAAGTCACGCACCCAGCCCTTTTCCATGGGGAAGCACTTTCTGGATGTAGTGACATTTGAGGAAACCCAGCGGGTCCCTCCAGTGACAAATGAGAGTCTAGAAACAGGGACCATGAGAAGAGGTTCATAGTTAGAGCTGTTTGGGCAAATGACACGAAAGCAAATGGTTGCTGAGAAAGGCTTCAGGTCAGTTCGTGTGTATTGTCAAGAGGAGGCTGGCGATTTTTCATTTGCACTTTTAAAAATGCCTTAATTGCCTTAAGATCATTTCCATTAGACCCATGTAAAGAACATCATGCAGTAGCCTGAGCGTTAGCTGTGACCACATGAAGAGGAAAGGCTCTTGAGCCCTGAAATTCCCAGTTAGTGTATAAATGTAAACAGAACTAACGGGAAGTAGGTGATATAACCGATGTCCTTGGTGACATTTTCTTCTGGTGACAGGGGGCAAAACAGTGCAATCCCCTTTATTTTCTAGCATTTGAAATTGCTAGAATTATATTTCCACATGATGGAAATTCCCCACATGGTTGCGATTATGACTTAAAATTTCTGATGTAATTTGTCTTTAGCGACATATGTTTCATGCCTGATACAGTGACCTAAGATGGGTAAAATTTCTTCGGGAATGTAGAAGCTCACCCGTATTTCAGAAACATGGTTTCAGAACCTCCAAAGTATGTGAGGCTGTGCCTTGAACCTGTTCCCACAGAAAAATTCAGTTACCTACCTTTGTGTATGTGTTTCACTAAGACAAGTAAAGCAAAAAACAAAAAACAAAACAAAATAAAAAAAGCAACAAAAACTCAAAAATCGAACCAAAACATGGCAGAGGGACTGAAGAAAGGATATATTGAGACTATGGATAAACCTACCCCCAGAAATAATGATCATTAAAGAAATTATGTAAATGATTCATTTTTCAAACTCTCTAACATTATTTTCACACACCAAAAAAGATAATGGTGGCAAACTGGTTTTCTGACCATGCCGTTTAATACATTTTCTAGTTCAGATGTTTTCTGACTCTGCTTCAAGGGAACTTCTGTGTTTAATTCGTTGGACTGAGACAGTCTGCCCAGAGTGACAACACCTCCCAAATATTGTTAAAAAGAGAGAGAGAGAGAAAGAAAGGAAAAGATCATGATATGATTTTCCAATTTTTAGATTATTTTTTCCTCTACATTGTTCTTCAGCCTTTGGGAGTACATATATACCAGACTCTTGTATAAATGAATCTGTCTTAATGAAGTTACACATTTAGTTATTTTTAAATTAATTGTGTCAATATTTCAGTCTCCTCTCCCCAAAGCACCAGGGCCTAGAAAACACTCTCTGGGTGAGAGGTAGAGGAGGAAGTAAAATTGCAAAATTCAGCTCTTTCCATGGCCTTTTATCTTTTAAGTCTAAATGCCTTAGTAAAAATTTTGAGATACTAAGAAGCAAGTATTTCACAGTACTTCTAATACTACATTTATCGATGAGAAAACACATAGATCAGAGCAGAAATTAGATTAAATAATGCTTTTTTCCATCCAAAATATTGAAAATCTTAGGTTGGAATGTTTTTTTAAGATTTCGAAGTTAATCACACAAAATAAAAGACAAAAATGAGTGAAGCAGTCAACAAAGATTCATCCAAAAAAGGGTTTTCATTGAAGTCCTTATCTCGATTAAGTTTACGAAATTTATTATTTAGGCAGAAAACTAGAGAGGGGCTAACATAGGAAGGGAAATCAAGCCACCTAGGAGTTTAGAATGAACATCTATCTGTACAGATTAAAAGTTCTTGGGGTGCCTGACTGGCTCAGTGGGTTCAGGCCTCTGCCTTCAGTTTAGGTCGTGATCCCAGCGTCCTTGGATCGAGCCCCGCATCGGGCTCTCTGCTCAGTGGGGAGCCTGCTTCCCCCTCCCTCTCTGCCTGCCTCTCTGCCTACTTGTGATCTCTGTCTGTCAAATAAATAAAATCTTCAAAAAAAATAAATAAAATAAAATAAAAGTTCTTAAGTAATGATTTTTTCTGTACTTATTTTCTTTTAAAGAAACTTCTTTTTAACATAGAAATTTATCATCTCTGAGTCCTTAACCCATGATTTCTCATCACTTTCATATGAAGACAAAAAATGAAAAAATGCTAATAGTTAGGGGGAATCATAAGGCAGCCTGTGGCAAGACACGGTCATGCAGGGCTCCAGATGCCCCTGTCTATGTATGGAGGAGGATACATGGACTGACACCAGGGCACACCTGTGCACAGGTAAGTCATGGCACATCGTTGGAAAAACTCCCCACTTACACCATCTTAGTAAAGAAAATCATTCTCTTATTGATGCTAGCAATTGCTGGAATAATTGTGTTTAGTACCTGCCTTATGTGCAGACTTCAACCCATCCTTTGGCCAAACTTGCGAGATGAGATGTACTATTAAACCAATCTTTCGGCACTAGAATTCCACCACAGGTCTCTTACCTTTAGCTTCTAAAATACTGTGCTTTGCTACATCTCTTTTGAGACAGAAACCTAAACAAACATTTTAAAAATAATATAAATAGGTAAATAATTTGATAAACCAGTGTTTAAACCCTGGGAAATAGATGGGATTAATGAAAGATCATGGATTAAAAAAAAAAAAAAAGAGGCCAGTGAAAATCTATGAGTATTTTATCGGAGGAGGACATGTAATAAGTAGTTCTCATCTCACATTCTCTAATACTAAAATTATTTAAATGTGTTTCTGGAAAAGACCCCTTACATTTTCAATTGCTACAGTTATCCAAGTAGTATTTCCTAGAAATGTCAACCCAAATAGAAGAGAGTATAAGCACCCTAGCCCCTTAGCAAAACCAAAATAACTTTAAAATAAAATAAATATAAAATGTGCATTCATATTTTAAAGGCCTGGGTTACATATGATTTTAGTAAGAAATTCTATGTCATCAGTGTTTCTAAATGCATTACCAAATATGTAAGAGATTTTAGATAATTTTTGGTTCACAGTACAATTCTTTGAAATTACCCCACAAATTGGTTGTACCTCTTATTTATATTTTATCAAACCCATCTTTCTGACGTAGGCATTTCTTTTCTTGGGATTCTTACAGAGATAGTTATCATGCACAGAGTAGGCTCTAGCCTTTGGTGGTTTTAATCTCAGTGTAACATCTTTGTGTTTAGTACATTTCTTTTCTTTCATCTGATCATGTACAAGCTAAGATGTCAAAACTGAAGTCTTCAGGCACATCAGTCTTAGGTTTTAGCCGGTATGTCGAATCCTTTAAGGTTTTTAGCATTCAGTTTTAACCAGAAAATGTTAAAATAAAATAATATATCAAATCTCAATGAGTTAACTTGTAGTCAGGTCCATGGCAAAATATCCTTTCTAAAAATTATAGTATACTGAGAGGCAGGAAAGAGACAGGAATTTTATGACAGATTGTCCTGTAAACTTAAAGTACCATTCATACTTCATTTCAAATGCCATCCAAGCACCACATTTCTTGGTTGTTGGGCTCTCTCAAGAAGGATTTTGGATTAACAAGCCTATAAGCAATGGAATCTACTTAGAGTACAGTCTTCTGGAAAAATGTTCTAGTTCATGTATGTGTGAGTGAGGCTAACTCTCATCTTGTATTTGCTCTCTTGGCAACGTATTTCCCTTGAGAACAAGCAAAGTTTTCCCATCTTGATGAGAATTTCACTTAGCTTAAAAACATCAGTCAAGGCAACAAATGCATTTACAGAACTAAAACTTCAGACCTGCTTAAAGACAGCGACTGTAATTCATGGGAGATTCACCTCTTTGAAGAGACTCATAACAGAGCGCCAGACCTTAACAGACAACTCATTACTACAGACTCTCTATGCAAATTGTAAACTTACTATAGGCCCTCAGGGGAGGGTTTTTCTGTTTTCTGTCTCTGGTACTAACCTAGTCTAACTTGCCATATAACTGCCCTCTTGCCAGTAATGTTAATGATGGTGATTATTAGTAATAACTCTGAGTAATGAGGTTTTCTTCCTTGTACTCAAAATAATTGCTCCATGTAAATCCACAGCAATTTTTACGGTACGTTAAAGATTAGTAACATTAGAAACTTGGCAAATCTTACTTATAGAGGCATTTTACCTAATGATCTAATCCATCAGTTCCCAGGGTTTAACAGTCTTGAGACTCACTTAGTATTGAAGGATCTCCCTTCTTTTCACAGTGGCACTAAGAAACAATGTAGGCACTATACTACATTTTTTGGAGCTTTGTAAAAGAGTAAAAAAAAAAAAAAAAAAGCTCTGGTTTAAGCAAGAAAGTCTGTGAGTGTAGGGATATGGACAGTTTGCTGGAGATTTGTCCCATAGAGTGAGGGACAGCTTAGACTAAAGAAAGAAGTTTCTTATCGTTTGATTTCTAAAGCAATTCAAGAGTGATTTTTAGCCATGAGGAACTTGCAGTCTATTTATCAGTCATGTGAGCTAGAGTATGAAAGTGTCAACAAGGAGTTAGAAATCCTAGCTATGCTCTTGCTTTTCTCAATTTCATCACTTCTGTGTCTCAGAACCTCCAAAAGGAAGAATACCTATAGGGACAAAGTTACTCGCTCATTGATACTGGTCTTTTTATCCAATTTTTCTCACTTGACAGTCAGTTCATCCTGAAGAAGATAGAGGACTACTGATTTCAATGAAGAGGGAAAAGAAGAAGGTGGTTGTACAATTGGGTTCACTTGTCTTTCTTCTGTATTATGCTATTTGCAAATAAGGACCATGCTGACCAAAGGTAAGAAGTCAAGTTTGCGTCCATCTAGGTTTCTTCTTTGTCCAAAGGGAAATTTCCATCACTGTCATTCTCTCTAGAGCCTTAGGTCAATCGCACTTTTTAAAACATGGGAAGGTGGAGTGGATACTCATTCATGAGTTTTCTGTCTCATTAAGGCATTCTCAGAACAAACAAGAGTATAAAGAGAGATCAGTAATCTATTGCTAATTCTACATCAGTTGTATATGGATTTTTCACATATACTGAAGCTTATTTCTAGGTGTTTATACTTGTTTTTCTATTCTTACTACAACATTATCTCATTTTCTTCATTATAGTATTAACAAGTCTTGATATTTAGGAGAGAAAGTCATCCTTAATTTTTATTCTCCTTGGTGGGTGTCCTAGCCATTTACCATATGAGTTCAGTCACCTCATTAAATGTCATGGAAGCTTTTGGTCAGTGGTTTTACTTGACTTGTAGATTAATTTCGTGTAGATTAATTTTTGTGTTTTAGAGATTTCTCATTAGTGAACATGATATGTATTTACTTATTTCCAGTATATATTTAATGCAAAAAACCCACTTTGATTTGTTTGAAATAGTCTAATATTGTTTTGTTATGTATTTCTCATCTTATTTTTTTAAATTCCCTATATTCTGCATTCTTTATATTCAATCAGATTAATTTCTCTAACTGGACATACTCATTTTCAGTCTTTTAGATCTACTTAAGGTTATATAACCACCTTTAAAAGGACAGATACCTTTAACTGCATGTAAGTTCTGTTTAGTGCTTCCTCATTTAATGAAAACTATTCTGTAAATTCCATTAAGATTTTCCTTTAAAATCATGGGTTATGTAGGAATGCATTATTTAGCCCTAAAATCTCTAAGGTTTTTGTTGTTGTTGTTGTTAATTTCACATTTATTTTCATTATAATCCAGTAGATTCAGTTCTTGCTGTAAGAATATATGTGTTCCTCTATCTTTCTAGACCAGCTACCCCACATACTCTGCATATGGGGCAACAGTGTTTTTCAGCTTCTGTTAAGCAAGGAAAGCTACCTCAGCACCTCACTTTAAACCAAAAAAACTAGCTTATGTCCTCTTTCTCCTACAGAGACCTCTTAGTTTTTATCATCCCATGGGAGTGGTGTTTAAAAGCAGTACAGTGTACCAAAACAATACAAACCAATTTGGTAAGCCTTGGCCTCAGCCCCACTCATCATTTTGTATTTTAGTTCCACTTATGATCTGCAGAAATGGTTAACTTTTTAGTCACCTGGCTATAACATTTATCATTTCTTTCTTTAAAAAAAATACTGTAGCGGTCATCACTATGTATTGGGAGTATAACTAGATACATTAATTTGTGAACGTAGCCTGTTGCCTAGCAACCGTAGGTATTGGTCATTGCTGCACTAACCATCTGAGGTAGATGCTGTGATCCCTTTGGGTAGAGAAACAATCCCACAGAAGTTGAGAAACCTGCCCATCAGACTTAAATAAACCCATTAAAGAGAAGATGCACTCACTCACAAAAACACTTTTACAGAAATGTTTGAAAAAAATGTTCGATTTTGACAGTTTAAAAAACTATCCTTTTTAAAAAAATTACTTTTTGCAAGTCTGAAACTCTAACTTGGCAGAGCCAGTGAAATACCAAGATTAAAAGCCTTCTGATCCTTTTCCTAGGCTTGCGTAACCATTCACAAAGATACATAGGTAGTGCCAATTGTGGGGGGGGGTTATGTTTATTTTTTTGAAGATTGATTTATTAATTTGAGAGAGAGAGAACATGAATGGGAGGGACAGAGGGAGAGGGAGAGAGAATTTGAGAATTTGAGGCAGACTCCGTGCTGAGTGTGGAGCCTAGATTCAGACATGGGGCTCAATCCCATGACCCTGAAATCATGACCTAAGCCAAAAACAAGATGCCCAACCGACCATGCCACTCAGACACCACTGTAATGCTAATTTTTAAGTGGATTTTAATTTATGTAATGTACTACAACTTGTTTTTCTTAATATGTTATGAATATTCTTTGGGGCACATTGATCTAACTCACTTCTCTTTAATAGCTAGATGACATTCCATAGAATGGATATAGAAAATGTTATAAATCGTTTTGTTGATGGATACATGGGATTTTATAAGGTTTTAGGAAATTATATTTAATATTATTAAATTCTTCCAATAAAATCTATGTAGCCAACTCATTGCCTCTAACTTGATCCTCAGTTGCTTTCTTTACAATTTTATGCCATTTCTAGTCTCCTTTATAGTGCACAACTTCATGAGAGATCAAGGAAAATAATAAAAACATCATTCCTCAAAATAATTTATGATTTTTTTCTCTAAATCTTTCTACCTAGAATTGAAAAAGTTTCCTGAATTCTAATATCTGAAAGAATGGCTTTTTAGTTGTATTATGAATGGTATTTTTCAGTACAGGGGAGTTTCTAGGAAAGGGAGTTTTTTTCATGACTTGTCAAATTTGACCAATTCTAAATTTATTAGGAAATGCTGTAAGGGTCCCTGGGTCATGCAGTCCAAATTTCCCATTTTATTTCACAAGGCAATATATGCTCTGAAGACAGGGTAGCAGAAGATTCCAACTGCTGATCTAAAGAGAGGGGAAATTATCTCACATGAACATACAATTAAAAACATCCTTCTGAAGCCTAAATGTGGTTAAAAACTGATTAACTGAAAAATAATGTCTTAGATATGAATTCCTTGTGCCCTTGACCTTCATTACTTAACATTACCATTTTCTTACTCCCTTAGTAAGATTCACCGAAATTACTGTTTCTAGAAGCATGTACAGAAAATGATTTCAGATTTGAAAAATAATTTTTATACAACAATGGCATTATTTCGTGAGCAGCCTCCCTAAGTTTTATATGTGACTTTCAGCTCACAAACACAATGTTAGCCATAAAACAGAAGGGTGCCAGGGTGAGAAAATAAATGCTAGATCTCCAGCTTCACCAATGCAAGCAATAAGATACATCATTAATGCTGAATTTAAAAAGCAATAATATAAAATCAGAGAAGGTATCAATCCTTTAATTTAGTTGAGCTATAATTACATAATGAGAACATTGCCTCTTTTGAAACAATTTGAAAACAGTGCTGGGCTCTCTGTTGCTTGGACCAATGGATCTATTCTTTCCAAGACTTGATTTCCTGTTCAGTTTAGCATACCATTAGTTGAAGGTAATTGTTGAGAGGATACTCTGTTACAAAAGCTACAGAACTCTCAATCATTTCAGTGCGGGATAGGTGCCCTGAATAAAGGATCCGATTTCCCTAGTGTCCCTCATTATGTTTGTCTCTTCACACAATTGTGTGATTGTATACTGCTAAATAGTTATTTGGTGGTAATGGTGCGTTTCAAATTGGTGACTCAAATAACAAGAATGGAGGAAAAAAGAGGAGAGAGTATGATCTTTGCCGAGCTATACACCTGCAAGTTTCAACTGAGTCATCTGGGAACAGAATCCCATCGTAATAATTTCAAGACCTTTTGCAATGACTGAGTGAAACAATTCTGTGAGGAAAATATTTGAAAAAATATTTAGATACTATAATACCTAAACTCTATTTACCTAGACTACAGTTGCTGTCTTCCTAGCTATGCAACTTTGTTTCTTATTCCTTTTCTACACATTCAGTTCTTTGAATTGTGGGAGCAAGCGAGAGCCTCATCAGCCTTTTTTTTTTTTTCCCCAAAGAAGGAATGTGATCTCCTGGATTGACACTCTTTAAATTGTGTCTTCCAGTTTAAATATAAAGGAAAGGACATTTTCCCACAATAATGTTCAACAGTTGCAGAAATCTTGCCCCTTTCTGTGTATGAGCTCCAACACATTATAGGGATGTAGCAGTAGGAAAGGTATGCCTCTTACATTTGCTCCTTTTTAAAAAAAATTACCCTGCATTTAATTATGTAGATTGTTCTATAATTAGGAGACATTATGCAATTTGGTAAGTAGCATGAATTAAATATTGCCATTAACAAGTGGGTCTTGAGTATTGAAATATTTTTCATATCCTTTGGTGAAATTTTATCTGAACTCTGTATGAATGAATACCTAGGAGGAAAGCAAGTAGAGCTAAAAGCATTAAATATGTAGTTTATAGAGTCTCCTTGCAACCAAAGGATTGAGAACAGAACATGTTTCCTTTAGCCCTCCAATATTGTGAAAATACCAATATGAATATGAGATCCAGGGAAGAAAAGGTGAAACTTTAAAAATGGTTCAGACTGGTTGTTGAATGACAGAAATAAATATCCTGGTGAGAATGGAAGGGTAACTACAAAAAAAAAATACCTCTTCCTTTGCAGAAAGCAAGACATGGATGTGATTTCATCAAATAGAGTTGATTGATGCATTATCTTTGACCAGCATCATGATAAATGTGTCCGTCAATCATATCTCCAACCCCCTAAGCCTCAGTTGATGCTCTATTCCGTTCAACTTAATAGCACTCACCTGTCTGATGGATTAGTGGCATTGGCTCCACCAGCTTTAACGGTAGGAACCGTTTTGTAAGGTATCAAATAGTCTATACCTGTTAATATGTGAACGTGGCACTCCAATTATTCATTTGATTTAACCTATTCCCATTTAAATCGAAGGTTGAAATGCCTTTCTGTGTATTAACAAGCTGCTGTGCAAGAAAAGAATTGCCAAAATGCAGAGTTTTTATTTCCTCTCGTCGGTCTGTCTGCGAAGATACGACAGTGAGTCACGCAACGGAAGCTTATTTATACCTGCATGTTCCGCAGAGTTTCCCAAAATGTACTCATCTGCAAATGTTTTCCCCAGCGTTGCAAACAATTAACTTGGCCAGAACAATGGTGCATCTGTGTCCTAAAGTTCAGTCACCCGAAGAAATAATAATGTTATAAATTGTCCATTGATGAACTTACTGACTGAAAATTAAGAAACTTAGTAAAAAGTATCATGGTGTTTCAAGAGCAGTTGAGAGAGAGAAAATTTACATGAAATCCAGACTGAAGTCTGATTTTTCTACCTGAAGATATGTTTTTTTCACCAGCAAACTCAAGCATTCAAACTAATAGTAAAAGGGTAGAGAAGTTCATGCAAAATATGGCAGGGAGTCAGCCTACCGTCTCTCAGGTGAGCTGCTGTGTGCCGTAATTCTCTAGGGTCAAGCATCTGGGAGTAAGAATTGCATCAAAATAGCTAAGTGATGAGTTGATGGTTAGTTAAAGAGAGTAAAGGGGAAAAGATGTACTCTGAAGATGTGCTCTGTGTTAATTTTCAGTAATATCAGAAAACTGCAGACATTCCTAAAGTATAAGAGTAGAACACACTAAGACAACCAGAAATTGTAAATAGGATGTTGGGAGTGATGAGGCCCTACATCTACTCCTAGGTCACCTTGGGAAAATGGCAATTTAGAGTCCAGGGACTGGACTAGGTGACCTCTAATACCCCTAAATCATTAAGATTATCATTTCGTAAATCACCAGAGCAAGATACTAAAAAATACCAGGTTATATGAATAGCCAGACTACCTTTTAAAAAATTACACAATTAAAGAAATTACTATTCGTTAAATATTTTATCCCTTTACCCATTACAAAGAATGCAGCTAGTTGTTAATATTCTTTCCATTGGGGAAAAGAAAAAGCTGCAAATAAGCTGATTTAGTTTATGCTTGGACTTAGTTTTATGTATAACCTATAGTCTTTTAAATAAGAGAGAGACAGAAAAAGGGAGAGAGGGAAAGAGAGAGAAGTCCTGAAGAAGAGAAATCCAAGACACTGACCCTCTTTAGGTATCATTATGTCATGTAAGTTCTGGACAAATTTATAACATAGAGCACAAGAAACACACACAAAGACTGATCATCTTTTCAGAAAAGGCAATTTTTATGACCCATCTTCCTTACAAGGAGAGATTGCCTATTGCCAGTGCCAGCTAAGACCATAGAGTTAAATGAACAAAACTGACTTCAATGCAATTTTTGAAATTGCTTTAAGAACATGGCAATATTTCTTCAATTTGAAAGCATTTTCTTTCCTGAATTAGGGGATGACAACAATGTAATTTTCTGTAAAAATGGTACATGCCATTTGTACTCATACTACTGAAAAGTGCTCAGGGTCCCCATTATTCGGTATTACAGGTCCCAAGTGAAACAGCTTCCAAGGTGGGCTCTGTGCTTTTTAAAAGGAATGTTTAGACAAAATGGCCTTTAGGTAATTGTGTTTAAATAAGAATCAAATTTGTTCCTAAGAGGATGGCATACCTTTGTCAGAATTCAAGGGAAAGCCAATGGTGGATCGGGTTTAAGCAGCAGAATTAGAGAATCTTTCACTCAGTCCTGTGACCTGATGGTTCTAGGATTTGTTTCATTCTTGTAACTATGAGCCATTCAGTAGAGTGGAGCTCCAGTAGAAACATCAGTGTTCCCACCATCACCCAAACTGCCATAAGGAGATCCTTAGTGGAACTCCCTTAAAGTGACAAAAGGCTTTTTCCATCTTTAAGCAGACAGCCCTAAAGGAAAAGGATTTTTCTTCTTCCAGCAATACAATCTACATGTACAGAAAAGCCTGGGGTATATTTAGGCCACTGGCCAAAGGATTATCATTAGTTCTCATTTACTTATTTTCAGTGGGCCATTTAGAATTAATCCAAACAAACACTGAAAAAGTTATGGAAACATAAAAATTGTATTTCTAGTATTTTTTAAATCTTCCAGCTCACATATTTAAGAATATTGTGCACAATACCCCAGAATAATAAATCAGTATTCTCTCCCAAACTCCAGCAGAAACTAAATTAAAATGTTGAATACCTTTATCCAAAATAAATGGTAGCAACCCAGTACCTTTCAGAAATGTTTACAGCTGACCTTCCTTTTGGACTCTTTAGTGATTGATTTGAGATTCAACAGTAGGTAAACACTGTGCTATTAGCAGACCTGGTCTGCATTTAGACACGCACCAGCGTCTGCAAAGCTCGAGCTAGAGGGAAATAGTGTCTTTAAAAGTTACCCAGCATCCTTATGAAGTTGAAGAAAAAACTCCCTCAAAAGGATTTAGTGGTGAGGGCCAGGGTCTAGGAAAGAGGCTCTTCTAAGGAGATACCTCAACACTGTTGATAAACCAGAGGCACATTTCTAGACCTTTGAAACACAACACACTTGCGGTAAGTTGACAGCAAGTTGCTACATAGTCATCGCTATAACCAAAAAGATAGAAATTACAAGTATTTTTGTGATTTCACTGTTTTCCTTGGTAGAACGCTACGATCACCATGACCACGTGATGTTTGAAATGGGGTCTCTGCGGTTCGATTTGTGCTGGATGGAATGTCTTTCCCCCGACCCTACCGCAGAATTATAACCATTATAATCCTCTTCACAGCAATAGATGCACACGTCACTTGTCTGTAGCATTTTATAGTTTATTTAATCCTCAGAATTGTTCTGGGAGCAAAACAGGCAAGGCAGAGTAGAAAAAAGAAAAGGTTAAAGTGAAATGCATAAGGCCTGGGTTTGAATCCATGACTGTCTTTGTAAATTTGGGGACATTACCTAGCCTTTGTAAGCCTCCATATCCTACTATTTCCACTGTAATAAGTACTATTCACCTTGGAGAGTTGCTATGGCCATTGGTGTGTAGGAAATGGAAATCTGTAATTATTCACGTTTTATGGATGACGAAGTTCAAATTGAGAAAAGTCATGTGACTTGTGTAAGGTCACACAACCAAGTGACAGAACTAAATAATGAAGAATGAAGAATCCAAGAATTCCACCTTTCATGTTCATGTCGACTCTTGTTAGAGTTCTCAGACCCAAAGAACATTTGCTCTGACACCTCTGAGAGTAAGAATTCGTCTTCCAACCTCCAGCAGACTCTCCTCTCTCCTAACTCCCAGAGTACAATCTGTGTACCTTTTGGGGACCTCCTACTGCATGTATGATATGTGATAGGTGAACTGATAAATATTCATACAGGTAGATAGATGGACGGATGTAGAGACAGTGTGAAAGAGACTTTCCTTCCTGCAGCACACAATAGATCCCTCAAAGACAAGGAACCATACTTACGTGTATAATGTATCAGCTCAATATTTTTGCGATGGTTTCTTTCTGAGAAGCTTTTATATCTATAGAGGGCAATCTAAAATTGTATTTTGACATACATTTCTTTCTTATTTTTAAGATGAGAATGGTAGAGATATGGTCAACAGGTGACAGAGAATTGTCTATTCAGTATTGCCGAGGAAATAGAAATCGTAGCACATCTCACCATGAATTGTGATGACTCGGGCTCCCCAACATAGAGGGTCCTCCTCCCAGTGGCTGATGTATCTTTTCATAATAATGCCCACCAAACAGAATGAATAATGGCCTCTGAAAAGAAAAGCACTCACACTCATGAGAAACCCTTTACTGTCATGTCTTTGGATTGATTTAAACTCTTCAGGCCCAGGGACCAGTATTAACCCTAAGTTTGATGTTGAACCAGAACGTATTTTTAAACTCTTCCTAATGTTTTAGATTTGGCAACAGCTCCTGGTTCCCATAAAGTTCAATAATTGGACTTATCCTAGTTTTTTTTTTTTTTTTTTGCATGAGTCAATATTGAAAGGCGTTTCATAGACATCTGGTCCACATGTAAATCATTCAGAGTAAACTTTACAGATGATTATACAAGGTTTCTTTACAGTCATCTTAACTACCTAGGCCACCTTATCACTGAAGCCAAATACTTATACTTGGGGGCCTAAAGAAAGATTATTCTTTATTCTGTGTTTTCCCCAATTCAAGTTCTGCTTGAATTTTCAAAACAGCTCATTGGCTTTCTCCTCATGATAATTACTAAAAAAAATGAAGACAATTACTAAAATAACCTTAAGCTGGTATATTTTAACAAGTTAGATGTTGTTCAACATTCAGTATAATTACCCCAATTTTTATTGGATTGCAGCAAATATATCTGCACCCTGTTCACGCTCCCCTAGAATCATTTCTAAGCCTAAAAGAATTTAAGCTAAGCTGTACTCATGTTCAATATATGCATCCAAGTTCGATATAACTCGGAAGGGGGAAGCTTTTCCTGTTTGCTAGGTTTTTTGGGGGGTAGGAATCATGTTGAGATTCTCATTGCTTTTGTTTTGCTATAAATTTTACTTTCCTAATATACTAATCAGATTTCCATTAAAAAATAACCCCTCTAACCCATTTCTAATAAGTCCTTTTTCTATGGATTAATGACATCCATGTGGCCACATCAACATAAAAGTTGGGAAACGTGTTTGGTTTATTTCTTCAACTGTAGAAGGATGGAAAATACCGAATACCCATTCACATGCAAATGCACTCATTACGTGATGCATGTAATAGAGAGAGATCGGAAGGTATCCCCTTTACTCTGCAAGGAACTTTTTTTTTTTTTTTAAAGATTTTATTTATTTATCTGACAGACAGAGATCACAAGTAGGCAGAGAGGCAGGCAGAGAGAGAGGAGGAAGCAGGCTCCCCGCTGAGCAGAGAGCCCAATGCGGGGCTCGATCCCAGGACCCTAGGATCATGACCTGAGCCGAAGGCAGAGGCATTAACCCACTGAGCCACCCAGGCGGCCCTGCAGGGAACTTTAAATGACAGAAAAATAGCAACACTGCCTCAATCATGCTTCACCGTCCTGGATCCAACATAAACCAAAGCATTTAACTAGTTCATCAGAATTCGGTATATCTGAATATACCCTCCGTGCCCAGCACAATGGCAGTACGTGAATAAATCATGGTGAAAAGAGGGAGTGTAGGGATAGCTGAACTGGGGTCTGATCGGCAGAATATAGAGAAAGCTGTACGATTGTTATTTTATGTTGTTGAGGACTTCACACTCTTAGAGAACGGCCATACGCGTGTACATGCAGGAGAAATCGGAATCCCACTCTTACTCAAGCAAAGCAGAATGTTTACAAGTTTTGGTGATTCTCAACAGTCTGGAGTTTGAGGCTCTTTTGAAACCTCTTAGATCCTTAATAAAAATTTAAAACCTACGTATAAAAGGCACACAATTTAGAGGAAACGGAAAATTTCTCGACGTGGCTTCAGTTGGCATTCGATTACTCATGTCAGGATGAAACTACCTCTTGGTACAGAAAGGGATTTTAGTTTTCACAAAGACTGTTTATTTCTTGTACTTTTTCCTCTTTTATTCTACCAATCCATAAGATGCTAAATAGCTATCTTTTCGCCAAACATAGGGGTTTTACCTTGTCTTTAACTTGTCTTATTCCAATATTGAGGCTGGCTTCTGGGCTATCATCATTGTTCCCACAGTATGTTGGTCTCATGCTCCTTTCCGTGTCTTTGCTCCTGGTGAATGTCTGCATAAAACAGGCTCCTCTTCATTAGGGCCGCCGTGAAATCGCCCCCTCTATCCCTTAGCACAACACAGAATTCATCATTCTACTCTTTCATGTGCTTATTCTTTAGTCTTTGTGACTACTTCATGTGTTTCCTTGGTCCCTCCAACTACATCGTAAGAACTTGCGAATGGAGACCTTGTCCCTCAGATGCGTCTAACACATGTTAACCATGTAATATATGTCTGATAAACAGAGTATTTCATGCCTCAGCGGGGGATTCAACCAGAACGACAGGAGAGTTATTACTTCATCTCCAGGGTGCCAAGCACAACACCCTCTTTCACTTAGAAACGGCGCTGTGGAAAACCATGTAAATCCATAATGTCCCTGATTTTGTATCTCACATGTGTATTTACATGAAAACATTTTTACATATGTAAAAAGAGGGAAGAAATACTGGAGTTTGTTTACGTGAAAAATAGAAGTGTGGGAACAATATTTGCTCTAATTTTCCAGACTGTTTGCTTTGTGCTTAAGGCCATTTCTACCCAGCTTTTAAAAACAAGGCATTCTATTTCTGTTAGTGACAACAGGTCCAAACACAGCAAGGAGAAGGGAAAAAACCACTATGTAACTCATATTAATGAATCAATTAGTATGTGTATGATGGATGCAGTCTCAATTTCACAGGCAACTACTTGTCCCATCCAGAGTCCTATCAGTCTGCTACCATCCATCATGAGTCAACAGTAAAAACAGGAAAAGGAATATTCTAGACCATCAGTCAATTCAGCTACTGTGGTTTCACATCTGTCTGGTTTATTTTATAGTGGTTGGTACTCATGTCCCTTTGTTACTGTCTGACATTAGATTGGGTCTAGCTGGAACAGAAATGTAGCAACAACCCTGCAAATCCCACACCCCAGTATGTGGCTGGGTGTGAGCGGATGTGAAGGCTAACGTTGGCACCCACCTCAATAAACCTTTAGTAGGTAAACTGCTTTATTCACAATGCTTTATCATCTGTTGGGTGTCTCTTCTGTTTTCCAAAAATGTGTGTGAATATGTGTGGGACATAAATTCACGTTGGCAATAATAGTAATCCACAGTGCAGCAAAATGTATCGTGATTTCCATTTATTTTGGGAAGAATTTCTAACCACAAGGAAAAAGTATATCAGAAAGGACAAGTAAGAGGACTTCGTTTTGAAGCATGTTTCTCAACTCTCAGAACATCCTACTACAATGTTCCTTATGTCACAACCAAACTATTCTTTTCTCTCACTCCCTGGTGACCTCCCTATGTTGCCCCAACTTTCTAACACAACCACCTTCCCATTTCAAATCTCCTAAACATGATAAACTTCCTGTTGGTGAAACTTGTGGTTCTGCAATTATTAAAACCCAGACATTTTCAGAAAATTCAGAAGACCCAATTGTTGTGACATTTCCCTTGCATACTGAAGTCCTCTGTTATGATTAAAGCCTCAACCTTGGAGTACCTGGGTGGTTCAGTTGGTTAAGCATCTGCCTTCAGCTCATGTCATGATCCCAGGGTCCTGGGGTTGAGCTGAGTGAGCTCCCTGCTCAGTGGGGAGACTCCTTCCCCCTCTCTGTTGCTCCCCCTGCTTGTGCTCTCTCTCTGTCAAATAAATAAATAAAATCTTAAAAAAAAAAAAAAAAGGCTAGGACACCTGGGTGGCTCAGTAAGTTAAGTATCTGCCTTTGGCTTAGGTCATGATCCTAGGGTCCTGGGATCGAGTCCCACATCAGGCTCCCTACTCAGCAAGGAGTCTGCTTCTCCCTTTCCCTCTGCCACTCTCCCTGCATGTTCTTCCTGTATCTCTCAAATAAATAAATAAGATCTTTAAAAAAAAAAAAAAAGTCTCAACCTTGCCTTCACTCTTCACATCATAATTGCTTAACTTAAAACTTGATGGTATACGTTACTATGTCATCCAGTTGACTGATTTCTTCTGTAGTGTCTACCCTGCTGGCAATCCCGTCCAGTTTTATTTTCATTTCAGATTTTTTTATTTTTCATTGTAGGTGTTAAATATGCATCTTTTTATATCTTCTTTTCTTTTCATTGTAGTCTTTCCTTCCTCTACCTTCCTGAACATGTGAAGTACATTTATAATTGCTGTTTTCACATCTTGGTCTACTGATTGTCATCTCTTTTATTTTTGGCTCTGTTTCTATTCATTGTTTTTTCATCTTTGTTATGGGTTATGTTTTCTACTTTTATCCAGGCTTGTTAATTTTTGATTGGGTTATAGAAATTATGAGTTTTACATTGTTGGATGCTGGTTTTTCTTTTCAATTATTTCTGGGCTTCTTGCTGTGTGTAGTTAAGTTATGTGGAATCAGTTCGATTCTTTCCAAGATCACCTTTAAACTGTGCTAAGGTCAGTCCAGTACAACCTTTAGTCTGGGGCTCATGTGACACCTCTCCTAAGGCAGGACTTTTCTGAGGACACTGTACAATCTTCTCATCCCATCTGGCAGGAATACAAAATATTACCAGCTCTGTCTCACATGATTGTCTCCACGATTTCTTTCCAGCGATTCTTTTCCTCCTCTATCTCTTCACACATCTGTGTAGATGAACCCAGAGCCAAAGACTCAAGAGACACTCTCTGCAGATTTCTAAAGCTTACTCTCCTTTTTCAAGCATCAGCCTTCTCTCTGGTACTATGTCCTCCAAATTCTCCCCATAATTCTGAGCTCGATCTCCTCAACTCACTGCGACTACTAGATGCTCTTTGGGTTTCCCCTCCCTGATCTGCATGCTGGAACCTCTCACCCTGTTGTGAGTTGAAGCCCTTGTAGGGCTCATCTTGTTCATTTTTCCTTCTTCTGGGAATCAGTATTCTGTGCTGCTTGTTTTCCAATAAATGAAACTCACTGTTCACATATTCTGCCTGGTTTTCTGCTTATGTAATGCATGAGGGTAAATTCAAGTCCTGTTATCTGATTATAGAATCAAGTGCTCATTGTAGGCACCCAGTGTTCATAAATTCAAGGTACATACTAAAAAACCTACAGAGGCCAGGCAAGTAACACATATGACTTAAGGGGTGTTAACAGAAAAGAGCAGGCCTTTGCCAATAATTTGTACTCCAGATACAAAGTATGGGGCAAAAATTGTGTTTTGCAATGTTGTGGGCCACCATATTGTGCATTCAGTTCTGTGCACTTTCTTTCCATCTCTCCTTTGAGTGCAAATCAAAGCTATTAGAAACTCCTCTCTGCAAACCTCTCATAGGATATGCATGTTTATAGTGTGCCTTTGATTCAGTACATTAACTTTTAAGGATGTTTGCGTTTTCCACCTCAACTATAATTATGTAGTCTTTCTTTCCAGAAAAATTGAGAATTTCAGCCAAAATTTGAAAGAGGTCTTTATGGGAAATGGCTTATGAGAATAGAATGGGGGATGAGAAGAAAGCAGAGTTGAAAAATGGACAAAACCCCAGTACAAACTCTGAAATATCACTCTTATTTTATCCTGAACAGTAGAATCAGGAGTACAATGACTCAGAGCTGAACATTATAACGTGAGCAGTGATCGTTGTAATTATTTTTCAGAAGATCACTGCAGTCTTCCAGCTAAATGGTCCATCTAATCAAGTTTCAAGAACTAAAATACAAATATGCATTCACGGGTTCTAAATACATGTTTATAGTTATTCATACGTTTGTTTAAAATCCACTGCATACAAGATACTTTCCGTAACTTGTCAAATGGTGATATAAAAATCCTGTATCTTGAAAAAAGTAGCAATTAAAAAAAAAAAACACACACACACGCACACAAGGAAGTGGGTAGCTGTTGTTCACATAAGCATCCTTAAAATTTGGTTTAATATTTTTATCTCTACTTAACACGCATATAGTAACGAAACCACAGAGTGATGATCTGGGTACATATTATCTAGCCGCCTATTCCTGCCTCAGAATACAACCAGAGCAACAATAAAGCCAGGACAAATGTAGGACCTCATGCTTCGTGGAGTGACCAACTTCTGGAGGAAGAAAAAGACACCCAGTAAAATCGTCTGAGGAACATACCCAGAATGATAGATTTCATCAATCAAATTCTGTGAACTGGAAATGTATTTTTTACATCTCAGGAAATTGTGGGGGATTTTGAGGAAACAGTATTGTCCAGTTTCTCCACCACCACCCTGGAAAATGAAAGACTCGATGTTTGCATACTTCAACCTAAAAGAATAAATTGGTGAGAGAAATGCAGTTCTTAAATAAGAACACCTGGGGGAACATGTAATCCAACAGATAAATGATCAGTAACCACTGAACTCTCACTATGAGAACCTATTTGTCTAATAAGTGCTATGCGTACCATTGTTCCCACATAAAGGTTGCTCGATGCAAATGCAAAAAAAAAAAATCATTCATTTCAATAATTCTATGCAAATAATTTTTTAAAACCACCAAGTGAAAATGAAGCCTAAGCCTTCTCAGACATAAAACAAATTTAATTGTAGACCAATAGTCATTATTTTAATCCAGTCAAGACCTTCCCCAGGGCTAATCTTAGGAGAAGCTAAGAGTACTTAGTGTGATTTAAGAGCAACCAAATACCACCAACCATTCTGACAAATTCTTAACAAGCCATCATATAATTTCCTACAATCCACCAATTGGAAAATCATGTTAATTAGCTAGTGTGATGTGTATTTTAAAGATGAGGTCTTTATTGAAAGTGTTAAAGACTGGAGAATGACGCAGGGCTTACGATGAATTATTTTAATTAGATTTTAGAGATATCCCCCTTTCCCTCATCTGTTCAGTAATGAAGGCCTGTTGGTCCCTTTGTGAATTCTTTCTTTCTTTTTTCTTTTTCTTTTTTGGCTCCATTCCCATCTCAAACACTCTCATTTAGACCTTCATCATTTCTCATCTAGATTACTACAACAATTTGCTAAAGCCGTACTGCACCCCATCCTGTTTTGTCCTAGCAGTGTAGTATAACATGTTTCTTCACTTAAAATCTTTTAATGACTGCCTAATACAGATGGATAAAGGGCAGATGTTTAATGAAGATTCTAAGACCCTTAATATCAGGTGTCTGACTACCTTTCTCAACTCATCTCACACCACTAGCCAAATGCTCCAGCCAAAACCCAGCTAACTAGAATCCCCGGAAGAGCTCTTGTCAGCAGATCTCCTTAGTTACGTATGTGCCATTTCCTTACGAAAAACTCTCCTTCTAGCTCCCTGCATACCACACTTGACCCTGGCCTTTGAGTCCATTGATGGAGTAGTTAACTCCTACTTACCTTTCAGGGCCCATCATGGATCTAACCTCTTTGGATCCTCCCTGGTAATGTCCCAGGGCGCCCCAATGCTGTGGGAAACTGTCTTCCTACACCCATAGCCTTTGGCACATAATCCCATAATAGTAAACATAATAATCATGTCTCACAGTAGAACCCTAGAGTCGTATATGCTTTTTGAGGGTAGGATTGTGTATTTATCTTTTTCTTTCCTAAGGACTCACATTGTGCCTTTTGCTTGATAAATTTCTTGACTGGATGAATGCAAATGTCGGGGGTAGTAATTTTGATGATTAGAAAATGCAACACTTTTAGAGTTGAGACTAATTTTGATGATTAGAAAATGCAACACTTTTAGAGTTGAGTAGTCTCATAGTTTTATCTTACCACAAGCTTTTCTATAGATTCATTCATTCATTCATTCTTCAAATAGCTACTGAGAACCTACTGTGTATCAGGCAAAAGCTGAGGGTTCAGTAATGTATCCAAGAGGGTCTGGCAGGAAATTGAATGTAAATTCAAATTAGGTTATCTGGAGAGAATTTAATATACATAGTAATTTACCAAAGTGTGAGCAATGTGGAGGTGCAAAATAAGGGGTAGTAGAGCATTCCTATCCCCCCACCTCTGTAAAGGACCCTCTTGTTAATAGATTCCACGTGAATTATCCATATTTGGGTGTACCACCTGTTTCTTACTGAGACTAACCGATGCAAGCCTATATCCAGAATTTGATCACTTCCCACCTTCTCCGAGACCAGCTCTCTCATCCTGACCACTGTCATCCTTCACTTCAGCCGTGGCTACTCTCCCCTCTCCCTGCTTCTGTTTTTTAAAGATTTATTTATTTGTGGCAGGGGACGGAGCAAAGGAAGAGAATCCCAAGCAGACTCCATGCTGAGGGAGAAGCCCATGGTGGGAGTGGATCTCATGACCCTGAGATCATGATCTGAAGAGACACCTAGAGTCAGACATTTAACTGACTGAGTCACCCAGGCACCCCATTATCTCCCTGTTCCCTTCCTTCTCCACTCAGTTACCTACAGAGTCACAGGGAGGCGTGTTTCAAATGCTGATCAGATCATGCCACTTCTTCTGATTAAAAGTCCTTAGGCCATCACCATCCCATTCAGAGCAAATTTCAAATGACTCCAGTGACCTGACAAGGTTGGGCCAGTCTCTTTCTCTCTCCCTTTGTCTCTATCCCTCTCTATCCTTGTTTTGCTGATGTTGGTGTGAAAATGCTCAGGCCTCTGCCACTCCCAGGCTTTTCATGGGAGGACTCCCCCACAGATTTTCATACAACTTGTTACCTCCATCCCTTGGGGTCTCTGCTCTGGTGTCACCTCTTCAGTCAAACCTTCTCCCACCACTCTCCAGAGTGCCTGCTCTGTTTATCCTTCTCTTTTTCCTTCACATGTTGAGCTACTTATTTCATTTTATTACTTATTATCATTTGTGGTATTTAATTGCTATCTTTATAATGTATTATTTCCTTTGTTTGCATTGATTTCTAGTCTCTCTGATCAGAACACCATCTCCCAGGAGAGTAGGGTCTATATCAGAACTATTCACAGCTGTCACCAAAGTAACAAAGCTCTTGGCACAGAGTAGGCATCCTGTTTGAAATACTGTTACAGAAGAGCATTTGTATCATTACTGAGGCATATAGGAGGCCACGTATGACACTTAACATAATAGATATTCAATAAAATGATAACTTTTATTATTATTATTATTATTATTACTATTATGTACAAAACTAAGATAAAAGCAAAATAATATCCCAGAACATACTCTTCTTTGGTTCTTCCTTATATATAAGAATAAGATCTAATATAACTCCCAAATTCTTATTTTTGAAGCCATACCTAAGATTTAAAATAAATTTTACCAATTATAACTGAAAATCAACAGTATTTTTATTGCTATATCCGTGTACATATGCACACACATATATTCTCACAACATCTGAAATTTAGTAGATGCTCAATAAATTGCAATCATTTCTTTAGATGAATTTAGGTAATATTAGCATTATGACAGTAAATATAAATATCACCAGTGCAAATTTTATGAGTTAATGAAAAAGCTAAGTGCTACTATTAACTGAATATTTCACATTTTTATTCCTAGGAATAATGAGATGTTAACCATTTTAAAATGCTAATAATAGTAGCTTTACTTTTTATTTATTTATTTATTTATTTATTTATTTACTTTTTGGGTAAAGCACAAGGAATAGTGTCGTGGCATTCCTATTTAATTCTTATGGACTCAATAAAGTTTAAGGTTTAAACAACATATCTGAATTTTTTAACAGGTTCCATTTGCGAAGTTTGGGATGATTTGACCTGCTTATAATAGATATGGTATCTTATTTACTGAAACAAAACATATGTGTTGTGTTTGAAGACTGTAGTTGGGCTTATACCTACTAGCAATTAGCAGTAAATAATAAAATACTTAATCGGGGGTCCCTGGGTGGCTCAGTCAGTTGAGTATCTGCCTACGGCTCAGGTCATGGTCCCGGGGTCCTGGATCGAGCCCCAAGTTGGGCTCCCTGCTCAGAGGGTGTCTGCTTCTCCCTCTCCCTTTGTCCCTCCTCACCCACTTGTGCTCCCTCTCTCAATAAATAAAATCTTTTAAACATTTTTTAAAAACTAACCATAAATTAAATAGGTTCATACTTTTAAGTCTTTGTACAACTTATATAAGAACTATTTTCTCTCATGTGTTCCAGTTAAATATGATCATTCATTCATTCATAACCATAAGCACATCAAGTGATCAATCTACCCCTCTTCTTAAAACAGCATTTTCTTCTCGAAAATTTTGAAATGTAAAAAATGATCTTTTCTTTTGTTCAGACAATTTAAACAAAGCAATAAATTAAAAAATCAATCTAAGTCAATTTGCAGCATATGTCCTAGGAAGAGTTAGGTAGGAATATAAATCAAATAAATATAAGTCAATTAAATTCAATATTATTAAAAGGGGACTACAAATAGAACTGCTATACTCATCTGCTAAGGAAATCTCTCTAAGTGCAATGGATATTTTTATAGCCAATAAAGATCCATTTTACCCAATAGAGAAGGGAATCCTTCTATCTCAGCGTACACTTTCACCATCCCATGCCTGTATTTTTGTCAATGGTCATTTAATTTTACACTACTATTGTTGAAAAATTGTTGGTAGTACACTGCAGATTCTCCCATCTGCCTTTAGAAATGCTCCAGAATATCTTTCAAAGATTGATAAATTATTCATTTCCTGAAGTTGTGCATCAGAGCTTTGTGGTCCGTAAATCGTCTGTAATAAATTATGCAAGGTGCACCTTACAGACACGGGGTCTGAAAGAGACCCCGCATGTGCTACATTCCTCATACAGAAGAGGTGGTTTCATTCACTGGCATGTTTCAACATCCTTCCAGATGATTGCAGAACTTTACACAATCTAGAAATTTACTTTGCATCCAAATCGATGCAATTTCATTGCGCCAAAAAACTGTCTTCCAGTTTCCCTTTGGAAAAGGCCGGTGTATAGAAGGCATTTGGCTTTGTATGATTTTCTGACCAGGTTCCAGGTCTACCACTATTTACCCATTTGATGGCAGAGTTTTACCCTTAGTTCGTCATTGTTTTCATGTAAATTGAAAAATTCTTTTTCTGATATGACATTACAGGTTATCTCTAGGTTTCATTTGACTGTAACTATACCATGATTCTTCAGGAGCATTTCAACAAAATTCAGTATTCTTCTGGAACACTCTATCTGCACGCCATCCCCACCTCCTTTTCTGCCCCCAAAGCTGGAAAGGTTTTCCATTTGGAGACTCCTTGACATCTGTCTGGGCTAACTTTCAACAGTGAAAATATATACGTAATAGCAATGAGACTTCAACTATCAACCACCAAATCTAAGTACATTAAAAGGTGACTTGTGGCAACATTTCATTGCACTATAGATACCCAGTGATTTCAGGAAAGCAACCAGTTTCTAGAATAGTGTGAGAAACACTAGGGTATGATGTTGGGAGCAACTGTGCTCCTCAGTTTGGCACCGAATAAAACATAAACTCACAAACCTGCTGTAAAGCAAAACCTGACCTTCACTTTACATCCATGTTTAGTTCCTGCATTTGAGTCAACGTGAGCTGTACCCTTCATTCCTCTGGATTGCAAGAAGGAAAATCAGCTTGGCTGTGTCCAAATTTCCTACAGCACATCATTCATTTAACCTATGTCCCAGAAATTCTGATATTCAGTATGTGCCCAAACAAGAAGAGTATTTGCAAGGATACTCTGAGCAACAGCCCAAAATAAGAAAAAAAAAAAAAAAAAAAAAGTCCAATGTCTTTCACTAGTAAAATGAATAAATAAGCTGTGGTATGTTCGTACATGGAATATTATCCAGCAGTGAGAATTAACATGATCCTATGGGTTAATCAAAATATTAAGCAAAAGAAACCAGACACAAGATTTACATACTATGTAACTCATTTATATCTGAAGTTCAGACACATATATACAGTATTAGAAATCAGATCATGACTATCCTGTGAAGGGAACAGTGACTGGGAGGGAGAAGGAGTCTTCTGGAATTCAAGTAAATTCTATTTCTTCATCTGGGCGCACATCACACAATTTGGTCACATTATGAAAATTCACAGCACTGTGCCCTGATGATTTGTCTCCTTTTCTGTATGTATGTCCCACTTCAATAACAGGTAGTAAAAACAAAACCTCAGAAAAGATCCAAATGCAAGCAAAATATACCAACTAGAAGAATAAAGGTTTCCCCAAGTTCTCAGCTCACTGGCCATGCAGGAAATAAAACTCCATGAATTCTCAGAAAAATACCATGTCTACCCTTTATGTCACCGGTTTAAAACTGCTCAAAGAGATTGATCTCATCTGAGGTTCCACACATTTTATTCAAAACAGATTTGAGTTCTGATTTTAGTTCTGTCTGTTCCCATGGTGCTTGGTGAGTGGGCTTCAGAATTTGAGTATTGTGCAGACTGTCATTTCCAGATGGACTAAGGTCGTTCTGAGGAAGCATCACCGACCCAGCTTCTACATGCTGTGATTGGCTGTTGTACCCTCATAACTCAAACCAGGAAAAAAAAAAAAAAAGAAAAGAACCAAAAAGACTTGAATTCTACCCAACGCTTCCTTCGCTAAAGGTCACTTTGTGCTGTTGATGAGATCTGTACCGTGATGGAGACGCCCCATCATGGAGGGATTTCCCACTCCTGTGATCTTTGCGGACCTCGTCACTCGTTGTCAATGGTGTTATCATCCTGCACCTCGTCAGACTTATTCACACCAATCAGTAACTGCGAAAATTACAGGGCCACCGAAATGCGGAGTCATTGT
Source organism: Enhydra lutris kenyoni (assembly GCF_002288905.1). NCBI lineage: Eukaryota > Metazoa > Chordata > Mammalia > Carnivora > Mustelidae > Enhydra > Enhydra lutris. The sequence goes on along the minus strand of NW_019154145.1, from coordinate 7,548,386 downwards.
TCCAACGGGTGTGCTACATGGGTTTTTGATCCCCCCCCCCGCCAACAGTTCTGAAGCAGCAGACCCAGTGATGGACTCCTTCTGATTGAATTAGTGCCCCATAGAAGTCTGATCTTTCATCTTCCCTCCACTGTCTACCCTCCACTTGCAGGAGGATTTCAATTTAGAAGTGATCAAGAAAGCGACATCTAGTTTCAGGGAATAATTGTCTCTTTTGATGTGATCTGTTTTACATAAAAATGAATAAAGATGCACATTTATGGAGAAGCACTTGCCATTTGAAAGCGTTTTACAATCAGCAAGCCATTTCTCTCTGAGCTTCTACGGAAGGAAAATTAGTCTTCCTCCAACACCACCCCCTCTCCTTCCCCTACCCCCGCATTTTTTTGGTGTAAAAGACTAAATCCAAATGACCCAGACAAAACTTGAATAGCAAGTCGCTGATAGAACTGCCTGGACCAGGGACCGGTTTTATCGAGCTCTTTGAGTTGAGGGGGTTTTTGTCTTATGATCTAACTTAGAAAGACGGTATTATATCGCACAGTGTGGTAAAATATGTTCCTCTCTCCTTATGATTTCTTTGGCATACTAAGTCTATTTGCGTCAACCCATAACACTTTCTCTCCAGTTATTGTGGGGGCAGACACCAGACTTCTTCCAAAATTTAGTACATCTTGCTTCGTCAGGCTTATGTGCTGAAAGATACTAAAAGACATATATTTATCTTTTCAACTTCTTTGCCATTTCCCCATACCAAGGAGATCGGGAGCAGGAAAAAACTTGGTGTATCAAATAGAGAAATGCTTTACACACTTAAAGGGCTCCACTCTACATATCGTTCTTTATCAAATGGAAAATCTACACAGTCAAATAGAGGAAGATACATTTTGGAAAGTTTATTAAATAGAACAAGGGGTGCCTGGGTGGTTCAGTTGGTTAAAGGTTAAGCATCTGACTCTTGATGTCAGCTCAGGTCATGATCTCAGCCCTGCCTCACCTCTGTGCTCAGCGGGGTGTCTGCTTCTCACCCTGTCCCTCAACCCCATCCTCCCATCTCTCTCAAATAAATAGATAAATAAGCCCTAAAAAAAAAAAAAGCCAACAAAAAAGAGCAAGCACCCAGATCTTCTAATGCTGGTATTTCTGCTCAATGCATTCACCTTCTTCAACTTTTTTACGTGTTTTTGGAGTTGAGATCAATATGCAGTGAATTTTTATTATTTTGAAAAGTAGAAAACAATGGTAGTCATCCTTGTTTGAGCCCAGAACTGAAAATAGATACATAGCATTGAAGACAAAAGCAACAACAACAACAACAAACTCCTCTAACTTTCATTGGCACCTTTTCTACTAGGGTTCCAGCTGATGTTGAAAATGATGTAAGAGGTCAAAGCCCCCCAACATTTTCCCTGTCTCTGCAGGCAGCTCTGCCTTCTGTTTCAGGTCTGTCTTTCAGTCCTTGAAGGTCACAGCATAATGTCTTGAAAACTAAAACTGAAAAAAAAATCCAGATGTGTGGAAATAAAAATGAATGACTCTTAATGCCCCATAAACAGAAAATATTGGCATCCTTTAAATACTGGGGGTTGACTACTAATTTCTATCATCTTATAATTGGATATTTTTTTTCTCAATTTGGGAACTATACCTGCCACATATTAGAATTATGTTCCTCAGAACACTTGGTCCATGGTTTCTGTGTTCAAAAGAGTTTGGGAGACCCTGACCTGTATGTAGTTGTCTCAAGTGTTATGGGTACAACTGCAATAAAGACCAAGACGTCATGCTCTAAAGGTGCCTCTTTGACTTTCTTTTAACCCAGCCTCTTTCCAATATGTCCAGTTACAAAACCTATTTCTTAAGAAACCTATATAAGAAGTGATGTTCTTCAGAATACTCTTTGGGTCCTTGGGCTTGGGCTTAGCCCATGGAAACACAAACAGGAAGTAAGAGAATGAGGGGGACCTGTGGCCAGTGTAGTTTTGCTCTATTGTCACTGTAATTTGGGCCTTGGTTCTGGTAACTACAGTTCCTGCAGGGCAGCCCATTCTCCACAGAGCTATTTTCAAGGAGCTCTGGTAACTGTTTCCAACCGTTGCTCCTCTAAGCCTTGGGTGGTAATACTTTTCCTTGTTACCAGTCACAGGGCCCTCAACATCTTTTCTTTTTTAAATTTTTAAAAATTTTTTTCAGTGTTTCAAGATTCATTGTTTATGCACCACACCCAGTACTCCATGCAATACGTGCCTCCTTAGAACCCACCACCAGACTCTCCCAACCCCCCACCTCCTCCCCTCCAAAACCCTCAGTTTGTTTGTCAGAGTCCAGAGTCTCTCATGGTTTGTGTTCTCCTCCGATTTCCCCTATTTCACTTCTCCTCTCCTTCTCTCAGTGTCCTCTGTGTTATTCCTTATGCTCCACAAGTAAGTGAAACCATATGATAATTGACTCTCTCTGTTTGACTTATTTCACTCAGCATAATCTCCTCCAGTCCTATCCATGTCAATACAAAAGTTGGGTATTCATCCTTTCTGATGGAGGTGTAATACTCCATAGTATATATGGACCATATCTTCTTTATCCATTCATCTGCTGAAGGACATCTTGGCTCTTTCCACAGTTTGGTGAATGTGGCCATTGCTGCTATGAACATTGGGGTACAGATAGCCCTTCTTTTCACTACATCTGTATCTTTGGGCAGTTGCAGGGCCATAGGGAAGCTCTATTCTCTTAAACCTCATCAGTATAAATAGTCCTTCAGGTCTCTGTGATGGAACGATCCAAGTGGGGTTCTATTTATTGACACAGACTGGTATCATACACATGTCTTATTCATTGGAACCCAGTTTCTAGAGCAGTACTTAGCATATAATACATATGCTTCCAAACAACAGAAAAAAAATGCTGAATTAAATAAGAATGATTTCTTTTACTGTTGTTATTAAATAAATTAAACGAAATAACAAAAATTAAGGAGTCAAATAACAAAGCTCAAAACTTTGGGAGCATTTGAAACACACACGTGCGTGTGTGCACGCACGCACACACACACACATGTATACATTCTTCGTGATTCTTTGTGTTTAGACATGAGAAGTTTTATAAAGAAGAGTTTCATTAAGCCTCTGAAGCTGGTTAAAAAATTACTATACTATCACTGTTCTTATCTCTAAATTGTGCCAGGCATCAACATGTAAACTAATTAATACTTAAAATAGGAAAGATGTTATAGTCACAAGCCAGAACCTAAAACAAGTTCCTTGAAGTTTCCTATTCATCAAGCATCTAAGAGAAATTAGTTTAGCAGAATTTAGCACATTTAATATTGTCTTAACTTAGAGACTGTTTACTCTAGTGATTCTCAACACCATAACTTCAGTACCCTTTTTATAATAGATGCCTTACAATTTTTCTTTACTAAATATAATTTATACATTATTAATATAATATAATATAATATACTCACATACCAATTTCAAAAATCTATATAATAAGCTGACTATAACATTAAAGTTATGTAAAGAAAAATAATGTTTAATAAAATATGTTTCAACATATAAATGCTAGAGAATGACTCCGCCATAGAGGACATACAAAGTTCTTGGATCTTTATGTAGAATCCTATGCAAGACTCATGCAGGTGTGCTATAATAGAACTCAAATACAGAAGTGTATTGCCTTTAGTAATATGATTTTCTTATCTGGGAAACAGGTCATCTTGTTAATAGCATTAGCCTTATTACTTTGCCTTTGTGTGCTTTGTCCTTCAAAGTGGGAGTTTGAAATGTTCACCTTAGAAGACTTAGTACTTGTTAAGGATCCACTGTTTCATTATATCTTTTGCTGTGTAACAAGTTACCCCAGTGGGAGAAGGAGAGTGGAAGATACACGCTTTCAGTTATGAAATGAGTAAGTCATGGGAATAAAAGGCACAGCAGAAGGATAAATGCAATGATATTGTCCTATTGATATATGGGGAGATGGTAACTACCCTTGTACTGAGCACAGCATAGTGTATAAACTTGTCAAATTACTATGTTGTGCACCTGAAATTAATGTAGCATATGTGTCAACTATACTCAAAGTTAAAATAATAGCCAAAAGTTAATAAAAATGAAAATGAAAAAGCAATGACTCTCAAACCTAGTGGCTTAAAACAACAATCTTGATTTTCAGAATAAGAGCTCATACAATCCTCTCCACAAAAAACAATGCTAATTGGACAAAATTATCAAAAACCACTCTACCAATCCTTAGGAAAGTAACCAAAGATACACAACAAACTGAGAAGTATTTGTTCAAGAAAAACTACTAAATCTCAAGTAAAACTAGTGAGTATCTTTAAGGCCAATTTAGTCCTTTCCCTCAGTTGGATCAACATGTTGTCTCCTGGGGTGAGACAAGTCCTGGGAACCACGAGCTTTGCTGCTGAAGGAGGCCAACTGGATTCGGAGCAGATCCAGTGCCCCCGGGCATTGTCAGAGAGAGTAATGATCTTGGTAGCAGATGAGTGAGGAATGTTAGCGTCTCAGCAAGTGTGAGGTTGAGACCTGGTTGGGGAAACTGTCAGACTGACAGGAGACCTAGGAACTTAACAGTGAAAGCTGGATAATAAAACAACAACAAAGGGCCTCGATAAACTCCCACATATTCCTGGTGGTCTGGAAGCCTGCACACATGCGTCAGCACACGTGCACACTAAGGAGAGACTGGAGAGGCTCCTAGACATCCCCATGAATCAAGCAGAGAGAAGGAAATAATGAAGACTAAGGTGAAAAGAAATAAGTTGAAAGAAAAACAATGGAGATAATCGAAGAAACCAGAAGTTAATTTTTTTTTAAGATGAGCAAAATTGACAAAGGTTTAGCTTGACAAACCAAGCACAAAGGAAGAAGACTCAAATAAACAAAATCAGGAATGAAAGAGAAGAAACGTGGACGAACACTACAGAAGTTAAAAGGTTTCTAATATAACACTATGAACAACTGTGTATCAACAAATGTATTGATTAAGGTGAAATGAATAAATTCCTAGAAAGATAAAAATTAATAAAAGTGACTCAAGAGGAAATAGGTCATCTGAATAAACCAATAAGGGGTGAAAAAAATTAAATTAGAATGGAATGCCCACCCACAAGGTAAGCCCAGGCCTGGATGACTTCATTGGTGAATTCTATTTAAAGAATTTTGTTCAATTTAAAGAACAATATTGATATCCCAGAAACCCTTTCAGCAAGGTAGGATATGTTCGATCAGTTCCCAACTCATTCTATATGGTGTTACCCTAAGGCCAAATAGAGACCCACAAAAAGTGAAGATTACGGAACAATAATCCCTTGTGAATACAGACATAAAAAATGGTCAACAAAATATTACCTAATGGAACATATATAAAGCAATATATAAAAAGCACTACAATCTGTAAGCAGGTAGGACTTATCCCAGGAATGCAAGGCTGATTTAACATGCAAAATTTAAATTAGCATAAATTACAACATTAATAGAATACAAGACAGAAATCACACAATCATCTCAAAAGTCCATGAAAAATTATTTGACAGATTGCAACACCAGTTCCTGGGGAAAAAAAATGACAACACCTGTATCTAAAAATCTGGGGACATAAAGAAATTTATTCAGTCTCCTAAAAGAAATATATGGAAAACCTACAGCTAACATCATACTTAATAGTGTGTTAGAGATTTCTAAAGAAACAGAACCAACAGGACACACAAACACACACACACACACACACACATACAGATTCAGATTTATTTTAAGATTGACTTGCCCTACAGATTTTCCCTTGCCCTACAGATCGGCAGATATCTGACAACAATTGCCTGAGAGACAGACCCCAGGCAATTACCACTCACTATGTTATGAGTAAATAAAATGTTTTCTTTGAAAACCCCTCTAAAAAAGAGCTTTACTGTGGTATAATTTCTTTGCCATATTCATCCCTTTAAAGTATACAATTCAACACATTTTAGTAATTTGCAAGTGAAAATCTGTAGGGCGAGTCAGCAGGCTGGAAACTTAGACAGGATTTCTGTTATCAGCTTAAGGAAGAATTCATTCTTTGAGCCACCTCAGTCTTGGCTCCTCAGGATTGGATGAGGGCTGGTCCAATATTCCCTGCTACAGCATAAATGGACCCAAAAATATTCTTTTAAGTAAAATAAGCCATAGACAAAAGACTATACGTTCTATGATTTCATTAATATGAAAGGTACAGAAAATGTAAATCTATAGAGACAGAAAATAGATTATTGGTTGCCTTTGGCTGAGGGTGAGAGCAGGCTTTTACTGAAATTTGCCTGAGGGATCTTTATGAGGTGATTCTAAAATGGGATTTTGGTGATGGTTGCACAATTCTCAGTTTACTAAAATGTGTTGAATTGTATACGTTAAAGGGATGAATATGGCAAAGAAATTATGCCACAGTAAAGCTCTTTTTTAGAGGGGTTTTAAAAGAAATCATCTTATTTACTCATAATGTAGTGTGTGATAATTGCCTGGGGTCTGTCTCTCAGGCAGTTGTAGTCACTCTTGAGCAAATTGGCAGCCTTCACTGAAAGAATAGTTAAACCCCAATTTAGAAAACAAATAAGCACATCTGAAGCAGAAGCAGAGGGACTCCCTCGAAATTCCTGCTCAGGGGGTCTCTCAGAGAATCCTTCTCATCATGGTCAGAGTAGTCAACAATGGTAACTACCTGCTTACATACTCATCATTTCTTTTCTTTAAACTGCAACAGTCTTGGTTCTTTAAATGCTCCTATCAAGCTTCCTTAACCACCATGAGCTGTTTAGGGATGTGTGGGGATGAAAGTAAACTAAGGAGAAATTAAGTTTAGGGGAAAACATGTAGGTGGCCTTCTCAAGAATGGTGGTGGAAAAGATGCAATTAAACATGTGTTTTCTGAGAAGAATGCCCTGAAGTTTAAGCAATGCACACATTTCATAATGGAAATTTTCCATCTGAGAACTGAAGGTATGGTACTCAAGGGTGTGGTCAGGCATTGTGGGAGTAAGTCTGAGTCTCCAAAGTCTTGAGCTTCAAAGTTCTAGGACTGCCACCGGTTCACACCCCTCTCTCCACCTGGTCATAAAACATTCCCTCAGATGACAGAAAGAATCAGAGCAATGATTCTGTGCTTTCTAAGTACCATTTTCAGCCTTAACTAATGTTTTACAGTCTTGGTTAAGATTGAAGTTACTCTCGCCCTTAATGCAGTGGGGTCCCATAACCAGGTGGTGTCTTCTTACAGGTTAGTATGGAATCCGTGTCCTAGGAATGAAGAGAGGAGTCATTTGGTGATGAAGAGTAGGTGCCCCCATAAAAATACGCTCCCAGTAACACAATTTACATTAAAAAGGAATGGATAGGGCACCTGGGTGGCTCAGTCAGTTAAGACTCTGCCTTTGGGCTCCGGTCATGATCCCAAGGTCCTGGGATGAAGTTCCGCATTGGGGAGCCTGCTTCTCCCTTTACTGCTCCCCCTGCTTGTGCTCTCTTTTTCTCTCTCTCTGTTAAATAAATTAATAAAATATTAAAAAAAAAAAAAAGGAATGGACAGCCAGTGATTATTTGATGCTTCCTATGTACCAGGCACTTTGCTATTTGCTACCTGCGTTGTCCTCTTCAGTATTTGCAAACATCTCCTTAAGGTCTTTCTACTCCCATTTAACAGATGAATTAGTAGAGTCCTTAGCAGACCAAGTTGTGAAATGCCCCATATGACATAGAGTGTTGAGCTGAGATCTGAGGCCAGTGTATTTAGAATTTAACTCTGAGATGAAAAGCACGTTGCTACTCTTAGACGAGCTGAGAATCCCCAAATTCCCCTGCACTATTTTCTCACCTTGACCATCCATTTGCTCACTCCTTTCCTTCATCTTTGGAAGAATTCTTGATGGGAGGTCATGAAGGAAGTGAGTACAACTAGACTCCAGAGGTAAGATGTAGAAAGGAATCCCTAAAATCCCTAAGAGAAACTTCCTTGAGTTATATAAAGCAGCTATAATTCTCTGAAAAATTCAAGCTCTTTATATGTTTAATAATAAAGGTCATCTACAGAATTTTTCTAAGATTGCTGAGATTGGGGTAGTCATCCTCTTCACCTCTGAGTACTTTTTTACTGAAATCTGTGCTACAAAGCTTCCTATAAAAACAGTCTCTTTGATATCATCAACTGTATAACTGAGTATGGAAATACATCTCACAGTTAAAAAAAAAAAAACATATAATCCGTGTACTTCCCAGACGAGCTCTAAGCTCAGTAAGGCTGTCAAAGAACTTGTCTCCCCATGACCTTAGGTACCCATATAGTATTTATGAAATCACAATGAGTATAATGATAATATAAAACTTCAACCACATCAGACCAAATGCTTGATCTCTGGAAGAGATATGGACAGGGATGCATTTTAAGAGGCTTATTTTCTTAGGACACGTAGGCTTCAAGTGAGGGTGTGTAGGGTGGGCTTTTCCCTGGAATAACAAAGATCAAACAGCTCCTGCTTTTTTACCTGGTACTTTACAGGTGTGCCTTACCACAGTCCACACCACTCTGCAGCATTCTTTAAAGGTATCATCACAGTCAACGAGGCAGTATTTTACTCACTCCCAAGCCTATATACTGCTGAAGATTTACTGCCAACTTGATTTATGAACTTCCTTTGCTCCATTCTGATATCAGTAGAATGCATGACCCTATTTTCTTTCCATTCAAACTTTTCTTGAACATGGAAGTAAACTGTGTGAGATAAAAACGTATGTGATACTCTCTTTGAATTGAAAGGTAGGTTAACAGAATTGGGGAGAGAGGATCGCTGCATGAAAAAAACCACAGTTCTAAGAGGGAAAGAATTCTACCCTGAGCTGTCTCACTGGCTAGTTGGATTACCTTGGAAAAGTCACTGAACTTTGGGAGTCCTCAGGTTTCTAATGGTAACACTAGAAGAATGCTTCCTGCGGGGCGCCTGGGTGGCCCAGTGGGTTAAGCCTCTGCATTCGGCTCAGGTCGTGATCCCAGGACTGTGGGATCGTGCCCGCATCCGGCTCTCTGCTCAGCGGGGAGCCTGCTTCCCCCCCGCCCCGCCCACCCCCACCTGTTGCTCTGCCTACCTGTGGTCTCTTTCCCTCTGTCAAATAAATAAATAAAATCTTAAAAAAAAAAAAAAGAATGCTTCCTGCCTGGCCATTTCTACGTGTAGTTAATAATATATGCCCAAGTGCTTTGGGAAGAATACAACATTATAGAAAAATATAGTAAGCCTTGGAGTATTTTAGTGACCTCGTCAAAGACTATAGACAAAGTTGTCAAACCGGTTTCCTCTTCTCACCTTCTTACTTTCCATCTTGCTGCATACAGGAAGGCAGAGACAGTCCTGAACTATACGCATCTTTGCTTCCCTTTTTTTTTTTTTTTTTAAAGATTTTTATTTATTTGACAGAGATCACAAGTGGGCAGAGAGGCAGAGAGAGAGAGAGGAGGAAGCAGGCTCCCTGTGGAGTAGAGAGCCCGATGTGGGACTCAATCCCAGGACCCTGGGATCATGACCTGAGCTGAAGGCAGAGGCTTAACCCACTGAGCCACCCAGGTGCCCCTTTGCTTCCCTTTCTTAACTGTGCCCCACATCCTATAAACACTCCCCCCCACTCCATGGTTACCTGTTTCAGCTCTGACTGCACAGCTATTCTATTTTAAAGATCACTGACATCGAAATAAAAACTCCCTGTAAACTGGAAACTATAATTTGAGGTCTCTGAGACACGGGTTCTCAAAGAGCTAGCCATTATTATAAAGTCGTATGTTATTTTATATGTTTAATTCATTCTTATATATCAGCATTATATAGAACTGTTTTATATATTTTAAAAATTACTTAATTGGTAACACACTCTCCAAATCATTCTGGATTTTTTTTACTGCCTAAATTTTGTTTCCCCAAGTTTATCTATATTGGGGTATGAACTCTGGCTCCATAATTTTAACTGATACACAATTGTATGATGATGCCAATTTTTAAAATTCATTTCCCTTCTTATTGGGATTTTAGTATTATAAACAATGTTGCAATAAGCACCATTGTTTATGTCTCCTTTACATTAGGGTTAGAGATTCTCAGCTAAATTTCATCATCAGGGTCAATTTGCAGGGCTAATGGCACTAAATATTAATAAATTGTTCTGAAATGGGACAACACCATCTTCCCCTTTCACAGAACTGTCTCTGTTCCCCATGTCCACCCAAAACTTGATGTTTTTATACCTTACTTTTCTCTTTCTCTTTACTGAAATATATGCTATGTACAACAGGATGCATAAAACATACATGGCATTTTATTTTTTTTTTTTCATTTTTGAAACTTTTATTTTATTTTAGTTAACATATAGTGTGATATTGTTTTCAGGAGTAGAATTGAGTGGTTCGTCACTTACATATAACACCTAGTGCTCACCTAGTGCCTCCTAAATCTCCATCACCCATTTAGCCCATCCCCAGCCTGCCTCCTCCAACAACCCTGTCTGTTTTCTAGTATTAAGAGTCTCTTGGGGCACCTGGGTGGCTCAGTGGGTTAAGCCTCTGCCTTCGGCTCAGGTCATGATCCCAGAGTCCTGGAATCGAGCCCCATGTCGGGCTCTCTGCTCACCAGGGAGCCTGCTTCCTCCTCTCTCTCTGCTGCCTCTCTGCCTACTTGTGATCTCTGTCAAATAAATAAATTAATTAATTAAAAAAAAAAGAGTCTCTTATTGTTTGCTTCCCTCTCTCTTTTTTTCCCCTTCTCCTATGTTCATCTGTTTTGTTTCTTAAATTCCACATATGACACTTATCTTTCTCTGATTGACTTATTTCACTTTGCATGATATACTCTAGCTCTATACACATCACTGCAAATGGCAGGACATCATTCTTTTTGATGGTGAAGTAATAGTCCAGTGTGTGTGTGTGTGTGTGTGTGTGTGTGTGTGTGTGTGTATAATATATATGTATATAAGCACCATATATGTGTGTGTGTGTGTGTGTGTGTGTGTGTATATATATATATATATATATATTCTCTTTATCCATTCATCAGCCAATGGACAATTGGGCTCTTTCCATAGTTTGGCTATTGTTGATAATGCTGCTATAAACATTGAGATGCGTGTATTTTTTTATCCTTTGGGTAAATACCTAGTAGTGCAGTTATGGGTTGTAGGTTGTATTTTTAACTTTTGGAGGAACCTCCATACTGTTTTCCAGAGTGGCTACACCAGTTTGCATTCCCACCAACAATGTAAGAGGGTTCCCCTTTCTCCACATTCTCGCCAACATCTGTTGCTTCCTGTGCTGTTAATTTTAGCCGTTCTGGCAGGTTTGAAGTGGTATCTCATCATGCTTTTGATTTGTATTTCCCTGATGATGAGTGACGTTGAACATCTTTTCATGTGCCTGTTAGCTATCTGTATGTCTTCTTTGTAAAAATATCTGTTCATGTCTTCTGCCCATTTCTTAACTACATTATTTGTTTTTGGGGTGTTGAGCTAGATAAGTCCTTATAGATTTTGAATACTAGCCCTTTATAGGATATGTCATTTGCAAATACCTTCTCTTGTTCTTTAGGCTGCCTTTTAAGTTTTGTTGATTGTTTCCTTCGTTGTGCAGAAGCTTTTTATCTAGATGAAGTCCCAATAGTTCATGTTTGCTTTTGTTTCCCTTGCTCCTGGTGACATGTGTAGTAAGAAGTTGTTATGGTTGAGGTCAAAGAGGTTTCTGCCTGTGTTCTCTAGGATTTTTATGGTTTCCTGTCTCACACTTGGATCTTTCATCCATTTTGGAATTTATTTTTATGTATGATCTTAGAAGGTGGTTCCAGTTTTATTTTTCTGCATGTTGCTGTCACATATATGCAATTTTAAATAATAAAAATAATAGTAGTGGTATTAATTATTACTAATTAATTGTTATATTATTTTATTATTAAATTATTATTATTATAAATTGTCATTAAATTAATTAATAATAATAGTAGTAGTGGTAGTAACATGAAATAAACATTTATATGCCCACACACCAGTTAAGGAACTGAACTTCACATTTCTCTCTCTTTCCCACTCTTCTGCACTATTCTGCAATTCGGCTTAATCAGTCACATTTTTAATAATTTCACCATATATTTACAAACGAATAAATAATACATTGTCTCATTAGTTTGCTTTTGAACTGCATATAAATGGTACATAACAGTTTGCATTATTTTATACATGGCTCCGTTAGCTCAACATTGTATTTTAAGTTTATCCATGTTGTTGAGTATATCCCTAGGTTATTTCCTTCCACTGCTTTATGATTTTTCACTCATAAATAGTATTGAACCACTCTACTGCTCATTGATTCTGGCTTGGGTCTAGTTTTTTATATGCATGTTTTTTGCTCATTTTTTTCTTTTAATTTGTCATTGTCATGATGATCCTGAGGAATTCTTCACATTATGAAGGAGCCTCTGAAGAGGGCTACCACCAGTGCTATCCTTACCTGTTTGAAGTACGTTGCATGCTTCAAGAGGTTGTCTACCACCAGTGCTATCCTTACCTATTTGAAGTACGTTACATGCTTCAAGAGGTTGTCTGTCTTTCCTCTCCTGGAATCTAGGCTGGTCTCGTGACTTACTTTGATCAGTAGCACGCAATGGAAATAAAACTGTGCCAGTCCCAGGTCTAGGTTTTAAGAAGCCTAGCAGCTTCTGCTTTCAATTTTGACTTCATTTCTTTCTTAGTCTTGAAAGATAGTTTAGCTGGGTATAGAAATCTAAGCTTAAAGTTATTTTCTTTCAGGTTTTTGAGGATACTATTTCACTATCTTTTGGCTTTATTGTTACTATGAGAAGTAAGCTGTTCCTCTAACTACCAGTCCTTAATGTAATCCCTTTCCTAGCCCCAGTCCCAGATGCAATTTCACTATGCTATGTCTGGGTGGGAATTTCTTATATTTATTTCATTTTATGTCTTTGCCAAGTATGAATTTATTTATATAACTATTTATATGTGCATGTATATATGCATGCATGTATGTTTTAGGATTTGCTTGATTTCTTTAAAGTGTCACTCCTTCCTCTCTTCATTTATGGAAGATTCTTAACATTATCTAAGAAAAAAAAATCGTCTTCCTAATCTCTCTCTGCTCTCTTTCTAGGGCTCCAATTAAGTACATTGTAGGAATTTTCTCCTTACCGTTCATGGCTCATAATCTCTCTCTATTTTTTTTTTCTTTTTGTCTCTCCATGCTACATTCAACTAACATTTTCTTAACATAACTTTGGCTATGTTTAACAGGGCACTAATCCCATCTATTGAGTTTTTAATTTCGGTTATTAAATTTTTATTTATAGAAAATTGATTTGGTTCTTTTTCAAATATGTTGTCTCTTTATAGTTGCTTGTTACATAGATATTTTCAGTGCTTTTTTTTTTAAAGATTTTATTTATTTATTTGACAGAAATCACAAGTAGGCAGAGCAGCAGGCAGAGAGAGAGAGGAGGAAGCAAGCTCCCTGCTCAGCAGAGAGCCTGATGCGGGGCTCAATCCCAGGACCCTGGGACCATGACCTAAGATGAAGGCAGTGGCTTTAACCCACTGAGCCACCCAGGTGCCCCTTCAGTGTTGTCTTAAGAGTTTTTGTAGACATAGTAAGGATAGTTGTTTTGTAATCTTTATTTGGTATTTCCAACATCTGATGTTTTTACATCCATTTGGGCTCTCTGTCTTATTTTGTTTTCTTAACCTGATGACTCATTGCCATGGTTTCAAATGTCCTTGTATACTTATTTATTGATTGGGTACAGTCATCGTTCTGGAAAAATTATTTTTGAGGTCTCTATGAAGCCTGTAGTGACAGTAAATGCTTTCTTCCATAGATAGCTTGCATTTCCTTTGGTCAGTCACCTAGGAAATTTACCAATCAGGGAACAATTTTATTTATTTATTTACTTATTTAATATATATAAATATAAAATATAATTATATATATATATATATATAGAGAGAGAGAGAGAGAGAGTGAGCATGAGCAGGGGTGGGAGTGAGCAAAGGGAGAGGAAGAGAGAGAATCTTAAGGGGGCTCCAAGTTGAGCACAGAGCCCAGTAGAGGGCTAAATTTCATGACCCTGAGATCATGATCTGAGCTGAAATCAAGAGTCAGTTATTTAACCAACTGAACCACCCAGGCACCCCAACCAATCAGGGAACAATCTAAGCTAAATTTATAGTTGAATTTTTTTTTTTTTTTTTTTTTTTTGCCTCTCAGGTGATGTAAATTTGGATTGAAAATGCACACAAGGATTAGGAAGCATTTTTTTTTTTTCCTTCTATGATGGTCTATGAAAAAATGACTTTCTTTGTGACCCGGAGATTAGAAAATTTATTTCTGACTCATCCTTTCTCTAAAATTGTGGGTACATAGAGATTTCCAATAATATAACAAGAATCTCCTGTTAGTTCTGGGCTTTAACTTATTCATTCCATACACATAAGATCCATCTGAAATGAAGTCCATCTTTTCTGAAATTATCAAATGATTTAAGGGATGAGGCAACTTGAGTTCTCTGCTTACGTTTCTGGTTTCCCTTAGATTTTGATCCCATTATTTCTTGCTACATAGACTTTAAGGTCTACAAAATATTTTAATTACCATTTGAAATTATTTTCAGTGACAGTGTTGGCCCAAATAACTTAGTCTGCCATATTTTAGGAAACAGAAATCCATTCATTAATTTTAAAAATTTCATTTAATATATTTTTAATATCCATATGTTCAATTTGATATCTTTTCAGATCTGTTTGGAAAAGGTTTAGTTCTCTTATTTATGATGTTTTATTTTCAAACCTTTCACTTATTTCTTTATTAAGCTAAAAAATATTTTATATTCTAAATGCTATCATTTGAATGTCTGAAATATTTGCAGATCTTATAGTTAAGAATTGTTGTTCCTATTGACACAAAAGCTTATTTTCATGTGTACTTAATAATTTTTTCAGTAGGAGCTAATTTCCTTGGAATTTTATCAGAAGTAATTTGAGGCCTAGTTTAAAATATATTTCACTGGAGAGACTTGTGTTTACTTCTTCCAGCCCTTTGGGATGCTTCCAACCCAGCATGACTAAATTGAATTTTCAGCTTGCTATTTTGTGGGCCATACAAATAGTGTGAATTTCACCCACAGCTATGAGTATGGGCTTATAACTGGCAAATTTCAGGGGAGGATTTTTTCTACTCTTGTCTGGGCAGTGGTTAGTCCACATAACTCTTCCTTAATGGGTGCATTTTCCTTGTTTACCCTACGAGCTTGTCACACATTATAGGTTCTTACTTAATGGAGGGGCCTCTGATTTCAATTCTCACTTTTTGGGGGACTTAAGCTTTCTCTCCTGTTCTCCCTTAAAACTCAGCCCAAAGCCCATCAGAAGTTGGCCCATCTTTCAAGCCAAACCCAACTCAACACTACTTTAACTTCAGAGAACAGCACTTTCTCTTTGTATCTATGATTATCTCTTTTCCTTCCCTCTTCCTCATTCATGCTATGAAAAAAGATGTTTCATAGATTTTATCTTTCATTTTTAGATGTGTTATGATAGGAGGTATTTCTCAACACATCAGGGGGTTGTATTTTGGAAAACAGAACTCATCATACCTTCCTAACCTCCCTGTCAAAAATTCCTTCTTTACTCTGCCTATTCTTCCTCAGTGCTCCTTTTTATATTCCATTCATCAGGCTTACATAGAGTCTGTACTCGATATGTTTGATGAAGGAAATTATTGCTGAATAGTAAAAGAAAATGTGTAATTCTTTTTTCCAAATGGATAATACTTTATCAGCAAAAGATTAATATGTGAAAAATAAGTTCCTTAACTAGTTTTTAATTTTTAACTTTATATATGTTATTTCATTTGTAAAACAAGTAATTCAGTTGTTTTATGTATTATACAAAATAATCTATTATTTTATGTGTGTTAACATGAAGTTGCATAGGACCTTAAAATTTAACCTGTAAAAACTGCAAGTATATATCTAGGTTCCTTAATTTTTATAATCTTACCAGTCTTCCATTCCAATACTATCTATCTAATAACTTTACCAACTTTACCAACATAGTTATTAGATAGTATTGGAGATTTAAGCAAGAGCTGCTTCCAAAATCTAGATGATTTTGCGGGGGTGGGGGGGATGAATGGTAGAAGACTTGGTGTGATCCACTGACTTAACCCTATTAATCTCAGGTTAAAACCAAAATTTGCTATCTGAAATAGCCTTCAAATATTAATAGACATGTAACTTATGTTCAGTCAAGTCCATGCATTGCCAGTATTATTTTACTAAGGCCAAAGTATACATGGTGATTTTTCAATAAGATAATTACATCTCAGACAAAATTCTAAGTGGGTAATGGGTTTTTAAAAGTTTTTTGGTTTTTTGTTTATTTGTTTGTTTGTTTTTTTGCTCAGAAACGTGAAAGAACCATGATCAATGCCTTCAACTCCCAGGAGTAAGTGAGAAATAACAGAATGCCCACCTTGGAAAATTGGGTGAACTGTGTAATACACAAGACATTATGGAATCATTACAGAGGTTCCCGAGGGCACTATTCACAGAAAATTATGAAGATCTGAAGCAAGGGCCTTGAGAATTACTGTCACAGATACCCTTTCCAAGGTTATCAAAACTCTAAAGCAGCGTATCTTAATTCAGTACTCACAATTTATATTTACACAAAATAGGGATCCTTTTTCAAGCAATTAGAACTTAAGAATAAAACTTTCAATGTATTTGTTTGAAAAGGACAAGTGAAGTGGAATTATGTTATAATAGAAGCTTCCAAATGGAAATTAGATGAGCCAGGGTGACTGTAGCTAATTACTACATTTCCCTACTCTTAGTTGGGGTATGGGTGCTGCCTGGCTAGCCATTTTCTAAAATAAGAAACACATAACTCTTTCTAGAGCCTAGCTATCATCTGAGTATGAATTCAGAGCTAAACAGAACATTTCAAGTTCTTACAATTTGCATTAGTGGGGACACTACTTGATGATAGGAATTAGCTCAAGATCTGGTTTGTTGTTTCACTAAACTTGAATCTTTCAGACAGATGTGTTTGGCTCTCTGTATTAAAAAAAAAAAAAAAGAAGAACTTCTACACCATCATCTCTCCTTCAGAAGAAAAAAAAGTCTTATAAAAACAAGGATATTTTAAGACAGCGGTACTTGACTTTTCCTGCCTAAGTGAGAATTTCCTGTCGAGAGAGTTGACAAAGTGGGTTTGAGACAGCTTTCCTGTAATTAATTTTCTTTGTGTGTGAATTTAATACTGATGCAAAGGTGTTGCTCATTTGACAACTCCAAGGTTTAATGTCTAACCATCCAACGGGAAAGAAAGAACACGACTACCCAGAATTCCTCATTAATTAGCTTCAATCCTCACTCCATGATACTCATCCACTCATCTAAAACTGCTAATTGATATCAATTGAATGATTTTCAGAATGTATTCAATACCTCGGAAGAATGTAACTCATTTTACATTGCTTGTTGAACATCTCAGCAACAAGAAACGTTCTTATGTATGACTCTGGGCCAGATCTGAACTTCTAGTGAAAGAGAATGGTAGCCTGTGTAACACAGAAAGTTATGAACTTGAAATAACAAGGACTAGATTATTATCCTACCTGATTGTGGATAAAATAAATAACCTGAGGGCTTTATAAGTCTTAATCTCTTCAATGACAAAATACAGATGAAGTCAAAGTCTTTCCTAGTGCCAAGAAAGAAAGAAAAAAAGAAAGAGTGATTTCCAAGGCACCAAACTCTAAGGTTTGAGGTGATAGTCTAAAATGGAAAGCTATGTATTTTGCTTGTGTTAAATAGCTCTCCACTTCAGTTTTTAAGAGTCGAAGAGAAAATAAAAACTTTGAAATACCTACATTTATTTACTCCTTCTACTCAATCCTTGGCTTGGCTTTTACAGTGAAATGGACTGAGATATTTGAGAATATAAAGGGTTTTGGATGAGTGAACATTGAGTGACTGAAGCTCTCAGGAAAGAATTTAAAAGATCTTGAAGCCATGCAGCCATGTTATATAAACATTATTTTGAACCGGACCATCCTCTCCATACAACTGGCACCACGATTGCATTAAGTGAAATTTTATCCCAAGATTGGGAAGGTGTTCTGAGCCTGTTCGTCTGTTCTTCTGTTCTTTCTCAAAAACCTTTTTAAAGGAAAATCAAGGGACTGTAGACAATTGTGTCGCATGTTAAGAAAAGCCTAACTAGACCAAGAAGACTTTAATTTCAGTCAGCTTTATGAGAACTGCCGCCCTAGCCTCAAAGTGATTCCTAAGGAAAACACCACAGTTATGTTCATTTTACCAGACGCTCATCCCTTAGACTCCAGGGAAATTTATTCTTCTTTCATTGTTCCCTTCCTTTTTAAAGAAAAGATGGTGGGTAAAAGGAAGGAGGCACCGTCACATCTCTTTCTAACTTCCGAAATCCCAAAAACTGTTTCTCTGCCAGTCCTGTTATGGTTGTCATGAAAATGCATTTACTTATCTTTTATGCATGCCTCCCCTGCCCCACCAACTAAAATAAAGTTTGTATTTATTTTTCTGGAAATATCCAAAGTGGCCCTGGCTAAGCTTCAAATCTATTTTTCTATACGCTGTGGCCTTTAATTTTGCTGTCTGTACTTGGCAAAAAGAGATAACTCGAGTAAGCTCAACAATAACTGATCTTGAAAAAAATGCAAGGGCAACTGACTGTCTAAAAGTCAAATTATGATTTTTATTTGATGAATTGTAAAACCCTTTGATGGTGCTCGTCAGGCTTACGGTACTTCCATTTCTCATAGTTTGAAATAATTGTTCTGAATCAGTTGTTTTTACCCCAGCCTTAACCAAGAAAAGGACATTATTTCCATATGCATGATGGCCATACAGAATGTAAGAGCTCACCCTTTCATTTAAAGTATTTCCAAATCATTATTGTTTCATACTTGTTTCACTGACTCAACAGTTCTTGGGCGGAGAAGTAGACATGTCTTCTCCTATGTTTTAATGAAATGATTTGCTATGAATATTCATGATTAAATGCATCTGCCCAGAAAAGGCCTCAGAAAGTCATCTACTCCATTTGCCATCTTTGCCACACAGTCATTTAAACTACCTTGGAAAAACGTGCTTAGATCATCTTTTCTTTAAGGAGTTTAGCTGCTTCTCTGAGCACTGGTCCAATCTCTCCCTCAGATCATTTTCCTACATCAAACTTAAATTCTTCCTGGCATCTTTATATTCATTTCTTCTTATAAAAAATAAAGTCATTTGGGTTGTTATGCTTTTTAAAACCAAAGTAGCCATATATATTATGAGAGTGGGCTTCTCGCTGGCTCTGTGAAGTCTTATTTTAGTAGAGGTGATGGGAAACACATCATGGGAAGGGCATGGTGTCACTATCACTGTCGTGTCATGAATTTCATATACTGGTGAAGGACTAGAAGAGAATGGGAAAACAAGGACGTAGTTTGTGTGTTGGCATAGTGAGATAATAACGAGTTATATTTCTTCTGTCTTTTCAAGGCATTGCTAAATTTATACAGTAAGTTAACAGCGAGCAAGAACGCCTTTTAAAATTTATTTTGAAAGGGCGCCTGGGTGGCTCAGTGGGTTAAAGACTCTACCTTCGGCTCAGGTCATGATCCCAGGGTCCTGGGATGGAGCCCCGAGTTGGGCTCTCTGCTCAGCAGGGAGCCTACTTCCTCTTCCCTCTCTGCCTGCCTCTCTGCCTACTTGTGATCTCTGTCTGTCAAATAAATAAATAAATTTTAAAAAAAATTAGGCATGAGTCAGTTGTGATTAGCCCCACTGAAAATTACATTAAATCTAAGAAAGTTTTCAGAGTCACAAGACTGAATATATATAAGTACCAGGGTGCTTGGGCTCTCACACGCTTTGACCACTGATTTGGTTTCTTTTTTTTCTCTAGGGCTTCACATGCAAAGTTTTTCCTTTTTGGAATAAAACATCGATCCCTGAAATTAAAAACACTCATGTATGTTTTGAACTAACTGTACTGTTACAGTACAGACTTGGTTCTTCAGCCCTGGTTATTACGTCATCCCTTTTCAGTGTATAAGTTATGAAAATACTGTTTCAATCTGTGCGTCTTCCTTGCTTATGTCATCCTGACAAGGCTGAGGGTTTAAGGGAATCATGAAAGAAAAACTGAAACAGCAGTACCTGCAGCAGTGGAAAAACTCTGGGAAGTTGCTTTGACTCTAGCTGAAATGACTTCTGTGTGTGAGAAGCCGTGGAGAGGTCTGTGCGAGTCACCAGGCTGAGGGGAAAAAGCGATTGTTGACAACTTCACCAAGCAAATTGCTGATTTTATGGCACCCAACCCAGGCTTCATTAGAAGAACCAAACTGACTAGAAAAGGAACTTTGGGGCGCTGGGTGGCTTAGTGGGTTCAGCCTCTGCCTTTGGCTCGGATCATGATCTTAGGGTCCTGGGATTGAGACCCACATCGGGGGGGGGGGGTCTCTGCTCAGTGGGGAGCCTGTTTCCTCCTCTCTCTCTGCCTGCCTCTCTGCCTACTTGTGATCTCTGTCTGTCAAATAAATAAATAAAATAATCTTAAAAAAAAAAAAAAGGAAGTCAAACTGACAGTCTATGTAACAGGGAGTTGGCTATCAATGTATAACATCATGAAAAACAAATTTATTTGAAGACATTTCCTGAAGACAGAAGAGTTCGCAAATTATTTCCTCTTTTTACTCTTAAAAATTGCGGGGGGTAGGGGAGCGCCTTGGTGGCTCAATGGGTTAAAGCCTCTGCCTTTGGCTCAGGTCATGATCCCAGGGTCCTGGGATAGAGCCCTGCATCAGGCTCTCTGCTCAGTGGGGAGCCTGCTTCCCCCTCTCTCTCTGCCTGCCTCTCTGCCTACTTGCAATCTCTCTCTGTCAAATAAATAAATAAAATCTTAAAAAAAAAAAAAAAAAAAGGAAAGGAACTTTGACATAAATACTGTCAGAACGTGTATGCCAATATGCTTTGCTCATGGGCTTCCAAGCAAATGATCAACCTGATCAGCCCTTCTGGGTCTGAAGTAATACGGGGATCCAACATGTCTCTGGTATTTAAAGCATGCATCTTGCAACTCAAGGAACAAAGCTAGCGCATGGCTCCAAATGCCCCCTCACACATTCTCTGCTCCAAAATAAGTCTTGGTTTGGAGATAGAGACAAACAGCTGTGTTGTCTGTTTGCACTTGCGCCCAGCCCACACTCGTTTTATGATGCAGGACAGGGTTCCTAGGAGCCTCTGGCACAGAGACTCCTGGACATTGTCACCATCACCCCTACCCCAAAAATGTGCGTCCGTGCCCAATTTTTTGTTCACAGGATCCTTTGACCCACAGAAGCTAAATGATTGCTGTGTCAGTCTATAGAGAAGCATGTTTGTACCACCCTACTCTCCAGAAATGTTTATCAGTGAGGAGGAGTAGACGGACACACAGCTCTTCTCCTGTCCCTGTTAAACTTGCACTGGTTTCTGGTGTATCTGACGTCCGGCACCCCAGCCTCAGTTTCGTGCTGCATCTGATGCTTGCCCCCCCCACACAGAGGTCTTCTTGCAGCTGAATCTGATTTCTGAAATTAAGCTTAAAATTTTCTCTCCCTCTCAGTTCTGATTTCACTGGATACTGGCATCCACCTTCCACAGCTGACCCGTGGTCACACATGGCCCAGTTAAGCATGCTTCCCTCAGCGAGGGTGCCTCTCTCTTATTTTTTTTAGCTTTTTTTGCTTAAAAGTCCTAGGAGGGCTTTACGGCGTAGCTTTTTCTGAAAATCCACGGGTGAGAGAGAAAGTTTGACTGTAAGTTAGCCATCAGTCTGACTTTTTTCATTCCACCGTGGCTGAAAATGTAAGGGCACCTTCATTATTAGTTTGGGGGAAGAAGAGTTTCAATCCAGTCAATGTTAAGCAGCTAGTGTTCTGGAAAATGAACCTTAGGAAACTTTTCTCACCATCGTGAGCTGAGCCAACCTGATACGCTATGGGAAAGGACAGCATATTACTCTGGGTAAATGAGAAGCACACAGAAAATAAAATTGTTAGGTTTTGCTTGGAATTGAAAATTGTTGAAGGTTGAAGACTTTAATGTAGGGAGTTTATCAACAGCAGCAGAATCAGTGGTTTTATCAGACCAGCAGTAAGGTCTGCAAAAAGGCACTTCCTGCTGATGAAATTATATAGCTAGAGATTTGGGTCCAGATTTTATACTCAGGAAGCCCTTAAAAACTTGTTTGCTGCTGTCATGCTGAGGGAATTAATAGATTAGACATTAACCACTAAAATTTTTGAGGGAACCCCCTTCAATATAACATTTACTAAAAGAATAGAGCGTCCCTCAATATCATAATAAAATATGGAACACCTCATTTTCTACGAAGCCCATTTGCAATGGTTTTACACGAAGGAGATGCCTAGGAAATGTGTGAACCAGGCCTTCGTATTAAACTTGATTTATTACCTGTAAAAGGAAAAGAGAATAAGTGACTATAAGTCAAACTCAGGTTGGAAAAAATTATTCCCGTTACGTGTATTTAGTGTTCATTAACGTAGCATAGAATCATGTAGTCTTCATACCGATACACCATTGGAATTGTTTCGTATTTGTTAAAGGGAACAAGTGAGAGATCACCTAGAGTTTTACATTTTACCCTTCAGAGGATTGATTTGGTTTTTTACATTTTTTTGTTGATTCCCATGAAAATATTTACTACCCAATCATCAAATATTTATTGAGAAATCGCTGCATATTGAAATTGGGGGGGAGTGGGAAGAGATTGGTAAGAGTACAAACTTTCACCTGTAATCATCTGAGGACCTAATGCATAATATGGTGACTATAGTTGATAACACAGGAAAAAAGACAAAATTGTATCAGATGGGAAAAAATAAAATGATCAGACTTGTTTTACAGGATGCATTAAGTTCAGTGGTCTGTTCTCGTGCGTACTGGACATCTGTGCTATATATTAAGCATTTGAGAAATTATGGAGTTGAGCACATTTCTCATAATTCAGTTAATACCAGAACTGAGTCCTAGCCCTTAAAAGTGTCAGAATATTCTAGAAGAGACAGAGTTATAAAACAATAAGCACAATATTGTGTGATACATGTATATTATAAATATGCCTGATATGTTAACACATTTCAGAGGAAATGCTCAGGGGAGGACACTTAACTCAGCCAAAGAACTTCCCCAAAGGTGATGATTCTTCAAATAGATCTTAAAGGAATCACAATGGGAAATAAGTTTATCCCAGCCAAATGGAAGACACAGAGACCAGGACATTCAAGACTACAAACCAGAGGGGTTGGACTAGACAATTTGTACAAATACATTGAGAAATTTGGTTAGAATGGTGTGCGGACACCAGAATATTAAGGACTTCTTGTGAATCTAAACTTTAAGTTCAAGTCAGTTAGGAAAAATAAAGGGTTTAAAACAAAGGCACAAGAATTTACCAGAAATTTTGGCTGAAAACAGTACGGATGACAAACAGAAGGAAGCTAAACTGGGGCTAGGAAAGTAGATAAAATGAGACACTCAGAAGAATTTGGTAACTTTTACCCATTTACTCTTAGTACCGTGTAATACCAACAAGATAAGAAAATTCATGAGCCAGAATCTAACTTTAACTGTGTGCGGGTTTGCTGGCTTGGGTAGCTGGTGGAGTCGGACTGTGTACGTAACTTACCCCAAAGACCTGACGACTATCCTCATGCCATGAATTGCTAAATATATTTATTTCACATGCAAAAAAATCATCATAAAAATCATCATTTATCTTTAGAAACTAATAACTGGACGAACAATACTTCATCCTTATGAAAATATTCATTTTGGCAAGATGACTTTGCGAAGTTTACTTCCAGGAACATCCATTGTCCTACCTTCAGATGTTCTACAAACGTTGTCATTCATTGCAGGAGTGTTTCTGTGATTACTGAAGGTAGTGAGATGATCTCTAACAGATCTATAGTCAGGCACATCTCTAATGTCATTCTAGAGAGAATTATCAATTTAACTTTACACCGTTGAGTCAGACAAACAGGTTAAAAATTTTTTCTATGTTTTTCTATGCGTTAGCTGTATAATCTTGGGCCAATTATTTAAACTCTCAATGCCTTAGTTTCCTTAACACTAAAACTAAAGCAACAAATGACCAGTAGATTTTATGTAAGGATTCACTAAGATACCCCCGTGCTCAGATACTGAGCAAAGTACCCAATAAATACTGAGTAAGCACCCAATAATAAGTCTTAATTTTTAACAGCACTGGAGGATTGAATTTAGCTTAGAAAATTTTCATTAAAAATGGGGAGGGGGGCAAGCTGTGTTTTTACACCAAGGAATTGACCAAGCATTACAGCCCACTGAGAAATACTGACTTAGAGAAAAATTAGAAATCTTACCTAAGATTAGCTACACACATGTTTTACCATTGAAGAAATTCAGTCATTGTAGAAAAAGCGACGACAGTCAAATCCCTGAAGATGCAAATACCTGAATTCGCATTATTCATGAAATGTTAAGATCACAACTATTAATCAAGGAGTATGAACATCTTCTTAAATATCACTAAGAAATACTAAGAATATTACAATTCAATATGAGAAAGACAAAAATAAATCAAAAGAAAAATAGAAATAATTCTCCAGTGCTAGAGTTGAGCTCCTCGATAGAAATCATTTAAGGAATTTAATTCTGCCCTCAGTTATTTTTTTTTAAACATTTCCATACCTAGGATATTTCAATTAGTATTTAATGAAAATGTACATAAACCATGAGTTCATGATACAGTTCATACCAAATAGCTTGTATTTTCACCATTTAAATGTGAGGAATTCCTGTAAATGTTCATAGCAATACAAAAATGTATTTATTTACTTCCTGTTTAATTACGAAAAGTATCAGGCAAACATGGTAGCATACATCTAATCAACATAAACAATTTATAGGAGAAAAAGATCGCCGTTTTCAAACACTTAGACCTTTTTACACCTTGGTCTTCTAAATTATAATTATTGCATCATATGCAGTACACGGACTTAATTTTTATATGTTTTGTGTTTCCCAGGCAAGACATAGAAATAAATAGCAGTGGCCTTCTCAGAAGCAGAGGACAGCCTCGTTAACAAAGTTCCAGACTTGGAAGAAAAGCTCCCCAACATGAAATTTAATATAATAGGGAATTGCATTTTAATAAATGTGCAGAGTGGTCTCCTGCAAAAGCAGATTTATTTGTGTACCTGCTCGGGATCACTTATTTACGATAGTTTACAGTACATTTGCCAAAAGCTACATCATAGTAATGCGATTCTACTTCACACTTGTATGCAAGTTTTCAAAGTGATATTCGAACAGGGTTGTTATTCCCATCCCACATACACACTACGTGACGTCTACCCACGAAAATAAACACGACTGACTTTCCCTGAGTTGCAAACTTCTCCAAGCTGTCCAGAGAACACGGACCTGTTCACTCCTGTTGCCCAGTAGAAGGAACACAGCAGTTGTGCTGTGTCTGAGACCATCTGAGAGTCAAGTTAATGGGATTTTTTTTTTTTTTTTTTTTGCACGCACGCATCCAGAATCATTCAGAAGCTACCATTCTCCACTTTTGCAACCACAACTTCCACTGCAGGTACTGTCTTATGGCTCTGCCCAATCTCTCCTGCATCTTGAGGATGCCTTTTGTTATCTCTAAGGTAGTGTTGCTTGCTGTATAAAGCACTTTCGCTGGAGGCGCCTGGGTGGCTCAGTGGGTTAAGCGTGGGACTCTTGATTTCGGCTCAGGTCATGATCTCAGGGTCCTGAGGTCAAGGCTGGCATCGGGCTCTGCACTCACCAGGGGGTCTACTTGACAACTTGAGATTCTTTTCCTCTGCCTTGAATTCCCCCCACGCGTGTGCACTGTCTCTCTGTCAAATAAATAAATAAATCTAAAAAAAAAAAAAAAAAGCACTTCCTCTTGAATATAAAAATTCACTTGCTCAAAGAAAGAGTTCTGGGCAATCACTCCATCAGGAGTCAGATAGAGAGCAGGAGCCCTGTTTCACGGAGTCTGCTGGAGCACAGGTGAGTCTGGACACTTCCCAAGCCCATATGCATACGTGGGAAGGAGCCCGCTCCCAGTGTTCAGAGCAACCAGCATTTTGAGGACGGCGGAAGGTTTTGAAATATGTTTGCATTTTCAAGTTGTGGGAACCAGCTCCTCACTTACTTACAGTCTGTAGAGAAGTGAAATCTGGTATTACCACTTTTACTGAGTGGCTCTCCCTAGGTGCTCAGACCAAGTCTATGTCAAAATCAAGCTGGGTTCATAACAGCTTCAGTGGTTGGGTGCTGAACGGATCAGACTGTGAAAGTGGGAGAAATCTATCGTTGACTTCATTAATGAAGACTGCCGCAAGACAGCAATTCTTATTTTAACTTTTAAAATTTAAAAATAAATTCCATAAGCAAACAGGTAATGTTATTTTTTTCTGAGGTCAGAGATTAATATTTTGGAGAGAATTTTCACTACCGTGTTTACCATGGAAGGTGGGGTGGGCGGAGCATTTTTATGTTTTGGAAAGAGCGTGGTACTTTTTATTTGTGACCACACCTTCTGTCTCATTTGCACATTGTGGGCTTCTGTTTCCTAGCTATTTATCCAACATACCATTACATAGTGGATATACACAAAAATCACAAATTCTTAGAACAGATAGAATTTTTTTTTTTACTTAGATTATGAGAAATTCTGAATATGTTAAAATTGACATAAAGAATTTCATAGCTAAAGAAGACCTATTTTTCATGGTATGTACCTTTTTGTTGCAATGTAAAAACTGGGAAAGGTAAACACAATTCTTACTCTTAAATACTAATCACGTTTTCCTGTGACTTAGGCTATCTTGTGAAATAGACATGCTACTGACTACAAAAATCCCATAACCCTTGTCAGAGCTACCATTTTCATAAAGCACAAAGGACAGATAGGTAAAAAGGAAATTACCATGTAGTGACCCAAAAAATAGATTTTTTTTCCCCTTCCTGGAAACAGCTGATTTTAGAGCTATCCAGTTTCCTGTTCTGGAGTTGATGAGGTCACTATCACCTCACCAGCAAAGGAAGTTAAATTCCTTTCAATGGTTTTGTTGCTTTGGATGCTATCCAGTGGAGCAAGAAGCACATTAGTGTTGATTCCTGACAGATAAGGAAAGGACAACTTTGTAAATACTCTGACTTAAAAACACATTTATTTACAGACACACTTTGTCAGGTATTTGGGGTCAAAAATCATGTTTATTCACTTAGTACCTTTGGTGTAATATGGTTAAACTACTATACACATTTTGCGACTTGAAAGGTTAAACCAAATTGTATCCCTTTTTATTTGATATATTTGTTCTTTTGCAAGGTCCAGTTTCCTATTTCTAATAAACAAGAGATTTATTTTACTACTGTTGGACTTAGCTCTGAACATGTGTTTTGGTCAAGCTCTAACAAAATTTTTTTTTTCTTAAAATACATTTTTTTCCAACTAAAAAACGCTTCTAATGAATTTCTGTCTATTAGAAGCAAGATCATTGAAAATGTAGTTTAATTTAGAAACATAGTATAATACCAAAACAGCATACCCCAGAAAATTAGAACTACCTAAATTATTTTTTAATATATATCCGTACTATATCTACAATAATTGGATTATAGGTTTTATGTTGTTAGTGTTTTGATACATTGATTATAAAGTTAGTGGAGTTTACTGAGAGGTTAGAAAAATGGACAATTGCAAATATTTACTGTTTTAGACCATTTTTACTTGTCCTCCTCTATCAGTGGTTTGAGAATTTACTAGCGAAGTACAGCAAGTTTAGAACATTGAGTATCATTTTGTACTCGTCTGCACCATAATTTTCATTTCAATTCATGAAACCTTATTTCAATTCTACAACTGTGAGACTGCTAATTTGCAAACTTGGTTTAAGAAGTTTAGCTAACTGAACGTAACAAAAAAAAAGAAGTTTTAGGAATATAAACATCATTAGCTATTACATTGTAAGAAGACAATTTAATAAAATAAGATTAAATACTCTTTAATAAAAAATGATCAAAGTGAAACTATGTGAGAACAGCAGCATTTCTGGAAGTTTGACCTTAACTGTAAGCTTTCTCTGTGCCTCTCTTTCCTACCAACCACACCATTAGAAATAAGACAACACTGAAATAACACCAGTATTATTAACTGTTCAATAGAGCACCTCCGTTAGGTGCTCTAAACCTATTTCCTAGTTCAAAGGGAAAGCCACTGCCTTTCACATACATATCATTTGGTTCCAAAGTGTTCCAAAGAGGACAGAGAACAGCCACAGGGCTTGTCTAAACTGATTGACTTCCCTGAGAAGAATCCACCTGATAGACTGAGGTTTGAACGTCTGGAAAAGTAAAACACCAAGTAAAAGGAGCAATTGCTTGGTCGTATTTTTACCCTAACTTAACGGAGGTGCTGACAGCCAGCCCCGTGGAGGTCCTTCTTCAATTCTGGACTTTTCCATTTACATGGTTAATTTTGATTTCTGGTCTCCTATAAGCCAAACTTAGGCTAAAGTGCTTCCTTTATTGAAATAAGTTGTTTGTTTGTTTGTTTCTTTTGATCCAGTCTTAGGATTTACAGTTATGCGACAACAAAAGGGATACAGGAGCCCTAGAACAAGTTCAGTTTGACATTTATCCACTGTGTTCTCTGTGTAAGTGTTGTGTGTTCTAGATAGCATTAATTTTTAATTTAATTGTGAAATTATAAACGATTCACATTATGGCCTCTGCAAATATGTGAAGGACAGTGTCAGTCTACACTATGGTCTTCTTTCCTTTATGCTATGTATGAAAATTTGAATGTGTGCAGCTTACAGAATATGTTTCATGACTTATCAGATCCTTAGATCAATTACAACAAAACCTCATCTCTCTTCTTATTCCCGGAGATTTGCTTATGAGCAAACTGAGGTAAGGAAGCCAGTCTTTCAGGTTCATAAAGTTTCATCAAAGTGAGTGTTCTGTGTAGTTTCTTGCCAAGTGATCACAGCTTTTTTTTTTTTCTTTTAACCTCTGTAGAAATTTAACAGTTACGACATTTCCTTTAGAGACTTTATTTTCTTAAATTAAGAATTTGGGAGATTTTTTTTTTTTTTTAACAAAGCAGTGCCTAAAGCAAAAACATTGAGGATGCATTTCATAACATAAAAGTACACACAAGCATTATTTTGTTAACACTTTAGATTTTAGCTACATCTTTGAGGTATGGTCTGTGTAAGAGCCAATGACTCCAGTAGGACAAGATGTTAGCTTCATCAAAATAAATAAAAATCGATAGATATTTTAATATATATTTGAATACTTTCATGAATTTCTAAAAGTGCGTGGAATTTTTGGACTGGAAACAATATATTAATTCAGATTTCTTAAATGCTGCCTGTTACAACAAATCATATCTGATTTATATGACAGGATAAGCTCTTTCTCTCTAAAATCATTTTGGAAACATTTTGCGTTATATAACCATGCACTGCTCTCATTTAAATGGATAACAAGTCTACATTTGTGAAAATGAGAACACCAACAGTATGTCTCCATCTCTCCAAAGAGAAATCCCACTAGACCTTAAGGACCACTTCATTTACTAACTCAACACATGCTACTCTTCCATTTTCTGTGTGAGAGAAGTAGGTGGCCCATCTCCCCAGCACCCATATGGCACCACAAGAAATCTGCAACATGTGTATGTGGCACTAGGCTTATGAAAACATGACTCTGCTTTATAAACCTCGATTATGAGCAGGAAGTCTCATCTAAGTCTTGCTCTATGTGATAGTATGACCTTGGGCATGTCATTATTCTCCTCTGAGTCCAAATTTCCTCACATTATGAATAATCCAGTTGGATGGAAATCCGGAGTGTCGGGCTGGTGACTGGTGGACTGAACCAAGCAATAAAGATGCTCCCTGTGGTTGAGTCTGAAGTGTGTTCACCGGGCTTGAACTCCTACTGAGCCCTACCTAGTTTCTCACCTGACACCTACCTATGCACAATTCCCAGCCGGTCTAACATTGTCTTTGTGATCCCTGTATCAGAATGATGTTTCTGAATAGCCCCAGCCCTAACACTCCAAGATTTTTTAGAGCATCGACCTAATTTCCAGACTAGAGTCTTATCCTATGTGATTATGTGAGAAAGAGCTTCTATATAGACTGAACACACAAACTTAGCGCACTTCAAAAATTCATTTCCAATATTAGGGAAGCGAAGAACTCTGTATCCAATTAAATAAAGGAAACTATACAAAAGATGGAAATCATTGTTAACCTATAATTGCTAAAAAGTTGGACTTTCTGTAGTGGTCAATCTGTTCATTAGTTTGAGAAATAGAAAACATTTGCAAATATCAATGAATATATCCGATTTTAAGGAAAAACAAACCTACAGTAAACTTAGTTCAAAGCAGAATGTTGTTGATGATGGGAAAATTATAACAATGCCTGATTTCAGCCTCTGAAGAGGGGATAGACAAGTTTTCTACCACAGTTTGTAATGCATTGGGTCTCATTTCAGAAAAATTGTCTTTCAATGAACATTTCATTATGAAAAGAAGTTGGAGAAGTCAGTTATATTATGGAAGAAAGCAAAATAAAATCCCTCATGTTAACTTTATAGCAATTGGTGGAGGTAACTGATAGGTTATACTTGTTTTAAAAGTGATATAATTTATCTTCAGTGAATGTTGACAAAACAGCTTCAAAATCACATCAAATGAAGGCATGTCATGCAGGCATTAGCTAGGAATTTCCTGACTTTGGCCCCTGGATGACCTCATACTTAAATGGTTAAAACAAACTGGAAAGAACTTAAATCTTATGTGTGTATGGTGCCATTCCCACTGTATTTATTTACTTTTTCATTAGCTCGGATAAATAAAATAAAAATTAGTTATTATATTGAGGGGCAATTGCAATACTTTGAAATGTTACATTGAAAAAAATCAGATACTCTTTTCAGATTTTATTCTTTTTTTATATGCTATTTTTGTCCATTTAAAGTGTGACAGAATTAACTGATAAAGACAGAGCCACAGTTTTAAAAATATCATAAATGGGCTTTTTCCTAAGTCCAGAAGAACATTGGCTGTTGAACGTATCATAAGAGAGTTCCTTATCCTCATGTTTAAGAAGTATTTAAAATTAGAGAAAAAATTCAAGAGAAAATATACATTTTTTTCATTTGCTTTTATAAGAACGGTCATGGTAATGTAATTCTTAGTCATCAACAGTTTGTCACAGCTTGGAAAACACAAAAGCAGGTATTACTTTATGTATCTGGTCTATGAAAAATGAAAAAAAAAGCTCTTCCATATAATAGCATCTCTTGCATCTGAAGGTTTATAAATCTCTTGGCAACATTCTCACCCATTTAGAATGACAATACAAACAATATTAGCATTCAAAAGAAAAAAATTCAACATTCTATTTACTAGTCCTTAATGAAATATTCATTGAATTTCACATAGAAAAAAGAGAATGTGATCTTTCAACAACTTCACCTGAAACCGTTTGAAAAGGCTGCTGAGAACCTCTTTTCTTGAAAGCATATTTATATAGTTCTAAATTCCCTTGAGCCTTATTTAAGAAAAGATCAGATTCATCTTACTGAAGAGGAACTATTCCAAGTCTTAGGAAAGTCAAGTTTACATCATTGCAACCTGCAAGGTACCTTTCTTCATTCCATTTACATTTCAAACCTGCTCAGTCTCAAAGGAAAAAAGAAAGAAAGAAAGAAAGAAAGCAAACACATCTTGTTTCTACCTTCCTGCTGTTTTCAATTTCAGTGTATCTAGTCACAAAAAAAAAAAAAAAAAAAAAAATTTTTAGCATTAGCATTTATGGTTAAGGACCTAAGGCCATCCGTCCGCATACACTGACATTCAGAAGGTTCACGGCCAATCTTTAATACATGAACAGTAACATCAGGACCAAGTCTAAAGTACTAAACAGATGAAGCCCAAGATACCAGTTGCCCTAGTTTCAAAGAGGCCACAATTTTTTTATAAATCATTTTCAGAGAACCCTGCCGGTTCCCACCAGCTAAAGAGGAAGCCAGGGCATGTCACCATGCTCAGATCAGCGCCATAGCGAAAACACAAAGGGGCTCGATTCAAATCTGGGCTACTGTGATGGCAAAATACACTTACGCCTCTACTTCTGCCTTTCGTCGGATGCTCTATGTGGAAAAAGGAGTTCATAAATTTTAAAGATAGAACAACTTTAGATTTTCATTTTTGATACATAAGAAAGAGACTCAAGCACTCGCTTTCTTGAGTTTCTAGGGTGAATAAAAGGGGAATTGGACAAAATCTTTTCGACTCAATACTCTGTGGAACAACACTTTATATGTGACTGTCAGGTGTATAAGCTCATGTAATTTTCCAAGCTGTTCTCAGAAGTGGGCATGGCTCTTAGTTCCAATCTGGACCAAAAATCTGAGACAGGCGGTGGATTCTCCTAGGGCCATAAACAGAGGTTAGCTCAAGCCAAACCAGATATTTGGGTACTAAGCTCTTTCCAAAACACAACACTGGCTTTCTGTAATAAATGGCCTGCCCTGATTAATTCAAAGAATTAGAGGTCCTGTCAATCAAATACTAGAATATTGAAAATTCTGTTTTCACTAATTACTTACATGCTGTATTGTATTTAAATGAACTTACCTCTGTCTATTCTCCATTTTCTTGACTGAGCAGAACCCTGTATCTTCCATTCATTTTTTACGATCTTGAGATTTCTCTGTATGTCTATGTATTTTATGTATATATTCATATATATTCTCCTATGTCAGTGATTTCAAAGTGGGTACCATAGAGCTCTCTTCATTTCCAGTGTATCTACTCATGCACAAAAAAAATATTTTTTAGAATTACTTCGGGGACCACCATGGATGGTCAGCTATGGGGGGACTGATGAGGGGAGACTGAACATCCCAACTTTTCTTTTACATGTTGAGATGCATACATATTATATCATACTATATTTAAAGAAGGATCTGTGAAAAGAAAGCAAGAAAAAGAGAAAGAGAAAAGGGGGAAGGGGTGGGAGGAGAAGAAGGGAAAGGAGATAATGTTGACAGTGGGGCAGGAACAAGGAAACGGAAGGAAAAGTGGGAGGTCGGGAGGGAGAGAGGGAGGCAAGAAGGAAGGGAGGAAGGGAAGAAAGCTAAAACAAACAAAAAAACAAACAAAAACAAAAAACATGTCCTAGACCATGAGAGTGTTAATATTAATGAGAAATTTCAATCTGGAACCAGGATGCATTAATCCCGAGGTCTTCACGAAATGACACTTACTGAGTCAGAAAATGGAATAAAATGGTCATAGTGCCGGATCCTGTCCCATGCAGTTCTGATGATGTCCTGTCTGACATTTTAGGAATATACCTAAACTCTGAATATCTTTTTTTTTTTTTTTTTTGGACACAAGAGAGAATGTGTGTGTACATGCACAAGTGGAAGTGGGGGGTAGGGAGGGAGGAAGGGGTCGTTGGAAAGGAGCAGAGGGGAAGGGAGAGGGACAAGCCCACTTGGGGCTTGATCTCATGACCTTGAGATCATGACCTGAGCCAAAATCAAGAGTTGGATGCTTAACAGACAGAGCCACCCAGGCGCACCCTCCCCACTTTTCCCTGAATATCTTAAAGGTACACCAAGTAAGCTTTTCTTCCTCAGATGACCAGGATTTACCAAAGGAAAATTCTGTACAGGACTTCAAAGACTGTCCAACTTCCTGGAAGCCCTCCAAAGCTTTCTATAATGCAAATGCTAACATAACAAATCTTTCCCATACGCATCTCTGGCATGCTTCGAGAAACTCCGAAGAAGGCTCATTTTAAAAATATAATCTTCCACCAGTGGTAGCTAAAAGAGTGGTTCTCAACCATGGGCAATTATTTTGCCATCCTTCACCTGCCCAGGGACATTAACAATGTCTGAAGATGAGGATCTAATGGGTAGAGGCCAGACATACCGCCGATAAATATCCTACTTGCACAAAAAAGTCCTCCCAAACAAAGAATGATCCCAGCACTAATATCAATAGTGCTAACATCGAAAAACTCTAAGAGCACAGAACTGTGAATCTCAGTACTTAAGTCACTTCTTGGAGTCCTTCTCCCACGTCTGAACTTTGCATTAAATTTATAAAAGATTTCCGCTGTGGTTATTATTGGTTGTAGATGGGACGAGGTGAGGCAGAATAAATTAAGAAATTATGCAATTAGGGTGAAAGTACAGAAACAGAATGACCTTTATCCAGATGGCTCCAGTATTTTCAGCCATTTTGCAGACCATTTGAGACACCTCCCTATGCCATGTTACTGGGTTTTGCACATTTTCTAACTTTAGTGGAATTGAAAATATTTCTTTTGACATTCTCTGGCATTTTTTTTTAATGTTTCTGAGATTGACCCATGTGGCTAAATTGATCTAGCATTTCTAATTTCACCAATACGTAGTAACCCATTGTATGAATATCCTTCAGTCTATTTTTCTATTCTACTGCTGTGGATATTTGATTTTTTTCCAATTTTCTACTGTCAAAAAGTTCTGCTATAAATTTTGTTGTTGGCTTTTAGTGCCCTTAAAAAAAATCAGGTTATATTGAAGTTTATCAATAATGTCAAAAGATTTTTCAAAATAAATATGTCAATTTACATGCCCACCAGCAGGTCAAGCTTTCTAGTGATCCACGCCTTCACCAGAATTTGATATTGTCTGACTTTAAAATTTTTTTAAATCTAAAGGAACTGATTTGGTTTTCACTATCATCACTTTGATTAGTAACTAGAATAAGCTTTACTCCCTATATTCATTAGCCATCCTTGATATGGGTTGGTTTTTGTTTTTGTTTTGTTTTGTTTTGTTTGATTCGTATATTTGCTCTTGTCCTCCTGAATTTTCATGTTTCCGTCAGGAATCTTTTTCTTTTTCTGAAGAAAGATAGAGATACAGACTCAGACACAGGGAGAGACATAGTACAGATTTACTGGAAAGGATTTCTTTGATTCGCTTGTCCATTTCTGAATATGTACATTGTGTACAGAATTCTATGTTAGCAGTTATTAATTTCATCATTTAAAGTATTTATTCCATTTTCTTCTGGCTTCAGGCATTTATTTTATTTTTTTTTTAAGATTTTATTTATTTATCTGGCAGACAGAGATAACAAACAGGCAGAGAGGCAGGCAGAGAGAGGGGGAAGCAGGATCCCTGCTGAGCAGGGAACTCGATGTGGGGCTCGATCCCAGGACCCTGAGATCATGACCTGAGCCAAAGGCAGAGGCTTAACCCACTGAGCCACCCAGGCACCCCCTGGCTTTGGGCACTTGAATTGAAATGTCAGCTATCAGTAGAAGTAATCCTCTCAGAAGATCCTGGGTCGTCGTCTTTATGCTTTAAAGAAGCTTGGTTTTGCAGCTTAGTTATCAATAATATACATACTTGGCAATATTATATCTTGACTCAGGAAAAGGTATGTCACTGGGCATAAACAGAGATATTTCCTAATGATGACTATATTGTCTGCTACTAATACAGTGATTCCAGATTTTGTATGATTTGTTTTGGCATGTTGTATCTTTTTTCCCCCTCCCATTTGCTCTTACTGTATTTAATTTTAATTTTATTTTATTTTAAAGATTTTTAACATTTATTTTAGAGAGGGAGTGTGGCAGAGAAAGGCAGAGGGAGAGAGAAACTGCAGTGAGTGCAAACCCACCACAGGGCTCCATCTCACCACCCTGAGATCAGATCTGAGTGGAAACCAAGACTTACAGAGTCTTGACTAACTGCACAACCCAGGCACCCTGTTTTTATCTTTATTTAAAGTTTTTTTCCTGAAGGAAGGATATGATTGAATCTTGCTTTTTTATCCAATCTGATATTCTCTGTCCCATATTTGGAGAGTCTAGGCCATTTTTTGGTAATGTGATTATGGAAATGTTTGGCTTGGAGGCTCTGTTTTTCTGTTTTCTATTTGTCTCAACTATTCTTCCCTCCTTCCCTGCCTTTCAAATTGAGAACTTCTTACTATTTCATTTTATCTACTATGGTGGAATGAACAAAGTTACTCCAAAGATATCCACATCTTAATCCCCAGGACCCATTAATGGGCCCAAGTGACATAGTAAAAAGGACTTTGCAGGTGTGAGCAATTTAAGGGAATTAAGATGGGGAGATGTTCCTGGATTGTCCAGGTGGATCCAATATAGTCCCAAGGTATCTTAGTATCTTAATGAATTAATTAAGAGAGGGATGCCAGTAGTAGTAGATGTGATGGTAGAAGCAAGAGGTTGGAGGGATGAGAGGAAGGCATCCAAGCCAAGGAGAGCGGTCAGTCACCAGAAACTGAAAAGGCAAGGAAACAGATTTTTCCCTAGGAATCTCTCAGATTAACCAGTCCTGCCAGATTTTTGACTTTATCTCAGAAATACTCATTTTGAGCTTCAGGACCCCAGAACTAAAAGGGTTTGTGTTGGTTTAAATCACTACGTCTGTAGTCACGTGTCACAGGAGCGATAGGAAACAAATACAGATTTGGGTGGTGGAAGTGGGACAGTGCCATGACATGTACCTAAACATTTGGAAGTGTCTCTGGACTTGGACAAAGATGGAAGGAATTTGGAGGCATGTGATATAAACGAAGAAACCTAGATTGACTTGAACAGACTATCGGTAGAAATAGGGGTGTTCGGGGCACCTGGGTGGCTCAGTCAGTTAAGCTCTGCCTTTGGCTGTGGTCATAATCCCAGGGTTCTGGGATTGAGCCCCAGGTGGGGTTCCTTGCTCCACAGGGCGCTTGCTTCTTCCTCTCTCTCCCTCTGCCTGCCACTCCCCACTGCTAGTGTTCTCTGGCTCTTGCGTGCCTTCTCTCTGGCAAATAAATAAATAAAATCTTAAAAAAAAAAAAAAAAAAAAAATATATATATATATATATATATATACACACACACACACACACACACACATATATATATATACTTTAGCTGAAGATATTTCCAAGCATAATGTTGAAGGTGTAGACTGGTTTTTTCTTGCTGCCTGAAGCAAAACATGAGAGGAAAGGAAAGAAAAAGTTTGAGGGAAGAAACTTTAAGCAAAAAGAAGCCAGGACTTGATGTTTTGGGCAATTCTCAGTCTTCCAGTACATAAAAGATTCTAAATTAGGAGATTTACTATTTAAAAAAAAAATGCCTGCTCCAAATAGAAAACCAAGAGTCTTTATGAATAACTTTTGCTAGTGCCTTGAAATGATCAAAAGGTCAGAACATTCAGTCACACAAAGGCTTGAGATATAAGAGATAAGGCCTCTCTGAGAGATCCCTTCCGCCATCTTCCCAGAAGCAAGAACTAGAGATGGGATTACCCAGGAGAGATCGGTGGGGCACCTTCCCATTGAGTACAAGTGAATTCCCATGACACCTGCACGGGAGATCCACAAGGTTTGGCGAATGTATGTCAGTGGACACCCTGCCAGCTTATATGGAAAAAGACAGAAAGAAGGCAAAATGACAGAGAAAAATGAGACTCCCTCAATTCTGCAGGCAGGAAACAAGCTAATAAAACTACCCAGCGTCAAGCGCGCTCTACCTTCCCTTCGAAAGAGAAGGATGACTCCAAGGGCGGAGCTGTGGGCCCCGAGGGCAGATCCCCAGACTACAGAAGGTAATTCCCAGGCCTTGAAATCTGATGGGGTTTTCCCAGTTGGATTTCAAAATTGCTTGAGATCAGTGACTCCCTTTCTGCTTTAATTTGCTCCCTTTTTGAATGAGAATGTCTGTAACTCATCCTGTGTGTAGACCAGCACTGTATTTGGGGGGCCATCAACTTATTTTCTAGTGTTACAGGTGGAGAGAAGCTTCGACCCCTGAAAGGATTACACCCAAAGTGTTAACCATTGCTAATCTAGATGGTTTAGATGATGAGATTTGGGACTTTTGAGCTGAGGAGACACAGATGAGATTTGAGGCTTGAGTTAATACTGCAGTAGGTTGAGAATTTGGGGGACGTTGGATTAGGTGGCTGCATTTTGCTTGTGGGATGGATTGAATGTGGAGGAGCCTAGGAAGTGTGGACTCTGGTGAGCTAACCAGCATAATGTATCAGAGCAGCGAAAATCGTAAATGAAGGTTTCTACTCGTTGGATTATTGACTATAAATAACTCTTCATTTTAGGGTTTTAGGAGTTGTTGTCAAATTTACAATATGTGTCTTCCAAAAATATGTCGTTCCCTCACATCAAACATAAGAATCTCAAAACAGTATACTTCACTTCCTCCTGCTGGTCCTTGACCTTCTGTTGTATTATATTTTACTTGGAAATGTTATAAATCCCATAATAAATATTATGTTTTTTCTTTAAATAGTCAAGTATCTTTTAAACAAATTTGGAAAATGATAAGTGTATTATATATGTGTTGTATGCATACCATTTCCATGTTATTTATCTCTTTGTATAGATACATGTTACCACCTAGTATCCTTTTTTTTTCTGCCTAAAGAACTTGCTGGAACATTTTTTACAATGCAGAAACACTAGTGTCCAATTCTATCAACCTTAGGCTTTTTTTTTTTTTTAATGGTTTTGTTGCATCTTTATTTAGAAATTTGTTTTTGATCAATAATTCTTGATGGACAGTTTCTTTCGATTGTTTTCAGCATTTTCAAGAAGTTGTCCCAGTGCTTTCTTGTTCATGGATTTCAGGCAAGAAAGCTGCAGTCATTTTATCTGGGTTCCTCTGAGTGTAACATGGCCACGTAGACATCGTTATCCTCAATCAGCATCTTTACCCTCCTTCCAAAATTTTAAATACCTGCACTTTCTCCAGTGTCCAGTATTCCTTATGAATATGATAGAGCTCTTGTGTATTTTAATACTGTTACATGTATTACTTTTACTCCTCATGCCTTTAGTATTGTTGTTTTATGAAGTCAGTATTTATCTACACTTACATGGACATTTCTCATTTTATTTGCATTTTATTCTTTCTTGCACCACAGACCTTCCATTTGGGATCATTTTCCTTCTGCTAGAGATACACGGGAATTGTCTCTGGTGAGGTTTGTTTGTGGCACTCTCTCTCACTTTTTATTTGTTTTAAAAGTTTTAGTTGGTCCTTTTTCTTGGAATATATTCCCAATTTTCAGTTATTAACTCTCAGAACATTGAGTATCAAATTTGCCTTCTTCTGTCTTTATTTCTTTTGAGAACTCACTTGTTACAGCAATTGTCATTTCTCTGGGTCTATCATTTGTCCCTGGCTGCTTTTAAGATTTTTTTTTTCTATGTCTTGGGTGTCTGGAATTTTACTTCGATGCATCTGGCTGTGTTTTTATTCTTGAATCTGACCTCGGATTCAATGGTATCTTTGTCCCAGTGCTCTAGTAAAAGAGTCTGAGCACGGGACACACCTATATTAAAGAGTCATGCTTTATTGGAGAGACAGTCCCCCAGAGTAGAAGGAGTAAGGGAAAAACCAGGTGAGGCCAGGAAGGGTGGGAAACAGTGCAAGGTGACACATCCCTACTCCAGGGATGAATTCATACGGCATCGCAGTGTGAGACACAGCCAGCCTCACACACCACCAGGTGTGTCTGCTGAGCTACTCGGGACATCTCCAGAACAGCTATTTTTTTTCCCCCCCAACAGTGCCTCGGAGAGTTCGGTGGAGGGAAGAGGAGACAAAGCATAATTGTAAAGATTGCTCCCAGTTCTTATATCCGATTAGTCCGAGTTTGTAGGTTAAATCATCTGGCGCCTTTGGTAATAGCTTAAAAAGTCAGCTCCTGGGGCTTCTGTTGGGGGGAATGGGCGGGGGGCTCAGTCTGTTAAGCCTCTGACTCTTGATTTCAGCTCAGGTCGTGATCTCAGAGTTGTAAGATCGAGCCCTTACTGGGCATGGAGCCTGCTTGAGATTCTCTCCCTCTTCTCTGCCCCTCCCCCCACCTCTCTGTCTGTCTGTCTCTCTCTCTCTAAAAAAACAAAAGGCCTGCTTTCCCATTCTACAGAATAGCAGTTCATACAAGTCAAAAGTGGCAGAGAGGAGAGTCTTTAAAATCAGTCTGGTTGGGCAGTGTCTACCAAACGTGAGGGGCTTATCATCTCAAGCAAGCAGTCAGTAATACAGGCAGTACCTCCCTCGGTCTACCCAGTCTCCATCTGCTGTCCACGTGGCTGACGCAGAGCAGAGACGGGGCCCAAGGTGACAGATAAGGCTGCGAGTATCCAGGGAAATACATAAGATGTTTCCAATATTATGGGACTTCTGCTGTAGGTGGTGTTATTCCTTAATTCTAGAAGTTTCTTAACTATTATGACTTCAAATATTGCCCCTTTCTCATTTATCTCTTTCTCTCTTCCCCTTCTGGAATGCCAATAAAAAGTTATTATTTTCCTCTTTGCTCAGTGCTGCCTTCTGGGTAATTTCCCTTCATTCCGACTTCCTGTTCACGGTTTTTCTCTTTACCAAAATAAATGTCTATCAAATATTTTTGTTGAGTTTTTTATATTAATTATTATATTTTTCATTTCTTGAAGTCCCACTGGGTTCTTTGTATAATCTGCTTGGTCATTATTCATACTTCTGATTTTTACTAAAGGTAATTGGTACTAATATAGCCAATCCCCTTTTGATTTGTTTAATTACATTATATGCATTTAGTTTATATTAGGAATTCTCATATTCTGACATCTTTCTGTAGATAATTTTTCTCTTTGTTTTATTGTTGCCTCTCACTTATGGTGCATTGGTGGGGGGTAGAGGGAGGTCATAATTTTTGCCTGAAAGCTCATGTTTCTTAGAATTTATAAATTCTTTGAGGCTTGAGATAAATTTATGTGTTTTTATACAGAGGATTGTACTTACTTCTCAAAGGAACCTGGGACAGTCCACACCCAAGACTTTGAGGTCCTTTTTTCCTTAGGGGTTTTTGGACCAACAAACATACATATTTGTGTTGCAAACCTGTAGTGTAGGTGATGTCTTGTAGTAATAAATTCTTAAAGATTTTTTTTTTTTCTTCTAGCCCAAGTTTTGATCCTGTGCTCTTCATTTCAGAACTATTGGTGGAAGGAGTGTTAGGTTTATTTCCAGCTTATTAAATTGAGAGTATATACTTTGCCAACTTTAGGAGGATTCTTTTCAACTTTTCCCCATTGTAAGGCCCCGAGTTTTGTCTGATATCCCTCAAGCCAACGAACAACCATAAAAACTAAAACTTCAGTTTACCTGTGCCCTCAAGGTATGAGCCATCTCCCCTGTTTATCTTTTGACTGGAGCATTCTGTACTTTCTTGTCAAATGATCGAGACACTTCAGAAAATTCTTTTAATTTTTCTTCAGCATGTTTAACTGTTTTCAGCCACAAAGCAAGCAAGTCAGAGCTTCTAGAATGTTTCATCCTGGGAACTGGAAATATCTATATATATATAGAGAGAGAGAGAGGTTAGACCATTTCAAGCGTGAGAGTAAGGATATCTCTTAGATTCTGCGAGAGGAATTTCTAATCCAGTGTTTCTACCACTTAGGTCATCATGGAATTTAGAAAACATATTTTTTTCTTTCTTAACTCGATATAGAACAATGAGGCTCGAAAAGGGCAAGTTACTTTCTTAAAGGTGAATAAAAAGAACATGTTGGAAAAAGCCAAGGTGGTAAAATGGAAAATCCCAGGGTAACCTCCAGACACACGCATATCCACCCAATAAGAAACAATTGTTCACCTGCAAATTACATTTTCTCAACTTGCTTAATGATTTCCTATGAACGAATCACCACAACCTAGTTTTGCAAGGGCACAATGGATGCCCGCATGGCATCCAAGTGAGTCATTCCTGCGCAATGCAGGCAAAGGGTTTGAAGTTAAAACACCATGACCAACAACAGCTCAAAACAAGTTTAATTACAAGAATCTGTTTACCCTAAAGATTCTGCCCCAATGTCTGTAAAGTAAATGAAGTTCTTTTCTCTTTATGTATCTATACCTAGGAAAGTTGGCAGTGTCTGAGGTGGTATTTTATAAACTGTGCTTATCAAAGAAGATATTGCAAAATTATCCTAATATAACCTATTAAATCTTAGTAAGCTCTGTGTTTTGTATAATACTTCAGGAAAATGTAAACCCACAACAAGTAATAATGTGTAAAATGCCATTTAAATGATTTTATTGTCGGTAGTAATGTAACTTACACCTAAATATACTGTGCCTCAGTGGATAATGAAGTTCCCCCACATAATTAGATTATTTCATGGATACAATAAAAATCAACAAATTTCATGGCAATAAAATCATTGCAGAGAAGTAGGAC
The DNA here is from genome assembly GCF_002288905.1 of Enhydra lutris kenyoni. Classification (NCBI taxonomy): domain Eukaryota; kingdom Metazoa; phylum Chordata; class Mammalia; order Carnivora; family Mustelidae; genus Enhydra; species Enhydra lutris. The sequence goes on along the minus strand of NW_019154145.1, from coordinate 7,505,887 downwards.
TCAGACACTACCCATGTTAATAGGCATTAATGCTTTTAGCTCAGTTGACATTGACCGGTGCGTCAAGTCTACACAGAGCTCACTTTGCTTGCTAAATTTATATCTTGGGGAAACCATCCCAAACCCTTCAGAATATGCCCCAGTTTTGCCATCTTTGTGGTTGAGTGGTTTTATTTGGTGCTCACAAAATACTAGTTATTTGGATCAGAATTTTTATTTCAAATGACAGCACAGAAAATATTGCCAAACTTGCAATTAAATTGAAATGGAACATAGTATTGGAACTGAAGAGAAAAAAAAATGAGTGGATTCAGATTCCTCATATTACTGAGAAGTTCATAAAAGTCCACAGTTTCAAAGTTAGTAAGGGCCAGAATTAGAACCAAAGATTTTTTGGTTCTCAGAGCTCACTATTCCATAAACCACATCATGTCATCCCCCATTCAGAATCACAGTGTCTAAACCTACTGTTAATTTCACCTGTGCTTATGAATGAAGATTTTTCCACAGAGATACAAAGTTTAAGCAACTTATAGGCAGCAAATGGCATGAGTGGAGAATGAATTCAGTCCTCCTTCATCGCTTCGAATGTCGACCAAAAATCCCCTTACATACATTTTTACACGAATCAGACAGAAAGACAGCACTAATCCTTATCCAGAAGCCACACTGGAAAAATTACAATTTTTATGAAAATTCATGGAATCAAAGAACATCGAAAGGACTTTGAGATGATCTAGCAAACTTAACTTGCTTCGTTTTATGGAGGAGGAGACAAAGGGGCAAAAAGGTTATGGCTGTTGCCCAGAGACATGCAGTTAGTTACTACTGGTACTGCAGTTAAAGGTCACATCCCTATCTGGCCACTGGTTGTTCACTCTTTTGTTTTCAGAGACAGTGAAGGCATCCAGTCATGTGATTCTACATCCCCTTCAGTCATTCTTTGGAATGCTGCATGTCCTTTCTGCCTTAAACGATGAAGTGATTGTCCTGTTTTTCCATTCCAGTACCTAGTTGACATGAGTGTTATGCTTAGGGCCTCAGACGCTTTCTTATTTCTTTTCCTTTTCTAGTGCCAATATCTATAAGCAAAGAGTTACATTTGTAACATTTCAACACCGAGGAGTACTCTTCAGTCTGCATATCCCCCAGAAAAGAAGCTCAAGCAGCGCTCCTTCCACTTATGAACATGAAATAAAACACATCCAGAGGGCCGGCTCAGTCTGTTAATCTGCCTTCAGCTCAGGTCATGATCCCAGGGTCCTGGGATGGAGCCCTGCATCAGGCTCCCTGCTCAGTGGGGAGCCTGCTTCTCCCTCCCGCTGCAGCTCCCCCTGCTTGTGCTCTCTCTCTCTGTGTCAAATGAGTAAATAAAATTTTTAAAAAACAAAACACACACACACACACACACATCCAGAAATTTTCTTTATATTCATGTAAAAATGCTTGCAAAGTGTTTTCCTCTTCCTACCATGTCTGTCCCACCTGATTTTAAATTTTTTACTCAACTGAGCAAATTCCCATATTCTTAGATTCAGCTTGCTCTGAAGTCTTCATTGCCTCGTCAAAACACAATGCTAGTTGATTTTACACTTTGTTTTTGAATACATTGAACTACAGAACAGGAGACTATCTTTAAATTTCCTTATGAGTAATGATTTGAAAAATTAACAAAATTTAAATGTACACTGACAATTACAGTAGTCACACTCTTATAACCACAGCTGTTGTTAGTTGTCTTCTCTCCAACTTCCTTTCTTAAACATTACAGAAAGTCAGTAAATGTTTCTTTAAGTATAATTGGATATATAATATTATATTGCATGCGATCGTTCAGAAACATATCTAGTAAGGAAAGTTGCATGAAACAATTTAGACCCAATGAATAAAAAGTCAGGATAACTAGAAAAAACGAAAGCATTACAATGAAAGAAAGATCATGGGATTTTAAGGCAAAAACCATTATTTGATCCTAGAATTTTGATTCTGGAAGCAATAGTTCAGGGGCTTATATGAGTTTCCCAGGGGCTGTTAAACCCAGACAATGAATTTATCTTTCTAAATTTTCTACTTTTCACTTTTAGAATTTTTATTTCATTTTTTAGATAGTTTTTATGTTTCTATGAGAGCCCACATCTGTTCATCCATTGTGATCATTTTTTTTTTCCTTTAATTCCTTAAAAGTCCTTTATGCTAAACCTCATATCTTGGTCTTCTCATCTATTTCTTTTGACTAATTTTTCTCTGGAATATAGATTGTATTTTCCTGGTTCTCTGTGTGTCTAATAATTTTAATTTTATGCTGGAAATTGTAGATAATACTTTTTAGGAAGTCTGAATTGTAGGGATTCTGTACATTCCTCAGGAAGGTATTGATTGTTGATCTAGCAGGCAATAAAAATCTCTGGCTGATCACTATGTACTTGTGGAAGAACAGCTTCACCTTTGCTCTTATGGTCTGCATGGTTTTGCTCATCTTCTAATGTGAGTCCTGAGACAGTCTGAATTCTCAAGACATGGTTCTTTTGGAATTTCAGTGCTTCCTGAGGTATTTACCAAGCCATTCTAACTTGGCAGGACTCAGATTCTAAGATCGTTCTCCCCTTTGATGGCCAAGACCTTAAATCTCTGCTGAGTTCTTTCAGTCTTCCCCACTGGTGTCCTTCATTGGCATCCTCACATTCCGTCACAAATACACAGTGCCGACCAAAGATTAGCTGAGGACTTTAGCAGATTTTGGAGCTCCTTTCCTCTGTGTTTCTCTTCTATTTAGATTTTCTCCCTTTAGAAATTTATAGATGGCTTGTACTCTACCCTCTAGACACCTCAAATCAATAAAACTGCACTTGCTGATTGAGTTCTAGGTGGTGCAGCTTAAGGATTGAGAACACCTTCAAGAGAAAAGCACTATAAATGTGTTCTATGCCATGGCTTTACTCTTTCAAGAGTTGAATCTCCTCCAGTTTCTGCCTGCTTTGGGTCTCTTTCCAGTACCTTCAAATGGTTATTTATTTTTCTTTCTTTCTTTTTTTTTTTTTAAGATAAATTGCTATCTATAGAATGGTTACTTCTTTGCAAGAGTTTACACCATTACCTTTTCTGGACTTCTCTTCAATAAGAAATAAACTTTAATGTGTTTTAATCTGCTATCCTTGAGTCTCTGTTACTTTGGAATCAAGCCTAACCATAACAGACACAGCTAGGGTCAGAACACCCACCCAGGAAATGGAATATCAGTCCCGTCATGAATTTGAGATGTTAAGAAGTGGAGTGGGTTCCATGGGAAAACAGGTGCTTCGGATACCCGTTGCTAGAACTGCAAAAAGCAACCAGCAGACAGAGAAAAGAAAAAAGGCAATTTTGTCAGCTTTGGCAGCAAAGGTTCTATTAAATTATCCCATGAATTTGAAACAGAAAAAAATCTAAATGGGACACTAGAGAAAGCTCCCCTTTTCTACACATTCAATGATCACAAAATCTAAATTAAAAAGATTTTCAAAACATTAAATATGCTGTTCCAAATTTATATGACCTATTCGGACTATCTGTGCCACCTAGTTGTTGGCTAGAAAAACAAGCTATCGATCCATGCCATTCAGAATGCAAGATGACTTTTCAGTTATATTTCCTTTTTTCCTTCTAGATTGGATTGATGTTTGTTTTCACTTCCTGTTAGTGGAATGACAACACACAGTGGCTTGTTCTCAACTTCCTGTGCAGATCCACGATAGACACTCATCCACAGACTACCCTTACGTAGGATTCCCACCTAAGACCAGAAACAGAAGCCCGGGCATAGAAAATGATCAAAAACCATTGAGTGGTACTACATTTCTGACACAAGGATATAGCATTCTCAAAGCTTTCACCCCTTAATTACCTTCCACTTCTGGCCAGATGTCAAAAGATAGGGGAACAGGTGGCAGCTGCAGTGAACTGGGTGTTGTTGTCATGGAGGGAAACTACAGGTGGTGAGAGAGAGAACATGACGAAGTTGTTTCCTTCTCCTCAATTGCTTTTCTAATCTGTTACTAAGTCAGAAGTAGTTTGAGCTGATTCTATGCAATCAAATCTTCTTTTCTGAATAGGTTCAGTCCCTGTTATGCATTTGGGAAAGCTCTCTTTATCGAATTGGAATCTCTTCATGGAAGAACAATGCTATTTGTTGTTGTTGTTGTTGTGGTTGCTACCTGTCTCCAAGAAAATGAGAGATGAGGGAATGCATTTTCTATTACACAATATTTCCCTAGCTTAATTTCTTATATATCTTATTGCTCCATGGTCCTCTCATCTTCTACCACTATTACCACTTTGGACTAAGGAAAACTACTAACCAAGTTGTGTACTGGGGAATGTCTACTGATATCTTGCTACCCACCTGTAAGAGTTGCCTTGTAGCCAGAACATTCCTCTCTCTTTCTCTTTCTCTTTCTCTCTCTCTCCTTCCATACATCCACTCCACATGCATACGCACTACACACACACACACACACACACACACACACATAAAACCAGGAGACTTTTTAAATTTTTTATTTCTGTCAATAGAATTGGAAAACAAAGTCCTTGGTTTATCAGGCTGTATAAAATATTTCCAAAACGTGTCCATGTTATCGTCAACTCCACCATTCTTCTCCCTGCCCACACTTTCTGCAGCCTGGCAGGTTATCACCTCGTCATGTTCTATGCTTCAGATTCACTTACCTCTGAATCATAAGCAAAGTTGGCAATAACCTGGCAGGCCAGTCCTTCAATCCATATGCAAGAGTTAATTGCTATCCCACTCCTTGATGTACTGCCACAATTCCCTGCTTCACTGAAAAGCCTTTGAAATCAACGTACTGCTCTTGGAAGGATTACAACTTATATCTGGATGGCTCTAGTGAGGGTGCACCACAACACCAGGTATGAAAGCAAAATTGCTTTCCCTGCAGGTTGTGAACGCCGTACTTCTCCCTTCTCACGTTGGGTGTGTTACAATCTAAGGAGCGTGGTTGTCTCTCAAATGTGGATCTTCACTTAGACTTTCAAAGCAAGTTTTTAATCCTGGAGAATAACTGTCTTATACGTCTTCCGCAACTTGCTGAGGGGCTATGATCTAAATTTATACATGGAGGCTATCAACTCCCTAACAGTAAGATATGATCTTTGAAACATTTTGACTATTTAGGATATGATCTTTGAAAAAAAAAAAAAAAAATGGAAGTCATCTGAGAAGGAGTTGGCCAGAGTCTGAAGAGTTTATTTTCTGTCGCGTGCGGACATCAAACTGGCCAACTTAGGGTCTTTCAGAAATATGTCAAGGGTGAATAAGAAATATAAGAAAATTAAAAAATTTAAAAAAAGAAATATAAGAACATAGAAAAATGTCTTCAAGTGGTTAAAGCATCTGTCTCTGCAGGTTTAAGGGAATTTAAATTATTTTTAATTTAAAGGCCTTTTTCTGGAATTGGACTTGTTTTCTGGAACAATTCCCTTCTTAAATCTTCTTTACCATTTACCTGAAAACCAGTAATAATTGTCACATTGTCTTTCTTCAAACATGAGCACCTCAAGTGCCCTTCAACCAAATGAAGACAACAGGCACATTGGGATGGCAATGGAAGCCACACGGTGGCCTTGGTGGTTGACTTTCAGACATGTGCTTAGCGCATTATTTCTCAGACTGGGTTATTTGAAACACCTATGTTAGAATCCCCCAAGATCTTTCTTTTTCAGTGGATTACTGGGGTATTTTTCAGAGCTACTGAATCAGAATTTTTGAGTTAGGAGCTCTGAAATCTGTATCTTTAATAAATAACCAGATAATTCCTATGAAACACCAAACTTTGAGGGTCAGGTCAAGAAACATGACAACAAGGGAGGCCTACTGATAAAAACTATGTATATAAGGTGGAAGCAAAGTGAAAGTTAGCTGGGCTTTTCCAGGTAAAGGCATGTATAATATAAATTGACTGTAATACATTTCTAAGCTACCCAAGTTCTTCTGTCTCTCTTTGGAATGCTTGTTAAATGCATATGGAAAGTAAAGAAATAAAACAGGCAAACTGAAGCACACTATAGCCTTGTGTTCTCATGTTCAAAGTTAGTGATTAGTGACTGCTTGTTTTTTATTTCCTCAAGACCACAGAGAACGGAAGTGGGAGTGAGCCTGAAAATATCAATATTCTTTGGGATTTTATACTTCTTTTCATCTTCAAAGTGCCTTACAAAATTCTCTAATTAGGCTCACACACTCTGGCTCCTAGTTGTATCTCTAATCGTAAGACAGCATACCTGCTCTTCTTTGCTTAGCTCTGAGCAACATGCCATTCTTAATCATTACTAAATTAAAGAAAAAAGTGTTTGTAATAATTTCTACTTAATTAAAACAAATCTGGACATTTCTTTAAATGCAAGTCCAATTGCGTGGGCCCTAATCTATATTAGCAAAGTTTGGCCATTATTTATTCAGAGCAAAGATAAGTTTTAATTGTAAAATTATCTGTAATTAAATGTAATGGTTAAAATGGTTGCATTTCTGACCAACCTAGAATATTATTTGAAAGGATTTCATTTTATTCCCTTGAAAATTTGTAGTTTTACACATTCTTACTATTTGAATAATCACTTTTGAGCAGAACATGCTTTTTTTTTTTTTTAAGATTTTATTTATTTATTTGACAGACAGAGATCACAAGTAGGCAGAGAGGCAGAGAGAGAGAGGGAAGCAGGCCCCCCAAGGAGCAGAGAGCCCGATGCGGGGCTCCATCCCAGAACCCTGGGATCATGACCTGAGCTGAAGGCAGAGGCCTTAACCCATTGAGCCACCCAGGTGCCCCCAGAACATGCTTTTTAATAAACTTTTAGGTATCTGTGAGAGAGGTTAGTCTTTAAACTGAGAAATTAACATGAAAATTAGGAAATCTTGGAGTGCCTGGGTGGCTCAGGTGGTTGAGGGTCTGCCTTCTGCTCAGATCATGATCCGGGAGCTCTGGGATCAGGCCCCACGTCAGGATCCCTGCTCAGCGGAGAGCCTGCTTCTCCCTCTGCCCCTCACCCTGCTCATGCTCTCTCTCTGTCTCTCTCTCACACTTGCTCTCAAATAAATAAAATTAAAAAAAAAAAAGAAAAGGAAAATTAGGAAATCTGTATTTTATTTTCGTTTCTGGCACTGGTTAGTTATATGACTTCAGGCAAGTCACTTACTGTTTCTGGATCTTGGTTTCCTCCTTTGTAAATTAGAGAAGTGTCTTCCAGCTCTGTGACCCTAAGAGTAATCATGAGTCTCTTAGAGTGTCTTGCATTTATAGCTGTTCAAGAAGATGCTCTAGCATGTTCTATTAACAGCGGATGTATGTAGACTTGAGTGTCAGAAGAAGCTACCTGGTCACTGGGCATGTCATCCCTCAGTCATCACACGGCCAATTACCGAGTGATAGAACAGGTCAGAAATATAAGCATCTGAACATAAGTCTTTACATGTCTTTGGTTTGCACCCATGTTGTGTGGAGCAAAAGTATGGAGTCACCTAAAAAATGTCTCCTGAGTCACTGGAAGATGTTACCTTCCCTTCCCACCATCCACCTCTCACCGAAGCCTTCTTCAGAATTAGAGTTTCTTTCTTTTGTTATGCCTGATATGGAAAAGTATAAAAATAAATTGCCATTTTAAGGTCTGTTGGCTGCTCACACCTTTGAATGAAGGGGATGTCCTATCCTTTTCTGAGAACATCTGTTGAGAGGGGGAGGAAGGGAAGGGTGTTAGGGAAGGGCCATGATCTCCATCAAACTGGAAGAACCAAGAATATGAATGGTGAGAAGATAAGAGGCAGAAAAACACACTTCATACATCATCACTCAGAAAACAGAAAGGCCTGCTGGTCCACCCGCCCACACGGCACAGCGAACAGCAGCTCTGGCCTGGTCTTGAGGACCTGTCGTTGTAAACAGGATTCCCTGCGTTTGCAGTCTCCTGGAGGCCTATTCCTTCCAGGTCTACACTGCATACCAGAAACAACCACCACCACCACAACCACAACAAAAAGGGAAAATGTATGCCACTAAGTCAGAGTTCCCCAGGAGCTCTGTGACTGTGTGAGTGTGGGCACGTGTGCTGACGGTGTGCGACAAGGAGGGGAGGCAGAACGCACAGTCCTAGAACATTCTCATTTCAGAGTGACCTGATTACTGAGTGGAAAGAAAAAGAATACAAGGATTGAATCTTCCTCTTAATAAACCTACAACGTAATTCCTGAATAGATCATTGTGTTTATGGTGGATGTCGGGAGCTCTCCCTTTGATAGGTATCCTGCAGGTATCTTGGGTTGGAGATGGTCCAAAGAAATAGTGGTAGTCCACTCGGAAGGAAAATAAGAATCCAAAATATTCTGGTTTGTTGTTAGGCTCATAGTGGAATCTTTTGAGAAGGGAAGTCCCTGTGATGGAACCACATCTTAGTAAGTCAGCAGAAGTGTGCACTTGCCTTTCAGGAGAAAATTCGTGTAGGAATTCATGCTGGTGCTCTGGCCAAATGCTTCTCTGCAGCGGTTCTATCATCGTGAAACCCAGTCTGAGCAATAGTGACTTAGGGTAACCATGTCATACTCAAAAGAGAAAGACCCAGGATGCCCACCCTAACTCGAACTTAAGATAAAGAACAAACATATATTTAGTATAAGTACGTCTCATAAAATATTTGGGCCATACTTCCACTTGGTTTATCTGAAACTAGCATTTAGTTGAGTGTCTTGAATTTCATCTTGCAACTTGAGGTGGTTTTCAGCAGAAATGTTTTGCGCTACTCTCGACGGCTTGAATTGAAATAAGAAGAGGAACTTTGTTCCTATGACACTTTTTCACATCATCTTGTTACCAAAAAGAACGGGAGACCAACACATTCCCATAGGTTTGCAGTGAAAGTCCTGAGTGTGTGACCATGCGTGAACACAGCCTCTGACCCAGTTTTATCATTTTCAATGATTATTTCTAAACGAGGGGGTGGTGCTTGAAAATTACAGAAAAGTTGCTTCATCCCCATAACATCAGGACCCAATCCAGATTAAATAAGTGGGACTGAATGATTCACCTGCTCTTGGTTAATCACTGTGTGAGTCTAATTGTGTAACACCTTCTCTGTGTTTTTCACTCCTGCCCATCTTGAGGAAACATGATGCTTTGTTTCCCCTGAGTGACGTGGTCTCTGCTGCAAGTCTGCTGCAAACCCAAGCACAGCACAGCATAGGCTTCTCTCAGAGGCCCTGAGAACCCCATCTGGAACCCTGAGAGCTGCCACGGGCTAGTCACCTAAATTCTAGTTGACCCTCGAACAAGAAACCTGGGTTTCACCTGCACAGGTTAGCTTACACCCAGGAATTCTTTTTTTAAAGATTTTATTTATTTATTGACAGACAGAGATCACAGGCAGGCAGAGAGAGAGGAACGGAAGCAGGCTCCCCACTGAGCAGAGACCACCCCCCCCGCCGACTCGGGGCTCCATCCCAGGACCCTAGGATCAGGACCCAAGCTAAAGGCAGAAGCCTTAACCCACTGAGCCACCCAGGCGCCCCACACCCAGGAATCCTTTACAGTACAGTTCTATGAAAGTACTTTCTCTTCCTCACAGTCTTCTTCATAACATCTATTTTATATACTATATAAAGTGGATACACATATGAACTCAGGCTAGGTGGAAAGCCCAGCTCTGTTCCTCGGCAGTGGTGTCATATAAGGAAAATCACCACATCTTCCCCTCAGAACCAAAAAAGATATTGCCAGTACCCTATAGCCACAGACTGCCAGACACAACACTACAGTTTGTTGGAGCAAACATACAGACCATGAGGAACAACAGGCTGTCTGAGTGAGAGGACGCTGGGAAGGACCTAATATAGAATCTGGTTATTGATGCGTGATTGAGGGAGGACCGAAGGAGAAGGCATGTGGTCTAGACTGGGTGTTGGGGACAATAAACAAGCAAACAAATAAGTATACATGTTTGTCATTTGGTTTAATTTGCACAGCCTCACGTGGTCTGTTTTTTGGAAGTGTTGTGCAGTTGAAAACTGGAAGTGGTTAGAGTGGTAGTAAGGAACATAATTCTCATATAGTTGCTCTGGAGAAAATCAGGCAGAGAGATGGGCAAGCTGCCAAAATATAGGTCTTTCAGATAAATGCTATGACGTACAGATGCTCCTCTTAAGTTTATCCGACTTCGTCTGAACGATTCAAGTCTAGAAATCAGTTCGCAAATCTACCACAGTAATTTCTCCATTGAGAGTTCCAGTATCTCCCTGCTGAGTCTTTCTCACAGTATCTTACTCCTTTTACTTCCTTGTTGTCCCATAAAATGGAAAATCACAATAGTGCGGTTAATACATGCTTAATGGAATCAAACCTCAGAGTTTGCCATGTTAATTAGAATGTGATTTAAAATTTCCCTGATACCTGAACTGTGCTCTATTCAGAGAAGTTGGTTTCAGCCTCTGCTTTAAATTTTTGGATCAATCTCAATAAGAAATCTAAGCAAGGAATCAGATATCTAATTGGAATGCCATTATAAATACATATTTTGTAATTAAAGAATTAATACTCTGTATAATTTAAATGTTAGCTTCTTCGTGATCATTGAATCCAAGACCCTCTCTTCACAATTGAAAATATAGGATCTTAACAGAAAGAGTCTGTTTTGGGACACCTGGGTGGCTCAGTTAAGTGTCTGCCTTTGGCTCAGGTCACGATCCCAAGGTCCTAGGATCCAGCCCTATGTCAGGCTTCTTGCTCTCCCCCCTGATCATGCTCTCTCTCACTATCTCTCCTTCTCTTTCAAATAAATAAAATCTTTAAAAAAAAGGGGGGGTCTGTTTATGATGATTTATTGATTATAACATTTTGTATTTTTGTAACATTTCTTTAGTCTAAATTTGTAAATATTCAATCCAACCTAGTAAAGATGGCTTCAGTGACAGTCTTCATCATTTGCTTATCAAACATCCAGTTATAATAGAAATCATATTTATTGTCTGCTTACTAGGTGTTAAGTGCTATGTTAAGCATTTTACGTAAGTTATCACATTTAATCACAACAGTAGCTCCATGTTGTGGGTAATATTATTTTTCAGGTATTATGTAAATGAGGAAGCTGGATTTAGCAAGTTTAAGGAACTTGCCCAGGGTCACACATAGCTTGTAAAATTCTCACTTGCTTCAATTATTCTGGGGCCTGAGCTATCTAAGGGAAAATTCTATCACTGTTGGAACCTCAATTCCTGAGGCTGCATCCACATGAAGATTTTAAGTAGCCCTGAATTATTTCCTCAGGCACTTTTCTCACCATCTTAGCTCAGTTCAACACATATGCTTGGCCACGTTCTTACCTGTGAGCCCTGTACCAAGTGATGGGGAGAAGGTGTCACCCTGAGAAGTGCAACTGGGTAGCCGTTCCCAAGTGCTCAGCCCACGGCTCGAAGCTAAGACAGGAAGAGGGCTGTAATGGGTTCTCCTTCAAAGGGTCTGGTATCTCAACAACAGGGGGAAATAATCCAAGCCAGCAGGGCACTCTACCCTCCCCACGTACTTCATCCAGAGACATGTAGGCTAAATGTTATTTGACCATATGACAGAAGGAAGACCAGAATGAGCTCGTAGCCAGAGCTAAATGCAATGGTAAAATATTTCAAGAAGTTCTCTGGCTACTTCACAAAATAACCATCGTGTTTAGTTATTTTTTAGAGTTGTCCATCAGTATTCCCCCCACTTTGGGCACAAGGAACATTTGAACGTAATTTCATTCCCTGTTGAAATAAGGATCAAGACTTTGTGTTCCTGGACAGTCGTTTGTCCGTCCTTCCTACCTTCCTTCCTTCCTTCCTTTCTTTTTTCAAAACCATTTCAAAACTCCATTTTCCACTGACTAAAGTCTGTCCTGCTTTTTTCCCTATACTTCATCTGGAACAATGTGACAAACCCCTTTTTAGTCCCACATAATTTCTAAATAAATGGCCGACTGTGGACATCAACAGCAGACCATATCTTTTTTACCCTCTAAGCTGTTTGTCCTTCACTTATTTAAAAATTGTGAAATTCAGAATAGGAGCATGTTCAGTTACAGAGAAGCTTCTAGATTACATTCGGATAGAGTACCCATTTACCCTAAAGAATTTAATTTCTGAGTACAAGGGATGAATGGAAAAAAAAATCATTATTTACTCAATGTTGACAGTAACAATGAGTACAATTAATCATCTATCTACCCTATACCAGAAATTAAGATACTTTGCTTATCTCATAATTCCCTACAACATCTCTATAAAGTAAATATTACTCTCATTTTACAGATGGGAAACTAAAGCCCAGAGATGATACACAAAGCAAATGACAAAGGTTATTAACTATAACAAGTCAGATTACATCCCAATAGTACTTTAACAACCTTTTTTTTTTTTTTAATAAAGAGAGAGAGCTTGAGAGCAGAGGAAGTAGAAGAGGGAGTGGGGAGAGAGAATCTCAAGCAGACTCTGCACTGAGCTCAGAGCCCCACACGGGGCTCATCTCATGACCCTGAGATCATGACCTGAGCCGAAATCAAGAATCAGATGCTTAACTGCAGGAACCCCCCCTTAACAAACATAACCGGTAGTGTAAATCATAGACACCCCCATTGTTTCTAAGCCCTAATAAAAAATACAACTGGCCACAGAGAACACTAGTCGTAGAATGTAAGCTAAATCATTAATTTAACCGTACACATCTTTTGGCTTTAATAAATAGCTATTGCTCTAAAAACAATCGCAGTTGCCCAGGTCTGGCGGGGGGGGACAGTTTTCTTGCCACTGCCTGGAAACCTGGCAGAAGTGTCTCTTAAAACTCTGACTTTGGGATAAGTTCTTCCCCTTCGACTCCTATGCATCACATCTCCACAGTAAGACACTGCAAAAGGCAGATACAAAACAAACTTCAATGGAAGCCATTTGGGTAGCTTGTAAAATTTGCAATTAAATAAATATATATATAATATTTATATATAATTAATATTATTATATATCATTATAGTATATATTAATATAAATTTATATATTTATATAATATATTAGATATGTCATATCATACTACTGATAATTTTAGTATTATGATTATAATCATAATTAATTATATAATCAATATATTAATATCTATTATGTGATTAATAATTATATGATTATTATAATGATTAATCATATATTATTAATATAATAATATATAATATGTGTGTGTATAGCATAGGCTATCATAGGAAGCAGAATCCATATCAGTCACTTCTGAAATAAATTTAGATGTGTACTTGAGGCACTATGTCATCCCCCCGCGTTTACCTCTTTTCATCATCGCTCTCCCTTTGTTGACTGGCTTCTTAAGTTCCCCTCCAAGTCCAGCCCAGAGTCCCCTCTCTAGCTTTCTTGGGCAGTGAAGAAGAAAGATTTTTCCTGCCTAGTTTCCTTAGGACTTAGGACTCCTCAAGTGAAGAATGGAAAAGAGTCTCACCTTTTCCGGGCCCCTGGCACCTGAGGAATCTTCCTCACTCAGAAACATTTGTTGGTTCTTCCATTCACTAGCAATTACTAGTACTCTGCCTGCTCTGGACTTAGTTCATTTGGTTTTTAAAACCTTTTACTGATTTGATGTCTTTTCTTCTTTAGCGTCTCACACTCCTGCCCCAGGTGCTGAATTAAACCTGTCCTAACCCTGAATTAAATGTGTCTTATTTTACCTACCATACTTCCCCACAAGCCATGCTATGTCCACAACCAACTGACATTTAAAACATGCGCGCACACACACACACACACACACACACACACACCTGTCTATTGAATGTCCAGGAGACAAGAACTATAGTTGTTAACTATAGCGTAAAATTCATGGTACACACAGATTTATTTATTTGTGTTACTGTGGAGCATTTTCTGACATAGAACATGAGACTTCTTTAATACACTATAATGCTTCAAGAATAAATATTCATATCCAGGAAAATGCATTTCTTGAGGGATGTATTTGAATAATAATAATAATAGACCACTGGAAACCTGTAAAAGCTGGAAAATGACTCAGAATAGTAGCAGGAACCCGCCCAAATTGTCCCGTTTCCTTCTTTTCAGACCTCTGCATGTGTCTCAGGTTAATCCCACTGAGTGAATTTTTTTATTTAAAATGAAATGCTGTGTGATGATAACATATGACCGAATGATTAAAATAAAGCTAGTCTGTCCTTTCTTCCTTCCTTCCTTTCTTCCCTTCCTTCCTTCCTTCCTTCTTTCTCTCCCTCCCTTCTTTCTTTTTTCCTTCTTCATTTGTAATATTGAAAATTCACAGTAGAAGGTATTTTAAAGTTTACCAGAAGACTTGAACTAGTCATTCTAATCATCCACTTAATTCCTTCAAATTCATAAAAAATGATCATAGGCATTTAACTGTACTCATTTGGGTAGCAATTAAAAAAGTAATTCTAGGATAACTAAAGCTGTATCTTTGGATTCCACTTAAAGAGAGACTTTTCCTTCTTCAGGTTGCCTTCTTGATGAATCAGTGCAGGCTGTCACATACTCAACTCCATTGATTGTGATGATAGTCAAAATTAAGAAATTTGCTATCGCTCACTTTGCTTTTTCTGCAATGCAGTAGTCTCTGAAGAATAAAGACAAGCAATTCATCTTCACCACTGAGATTGTCAGAATGTGTGTCTCTGGAACATAAAGTCGTATCATTCATGCTATAATAAAGCACACATACTTTGATGTGACTCCAAAGCCAAAATGAGGCTGCCCTCAGTCAAATTCTCTGGGGGCTCATCTGTGGGAAAGTGAGGTCAACCTTTGACCCCGATGTTGCATCCGAATAACAATAACCAAAATGTAACTTATTACACATCATCAAGTGTGGAGATAAAACATCGGTAGCATGTGTAGAAACGTCAAATAGGTATGCGGGAAACTAAACACAGGTCTACCAATTTATAGAAACTGAAAATTATCTCTAATTCCCAGTATTTAAAGCACATTGCTCTGAAACTGTAATTGACTTTGCGATTTTGCAACTTCGAACTTCACTGCTCTGCTTACCATTCAAGTAAAAACACCTGCCTCTTTTTAAACTCGCAATTAGCTTCTCACAAGAACAAATATCCCTCCTTTGACCAATCGAATATTAACATAAATATTTGACACGATTTGACTGAAATCATGCTGCATGGAAAGTTCCTGAAACACTCTCAGATGTGTCAAAAATAAAAATGGTATGGATTTGGAGGAACACCATTTAAATATTTTCCAATAGGCTGCAAACCAACCTTTTTATTTTTCCACCATGCTGGCTTCCTCAATAGTGTAAGCGTCTTGTAAGTCACCAGCGAAACAGTAAAATGGAGATTGTAATCTGTCTGTCCACTCCTGAGCGTGTTTACAATCATACTCACAGGTTCTCAAAACGGGGACTCCTTAGTTTAATCTCACTACTTGTGCAGGTATTTAGTTTAAAAAAAAAAAAACATGGTAAAAACCTAACACATAATGCTAAAACACAAAAATTAAACAGCAAAACAAAAATGTCAACACAATCAGGAAACAAAAACACCCCAAAACCTTATCTTTTATTTTTAAAAGTTATTCTTGAAGAGCTTTAAAATTTGAAAGCCACTGAAACAGGGGCACTGGTCAGATCCAATATAGTAATTTCCAAAAAGGTGTTTAATGAACCTCTCAAGGGACATTTTCCAAATCCTAAACATAACCATAAACAAGGATGATCTCATTAATGGGTCATGACTAATGTTTTAAGCCAAGCGAACTATTTCTAGTGTTCGTCACGACTCTGAGAAGTGATAGGATTTTTCTCCCTTTTCTAGACAAAAGAACAAAAACCACTAAATTTAAATGTCTTGTTCAAAATCATACAGCTAGTCAAGGGGAGAACATAGGACTGAAGCCTGCTCAGCATAGCTACAAAACTGTTCACACGTTCCATGCTGTTCCTGGTGGCCCTCAGGCAGAGCATTCCTGGTCATCACTGATCAATAACGATTATCTGAAAGTGAGCAAGCTAGAAAAAGGGAAAACTGAAATTTCTGGCTCTTATGTTTGGTTGCCACCATTTTCATTTCTTTCATTTCCCTCCTCCAAAGACCATATTATTTCCTAACAAAATGGGGAAAAAAATATAATCTATTTTGTGAGTTCATCATCTGTTTGGTTAATTAAATGCATAACTTGAACTGATGAATCTATCCCTTTAGGCATGTCAAAGCTCTATATTTGAAAAGTATAAAATGCACAAAGGGGCCATTTTTGTCATCTTTTAAAATAATCAAAATTGCTTCATTACTTAGAATTTCAACTTCATTTTCAGTCATTGGTTGATAGAGGCTTTATGTCAATTAGATACAGATGCTAACCTCTGGCTCTGTTGGAATCTTTTGACATCACAAGTTCTATATCTCTCAAAAGGATAATCAACACCCTCACCCAAACCATAAGGGAGCCTTGAATTTTGATTATTAAATTCCTTTTGCTACAAGAGATGAGACACACCGCTGGAGAAAATGAGAATAAAAGTAGGTTCTTTCCAAGAAAGGACAATGAACATATTTCCACAAATAACAAGAGTGGGTCAGACACTAAATTCCTGCTGTGATCACCATCTTGGTAATCCTCCAAAACTTGCAGGGTAATACAGATGTTTGTTAAATGGAACTCCTGATCATTAAAGATTTAAGACTTACTTCAGATATTCCCATTTTCCAAAAACTCAAATATCCATCCACGTGTTGCCTTTTGTCTTAAGAATCATGAAGACATAAATTATAAGGACGTAATATGGGGAAATTTTGATCTAGGTTCTCTATTCCTGGCAGAATCAATACATGATTGTTGGGTGGACGCTCAATGACAAAGTTGTTCCAGCTCATGCTTTAGTGACAGAATAAAAGTGATTATCACAGCCCCGGGTAATAGTAAGAAAGAAAATGAAGACACCTAGTTACTTCTGTCCCCGCTGTCTTCTTTGGTGAGGAACACTGTTGCCTATCCTACAGTTTAAAGAACAATACTAAATAGTGACACTCCAGCCAAATTCAAGCTCTCCCAAGTGTTTTAACTGGCTAACCTAATGTCATGTAAAATTTTGAATTTCCTGCCAATATTTTTCAAGGAAGAACATCTTACGCAAAAATGTATATTCTAATTCTTTTAAAAATAAAACATCTGTACGCTGTCACCAGAAATTCTTCTTGGATCAAAGTGAGAGATTCATTCATTTATATGAATGTTGAAATGTACCCAGCATTCTTGGAAGAGATGAGTAAAATAATTAAGAAAGACCAAAAGATGAGATTTTTTTTTTTCTAATTTCTAATTTTCTTTTTTTCTAATTTCTTTTTTTGTGCTTTCTTTTTCTTTCTAATTTGAGACTGGGGAAAGACAGGTAGGGGAAGTAGAAAGCAAGGCAGGAAAAGAGGTACCAGCAAGTGTAGCTTGATTGCTCTCCTCTTAATAAGATCACATTTTGAAGCAATTATACACATTACATTTTATTTTTATTTATTTATTTTTAGAGATTTTATTTCTTTATTTGACACAGAGAGAGAGCACAAGCAGGGGGAGTAGGAGAGGGAGAAGCAGGCTTCCCACCGAGCAGGGAGCCTGGTGCGGGGCTCGATCCCAGAACCCTGAGATCATGCCCTGAGCTGAAGACAGATGCTTAACCAACTGAGCCAACCAAGCACCCCCATTATATTTGATATGTAAGCCGAGTGATATTCCAATGTATCCATTAGATAGAAAATTCCTTTCCTTCTAGAGAGTCTCACATGGAGAGAATGCAAGCTTTCTTCCCAATTAGAAAATAATCTTTCCATGAATCTACCACTGTGTTTTGCCATATAAATGCTCAAAACCAACAACAAGAAAATTAATGCAGAAAGGGATAAAGAAGTGTTTTGGGTTGTGCAGAAGATTGTGTGTGTACCTGTGTCAAACTGCTTCCACTACTTAATGGTGCTTTAACTTCTAGGAAACAGATGCGTTTGGTTAAAGGTCCTGTAATCATCTCTGTGAAATCAAAGTAGGATTGCAGCTAAAGCAAAATTTTCTAGTTTGTTCGATGATGGCACCATGTCATAAATCCTGTGGGGCTCTGGGGAAAGAGACTAAGTATTAAGGTAGATAAAAATCAATATAAATTGATTACTTATGTTTAAGTGAAAATAATTATCAAAAACTAAGTTATTAAAAATAGAGTTTCAAGGGGGCGCCTGGGTGGCTCAGTGGGTTAAGCCGCTGCCTTTGGCTCAGGTCATGATCTCAGGATCCTGGAATCGAGCCCCGCATCCGGCTCTCTGCTCAGCAGGGAGCCTGCCTCCTCCTCTCTCTGCCTGCCTCTCTGCCTGCTTGTGATCTCTCTCTGTCAGATAAATAAATAAAATCTTGAAAAAAAAAAATAGAGTTTCAAGGACAGGAAAATCTATCTGCTGGTACTTGTCCCAGGGTCCCAAGTTCGAGTTCCCCCGGCCTTTAATCGAGTGGTGGTTTACCTGTGGTTCATAGACCCCTAGACGTTCACAGAAGAGCTTTAGGAGGTCAGACCATGAAGCCCTAAAATTTAAAACAAAACTTGGTAGGTATGCGGTTTTGATTTTTTTTTTTTTTTTTTTAGAAGAGGACCTATAATTTTAATCCATTGCACAAACCCCATTATAATTCACTCATAAACATCTACAGGAAAATAGCAACTATAATTTGGGTCATTTATTTAATAAGGTTAACCAACGAGTCAGTTAGAACTTGGATCACTATTCACTTATGTCCAAGGGCCAAATGACAGCCAGCACGGAATCCAGCTGCTGCGAGAGCTGGCCAGGCTCCAGCAGCAGCTCCGAGCCTCCGCTCAGCTCCCTACCTGTGCCGTTGAGTTTATAGCTGTGATATCAAGGGACCTCGCATTTCATCACTGTGACCTCGCATTTCATCACTGGGGTTGTCGGACGCCAAGACTCGATCTGGCTTTCCTCCCAGTCGTCTGAGGGGCATCAGAACGGAAAGGGTATCAGTGGAGGGACGACTGTTGAGGAGAAAGAGAAGGAGAGGGCTCTTGCGGGTTTTTTTTCACGTGTTATAAACACTTGGTGAGAGTTGAATTATGGAAAAAAATTCTGCAATAATAAAGGCATTTTATACAGCAGCAAACTTCCCTTGACGAATTCAGAGTCTTAAAAAATCCGATGAATTATATATGGTAGTTCAGGGAAGAAAACTTTAATGACTCAGAGAAAACAATACCCTTTCCCTTTACCGTGTACAAGTACATTTTGTGGATTCTAAACTCTCTACTGTTAAAATGATCACATATCCTGTGGTTTTCTTTTTCTTTTTGAAGCAAGGAATGGAAAGGGGGAGGGGAATTTAACATGGAGGCTTTTCCTTCAAATTGTCAGTTGATAAATATAATTTCTCTGTATTTGTGCTTCACTGATCGGAAAGGCTGGTCGTTAATGGCCTTTTATTACGAACTTCCTTTAGTACGCAGCCCAGCAATTAGGCATGGGCACGCTCCGTGACCCCTGGCTGCCTCGCCACTGGCTTTGATCAGAACTTTGCTCAGCGACACACATCTAATAACCAGGAGTGGCATGAACTGAACCATCAACACCTTGATTTATTCCTCAGCCCACATCCTCGGCCAAATAAGGGTGTAATTAGCCATGATGCCAGCTGCCGATATGACCCGACCTTGTGTTCAGATTGGGACAAAAACAAAACGAAACAGAACAAAAAAGCAAAAGAGCTTATGCCTCGGTACAAGCAAAATTATGAAGACAGCACAGCAGGAATTTCAGCCTCTGTGACAAGCTGGCAGCAAAGTAATGTTGCAATCAGTTTCGTTGCTCCGCGTTGCCTTCTGGGAAGTGTGATAAATTTAGTGCAGTAGAACTAAAAAGAGAAAGGACACTTCGGAATGAATGGGGTAAATGACAAGCCAGCTTCTTCTCCAGGAGCATTCCAAGCTGTAGAATCCAAAATTATGAACATTAAATTGGGCATAGCTCTTAACATAGAAAAGAACTGAGAAATGATCATGCAACTTTCTCTCTCTCTCTCTCTCTGTGTGTGTTTTAATCTTCACTGATGGATTCAAGAAATTGAAATGGCTGACTTTCGGTGCCTGGCAAACCCCAAGGGCAGCATAAAACAAAGCAACTAAAATTCCCATAACCGAAAGTTCTACATCAGTGGTCCCAGGCAGTCATGCTTCCTGAATCACCTGGGGATCTTGTAAAAAACAGCAGATTCTGATTTGGTGGGTCTAAGGGGGGACCGGAGTTTCAACATTTCTAACAGCGCTCCACCCTGAGGGGAAGCCAATGCCGCTGGTCCCTGGAACCCCACTTTGAGAAGCAAAGTGCTGGGTAACTCAGAGAGTCACCGTTTTTAGCCAGATTAATTCTCAGCAGCGTCTGTTGTTCACTTCATTTTGCATTTAAAGATGTTTGGATGGTCCAGCTGCCTCCCTGCCCCACAGGATTCGAAGTAACATAAGACATTTAGAATGAGCTCTGAAGATCATGAAGTACTCTTCCTCAGAGACATTACAACTTCCTGACAGGGGCGCCTGGGTGGCTCAGTGGGTTAAAGCCTCTGCCTTCGGCTCAGGTCATGATCTCAGGGTCCTGGGATCGAGTTCCGCATCGGGCTCTCCCCTCAGCGGGGAGCCTGCTTCCTCCTCTCTCTCTGCCTGCCTCTCTGCCTACTTGTGATCTCTGTCTGTCAAATAAATAAATAAAATCTTAAAAAAAAAAAACTTCCTGACATAACTGATAAAGATTTGTTTTTTTTATTATTGTGGAAAATGTGGAATGTATAAAAACGGTAATCAGGAAAACAAAAATCACCCATAATCTTGTTTTTCAGAGATGATGTCGTAACATATTGATATATATTTCTCATTAGAATCAAAAGTACTTATGGGGCACCGGCTTGGCTCAGGGGGTTGAGCGACTGACTCTTGATTTCGGTTCAGATCATTAGATCAGGGTTGTGAGATTAAGCTTTCTGGGGACTCTGCACTCAACACAGTCTGCTTCTCCCTCTCCCTCTTCTTCTGCCCCTACTGCGCCCTCTCGCTCTCTCAAATAAATAAATAAAATCTTGGGGAAAAAAAAGAACTAAAGGTACTTACATGAGATTTAGTATCCTGGTACTTGGGAGGTACTATAATTTATGGAATGGTTTCCTTTCATACAATAGTTATGTTGCTTCCAAAATTTCCTTACTTAAAATATCACAGAAATAGGGTAATAAAACTTTTAAAATACGCTTTTCAGGGCATCTGGGTGGCTTAGTTGGTTAGACGTGCGCATTTAGCTCATGTCATGATCCCAGGGTCCTGGAATCGAGTCCTGATTCAGGCTATCTGCTCAGAAGGGAGCCTGTTTCTCTCTCTCTCTCCTCCTGCCCCTCTACCCCACTCCTGCTCTCGCTGTCTCTCTCTTTCTCGTGTGCACTCTCTCTCAAATTAATAAGTATAATATTTTTTAAAAAACATGTGTCGCTATTATAACTTTTTTCCTCCAGGTCTTTTATTTTTTAAAGATTTTATTTGAGAGAGACAGAGATAGAGACAGAGATAGTGAGAAAGAACATGAGTGGGGAGGAGAGAGAGAAGCAGGCTTCCTGCTAAGCAGAGAGCCCGAAGTGGGGCTCGATCCCCTACAGGTCTTTTAATGGGGAATGTTGGTCTTCACCCACAAGAAGGTCCTCTCGTGCCCTTTGTTTTCCGCTGTCTAAGAGAATGTTTTCTAGAAGCCAAACCCACTGCTTAACTCTTCTGGTAGTTCAGTTAAATAAAAACCTCATAACCATTTTCCCACCTACAGTAACCTAGGTACCATCTTAACTGAAAACCACTAATAGTGCTTCCATTTCTTCTCCCTTGTTATTGTTTCCATTCATTTCCTTTAGGAGGATATCTTTTTAGCTATTATTTTACTCTAATTTACATTTCAAAAACATCCCATTCTCAATTTAAACACATGATACTGCATTATTGAACTTTTTTTTTTTTTAGGATAAAATTAGGATAATGGAAGTGTAAATTTTATCACTTACGCTTCCTGTGGATCCAGGAACTATCACATAATTGAGATTATCGTCTCTCCCCTCTACTCCTCCCCAAACACACGTAGCCTTGCCTTCTCACCTCCTCTGACCTTGAGGAGGGCTAACAGTAATTTTCCCGTAGATACAAACTAAAATGGCCTGATTATATGAATAGGAACTACAGTTGGCCCTTGAACAACATGGGGACTAGGAGTGCCTACCCCTGTATGGTTGAATATCCACATGTAATCTTTGACTCGCCCAAAACTTAACTTACTGAAAACCTACTATGGATTGGAAATCTTACTGATCACATAAAGAACTGGTGAACACATATTTTGTGTGTTATGTGTATTATAAACTGTATTCTTACAATATAAAGTAAGTTAGAGAAAAGATCATCAGGAAAATTATAAGGAAGAGAACATACATTTACAATACTGTACTGTATTTATTTAAAAAATCCTAGTATATGTGGACCTGGACGGTTCAAACCCATGTCATTCAAGGATCAACTGTACATCAACATAGTTGATATTAGACAGAATTCTCTTGGCCTCAGATGATTAAAATATGGTTCAAACTAGCTTTAAAAGGAGTGGGGGTGGAATTTATTGATTCCCATGACTCGGATAATAATGTTATATATCCCTCTGAGCAACATGACTTTCATTTACATCAAATAACTATTTTTCTGAATTAATTTTATTTTGAATTCCACGTTTTCTTGTATACATCCAAATATGATAACTGCTAATATTTTGGCTCTTTGCAAATGCAAAAAACTAAAAAGATATCTGAAAAAGTTAAACAACAAGAGTTTTATGTCAATGTCATGTGTTTTAAATAAAAGTTATTTCCAAAAGTATTTTACGTTTTCCTTCCACTTATAGATGGAAGTTTATTTAATTTATGACACAAAATCAGATATTATTATAAATGATATCCTAAATTCAGTTGAAAATTTCAACACTAAAGATCAGCATTCAACACTATAGGTGATTATAATATAAATACAGATTTGGGCAGAACACGGAATCATGGTAACAGTAATACCCTCACTAATAAGAAATCTGTAGACCAATGATATCTACCAAATGAAATGTAAGCTATTTTTCTTAAAATGTACAAGTACTTTGTCACATAGCATTTCTTTTTCTGATGAAGCCAATGTTGAACAGAAACACACACACACACACACACACACACACACACAATTTAGGATGGATGTGAACCTTTAATCTTTTTTGTTGCCCCCCCATAGGATTCTCAAAATGTTTAATTCCATTCTATAAGTCAACATAAGTGTTCGACAATTACATTGAACCTTTAGTAAATGAGTCACCTAAATTTTGGTTGCATTTTGTTCAAAATCATTCGGAAAATCTTTAAGTAGTGGAGTGACAAAACAATTCGCCTCCTGAAGATTTTAGGGAACTACAATTATTGATAACAACATTTGTAAACAGGAGGAGATGATTAAATGATTTGATGATCTGGGAACTAAACTGTGTGCTATTTACCTTTGAAGTTTTATGATGGTACTTTATAATGCCTCAAAGTGAAGATGATATCTTCAGGTGATTTTCCTTTTTTGTACTGAAGAAATATATACTCTACACCAGGACAGAATGAAATCGAGAAATCCTAGTATTGTGTAACATCTGATTTTGTGAATCATTCAAATGTAAATAAGGACAACTTATTTGATGGGTTTTGACTTATAAAAATATTTGTATGTGTGGTGTTTGTGTGTGTTAGAGAGAAGGAGAGAGAGAAAGAGAAACCTTCTATTTCTTCAAAGACACACAAAATGTTAGCCATAGCTGTCTCCGGGTAGTGTGACAGAGGAGTCTGAGAAGTAAGGAACGTAATTTTCATTTCGCATCTTTACTATTCTAAAATTTTATCTTCAGCACATATTGCTTTTATAATGACAAAAATTTTTGTGAGTCTAAAGGCATGGATGAATATAATATGTTGAAAAACATTATTCTACCAACCTTCATAGGTATTAGAGGGAACTTTGGAAATCTTTAAAAATCCAAGTTCATTATTCTAATGGTGACAATTTTGAGAACTGTGCCTGGCCAGAGAAAGAGATGTCCAGACATGGTCCACGTTTTAGGTATTGTCCGGGCCACCATCCTATAATAGAGACAAACACATCTTGTTCGAAAGGCTGGGATATTCGCTGATAATTTATCTTGTTTCCATGTCAGCCGGACCCAGTCGCAAAATCCAAGTTCTTTTCCATTGAAAAAAAGGAAACGTATTAATCTTGGAAGTAGGCAATTGACTATTTTAAGGCTGGAGAATTAATAGATGTTACCTTCATATATTTTACCACCAGTGTAATCTCAAAGGAAAGAATGAGCCGAGTACTTACATTCGTTGAACTTACCTTGGCAGCAAAGAGCCCTCTTTCTGGCAGTGATCATGTACTTAGCTGATAAAGGAAAAAATATGTTTGGGAGACCACATGTGAGCATTAGGAGCCATTATTTTCCTTGTAATCTTCTCGGCCCCAAAGAAACTGCTAGTTGCCATGCAAACGGCAACCCAAGCAATGCTTTTCTACAAGATATTTTGGATCTATCGATAGATACAGATGTAAATAAAGATACTTTGCCATAGAGGCATTTGATACTAAGTAAATAGAATATTCAACAGACAAGGGCCTGATTTTTTTTTTTTTTTTAAATCCTCACACCAGATGGTTTAGCATTATGGCACAGCCATAATTTCTTTCAGGATACAAACAGTTTTGTATCTGCAAGGGCATAATTCTAGATAAAGTGGCCTCAGAAGAAAGTGAAAGTTAATTTCATCTATCCATCCACCCAATTCGAAGAGAATGTATTGTTTTCCCAGCTTTAAGAGGTATCAGGTCTCTCTTGTGACACCATCCCAAACCATTTTAGTCAGAAACAGGTGAAGCAGAGAATGTTATAAAATCGCCATACTGGATGAATTTCATGAGCCATTGACAACCATGACACAATCCAAAACTATTTTACAAAACATTTACATTTCTCAAGAATTAGTTTCATGAGTTCAGGAGGTTTCTACTGGGAAACTTGCTGAGACTCGGTCATGAACTTTGAATAATGTCAAGAGCTTGACCTCCAAATGTGGTTAACAGGTCAACATTCTGACGTGCTCTCATTTGCTTCGTCGCTAGGAAAAGGAACAAATAAAGGTAAAATGTAATGACAACTACACTCAATGCAATCATCCATGTGAAATAAAACAAGATCATATGCAAAATTATTTTATCCTTTAGCATGTCTGGACCCAAGTAAGCTATAGTTCCTTTTTCCCTTTTGAAGTCTAAATTGGACAGTTGGCTAAGTACAGACATTTTTCTATTCTCAAGAACAGGTGTCCCCAAATGTAGTGAAATATTTTTCTCGTTTTATCACAGTTCTCTAGGACAGGGAATATACGTGACCAAGAGAAGAATCAGCTTACAACTTATGTGTCCTCCAAGGCGGAGTTCACAGCTGCTTCTGCTGAGCTGTGGGAGGGGTGCATATGGAGGAGAGGGGAATGGAGTACAGAGCTAACACGTCACCAGAAGGGATAGGACTTAGGATGGCAGTGTAAGCAAAATTCTAAGACAGCCTTTAAGATTTCTGCCCCTGATATACACACCCTATAAATCTCCTCCCCTGGAACATGGGCAGGACCTGTGAATATGATGAAAGATAATTCCTGCATTAGAACATCCAGAGAAACACAACCAAAAGGGTAGATTATAGATAAGTAACTAATGTAGATATAGATATAGATGGCTGGAGTTGGCTCACATGGTTATGGAGGAGGCTGAGAAGCCCCCCAACCTGCCATCTACACGCTGGAAAACGAGGAAAGCCAGGATCATTCAGTCTGAGTCTGAAAGCCTGAGAACCAAGGGTGCTGGTGATCTAAGTCCTGGAGTCCAAAGGGCCTGAGATCCAGGAGCTCGGAGGTCCAGGGCAGAAGATGGACATCCCAGCTCCAGAAAGAGAGAATTTCACCTTTCCTTGCCTTTTTGTTCTATTTAAGCTCTCAGTGGATTGGATGATGCCCATTCACATTGATGAAGGCTGATCTTCAGTTAGTCTACCAATTTCAATATTAATCTCTTCCAGAAACACTCCCAAGGTCACATCCAGACATAATGTTTCACCAGCTGTCTGGGCATTCCTTGGCCCAAACTGACACATAAAATTAACTGTCATAACTTTCACAACTAGTATGTTTATATAACAAAGGGGAAGGGCCTTCTCAGGTATAATTAAAGTCCCTGAACAGCTGAGTTTGTGTTCATCAAAATGGAGGTTATCCTGGGTGAGCCTGACCTAATCAGGGAAGCTGTTTAAGTGAGGATCTAAAGGGCAGAGATAGAAGGAGTCAGAGAGATAGAAAGCAGCCAAGATCTGAAGAAGCAGGCTGCCATGTTGTGGAGCGGGGTACACGGCTGGGATGATGGGTAAACTCTAATTTCTCAGAGTCTCAGTCTTACAGTCATGAGGAATTGAATTTTGCCAGCAGTCACTGGGCAAGGCAGAGGACTCCAAGCTCTTAGACTCCATGGCCCAGGCTGTTACCTTGATTTCGTCCTTGTAGGATACTGTTGAAAGGATCCAGCTAAGCTGAATCCAGACTCCTAGCCAATGGAAACAAGGAAATCATACATTTCTGTTGTTTCAAGCTGCTATGTTCGTGGTGCTTTGTTATGCAGCAGTGGAAATGCAGCAGTGGAAAACAACTCCAGAGGGAATGCAGGACAAGGGGTGCAGGCAAAAAGTTGATCAGTCTGGGACCTGAGCCCTCCTATCTGCATCCTTCCCTGCCTTTCCCCCCAGAGCCATTATATTCCTTATTGAGGAGAAGGCAGTATCTACTCTACCCATTTGTATGACAATAAATTCTGGGAGCTAAGAGTTTGAAATATGAACCAGTGTATTTCTGGTCTCCCCTTTCTAGTCAAGGCCTCCTGGACTCTCTGTCTCAGGGAAGGACAGAAGCAGCGTCAATTCTCAGTTCGTGTCACACTGGACATCCAAAAACTTATGGGAGGACCGATGGTTTGAGAGTAAATATTTTGGATTAAAAAATCCTGAATTTTATTTTATTGTAAAAGCTGAACTTTATGCTCTAAGTAATAGACGTGGGAACAGTATTTGATGGTAGAAGAGCCAGTTTTTCTGCCCTAACCATGATAATTTTTCCATGCTCTGAGGAGATATATAATCAGCAAGGACCTGTCTGGTGAAGTGCCTGAGAAAGTTCTGAGGTCCAGGGCAGAAGATGGACATCTCCTGCCCCCTCCCCCAGTGAGTCCTCAACCCAAGAGAGGCAGACAGGAGGCTTCCCAAGAGGTTTGGGAAGAGCTGAAATCCAGCTTTCCTTCAATTCTAGGAGGGTTTTTGAAGGAAGAAGGTGTGGAGGGGAAAATGTTTCACAGAGTCTCTCCCCATCTATGTGGTATGGCCACAGAACAGAAACAAGATGGCGTCTGTGAGGCTATGGGCCAGAGAGAGAAGCTCTATGATATGGTGGGGAGCTTCCAAGTTTCTTACAAAGAAAGAAAGATGGGACTGGTTGCATTCAAAGAACTTATGCACCCTTTGCACCAGGTGACCACCAATGCCTCTTCCAGATCTATTTTTTTTAATTAAAGTATAATTAACATACAATGTTATATTAGGTTCCGGTGCACACATATTAATTCAACAATTCCATACTTGACTCAGCGCTCACCACGATGACTGTTGTCGCTGTCACCATACGAGGTTACTGCAATATTATGGACTACATTCCCTTTGCTATACTTTTCATCTCCATGACATATTAACTTTATAACTGAAAGTTGGTCCCTATTAATTCCCTCACCCCACCCACCTTCCCTCTGGCAACTAGCAGTTTACCGTCTGTATTTAGCATCTGCTTTTTGTTGTTTTTGTTGTTTCTTTGTTCGTTTGTTTTGTTTTTTAGTTTCCACATATGAGTGAAATCGTATGGCATTTGTCTTTCTCTGACTGACTTATTTCACTTAGCATTTTACCCTCTAGCTCGATCCATGTTGTTGCAAATGGTAAGATATAATTCTTTCTGATGGCTGAGTAATATTCCATTGTGTATATATACCACATCTTCCTTATCCATTCATCTGTGGATGGACACTTGCACTGCTTCCTTATCTTGGCTATTTAAATAATTTTGCTATAAACAGAAGGGTGCATATATCATTTTGAATTAGTGTTTTTGTTTTCTGTGGGTAAATACCTAGGAGTGGGATTAGTGGGTCACATGGTACTGGCACAAAAACAGCCAGATGGATAGGATAGAATAGAGAACCCAGACATAAACCCATGCTTATATGGTCAGTCAAACTACAACAAAGGAGGAAAGAATATGCAATGGGGCAGAGACTGTCTCTTCAATAAATAATGCTGGGAAAACTGCACAGTTCCAGAACTAATTCTCTATGACTTTACAATAGACGCCCTCAGCAAGGTCTAGGAATGAAACGAAAAGGTAAAGTTGGGTAACTGGGACAAATGCCAGCTCATCTTCTCCATTGATATGGCATATTATCACCTGCCATGGCTCTTAGCTCTTCATTTCCTGCCCTAAACACCCAGTAGAAATTTGAGACAGGATAGACTTCCTTCTTCACGTGCCCTATATTTTATTTTCCTTTGTATTGTCATCCAGTACATTGTGACTCTCCTTTGCTGGCAGTTGGGGCCCTCACTTCGTTCCTTCCACACCTGACTTCTAGGAAATCTACCAACTCCCCATCCCTTTGGCAGTGCAGTGAGCTACATAAAGATAACCTGCAGGCACATGGTACCTTCCCATTTCGATAGAAATTTCTAGAGTGCTCAGTGGTGGAGTTAAGGATTAGTCCTCTGTGGCAGAGGACCAGGAATGCAGATCCACTCAAACTTGTTAAAACAGTGGCCTAAATCCCAAAAGAGATAGTTGGCCTTTTGTGAAGCAATTTTCAAGTATCGCATTGCACCATTAAAACTTCCTGTGCTCTGTTATTATGTGATTAGCAGAGTCAACAGCTCTCGGATTTTTACCTCACTCACATTCTTCTAGGAAACCCAAATCAGGCTTTGCGTGTAGTTCTGGAATATAACAGTGCCCACTATCTACCAGTTAGTAACCTCCCCAGCGTGGGGCTCCATGGTGCTCGGGTACAGAACACGACCACGTATAGTACATACCTGCCTTCACAGCACCCTGGAATATGGTTCATGCAATAGATACTGTTACTGTGAGTGACAGATATTAACTATATGCTACAATAAAGGGGTATTATAAAAATGTGCAAAGTTAGATATTTCCCTGGCTGTATTTTTCTTTTCATGTACAGAATGGAATGCTCTACTGTTTTGGACTGCACTTAGGAAGTGAGTGTTTAACAAGCTAGAGAGATGCTTTTCCATATTTGTGCAGTGCAGTGCAGATGGAGAGAGGAAGATATGTATGTTGATAGCATCCTCTTTGCCGTCCAACAAAGTGTTGAGAACATCTTCAGTGTATATATTATTATCACACATTTATTTCCATATAAACCATACCTACCAAGCATCACCTTCGACTTTTCTAAACCTTCTTAGCTCTTTTTTTATACCGCGTTTATGACCCTTAGGAATTCCATCTGGTAGCAGGGCTATTTCCTTTACCTGACTTAACGCAACTTGAGTGCAATGACATTGAACTTATAATTTATTGCATATCGCTATGCAATGCCTAGCAACGATATATTTGCTATATATTTCTGGCTTAATAAATATTTTTGAATAATTGGGTGAGTGAGTGAGTGAGTGAGTGAATCAATGAACTCAAATGTAAACCAGAACTACCCAGTGAGCTTTACCATGGCTGTCACTCTTCTTCACGAAATGTGTCTTTGGCCGGCCCCTATACCTGAATGTCCCATGTCTAGCACTGATAGCAAATCCATGAAGGAAGCTGAAAACAGATGTTTTCAGATCACTATTTAGTAGGGTTGGATGCGTGTGAGGCCCACCTCTGCCTTACTCTGAATTTTATATCAATGACCCCTTTCAGCATGAAAGAATGACATTACATCATCAGGGTGCTGGTAAAACAAACTGCAGGGTACCTGGGTGGCTCAGTGGGTTAAGCATCTGCCTTCGGCTCAGGTCATGAACCTAGGATCCTGGGATTGAGTCCCGCATCGCGCTCCCTGCTCAGTGCAAAACAAAACAAAACAAAACAAAAACAAAAACAGAAAACAAAACCAAACACCCAACTGAAAGGTGTGTGCTTAAAAATCTTAGTGGAAGCGAGTAAGTATCATCAAACTTAAGTAAAAAGCAGCAGGTGGGTAGCAATTTGTGACAGGGCGCGGCAAACCTGAACTTAACTACTGACATCTTCCCCAGCCAGCTCTTGCACAGCTGTTCATTCCCAACATAGAGCATCAGTGCAAATCCAGGTGCCATTCCATCCTCTTCAAAGCTGGACCTGCCTCTTCCTGGTGTGTCTCTTGCGTGTTTGGCTTAGGTTCCTATGTCTACAGAGAAGGGCGAGATCAGATGATGATTTTTTGCTTTTTTATGTATTGAGGTAGTTGGTCGAAAAAACTCTTTCGAGTGCCTTCTCTGTGACAGACATATGTGCCAGGTGCTGAGAAAACAGCAAACACACATATGCCTTCTTCTTCTAGGGTCACTTCAGAGACGCATGGGGCTGAATACACTGCACATCTACTAGCACTCACAGGTCTTCTTTAAAAATTGAAAATATTAGGGGCTTCTGAGTGGCTCAGCTGGTTGAGCATCTGACTCTTGATTTTGGCTCAGGTCGTGATCTCAGGGTGGTGAGTTCAAACCCTGTGTTGGGCTCCGTGCTGAGCCCAACACGGGGTTTGATTCTCTCTTCCTCTCCCTCTGCCCCTCTCTCCGCCCCCTTAAAAAAAAAAAAAAGAAAAGAAAAGAAAAGAAAATTTTATTTCTGACCCCAAAGGTGAATGACAACCTTGTCATTACAACAGAGGATCTAAAAGTTTTGGAAGAGTCTGGAAATGACAAATTTAAAAGGACTCCGTTCTCTGGTACTGTTTGATGTTTGTAGTTGAAACAGCCCTTGCAAATCTGGTTTTACCTTTCAAAATTAATTAAAGTACAAGCATAGGAAGAAACTCAGAAGTAGTGAGATCCTCAGATAATGTGGAAGACTTGGGTGGGTTTTTTTTTTTTCTTCTGAATGTACTAAGTGACATTAGAACACAAAATAGTGTTTTTAGCAATGAAGAAAAAAAAGCTTTTATCTATCAATTGACAGGAAGCCTTTTTCAATCTCAGTCTGTGATTCAGGAACAAATTACACCATAATTTTTGATACAGAATATTTTTCAATGAGTTACACTCGTGGGATAGAACTTTTAGGAAATTGTCATTGTATTTCTTCTCCTTGTCATTGGTGCTTTTTAAATTTATTCTTGTCCCTCTTCATCATCATTCTTGTCCCCTATCTTCTTTGTCTCTGGTTAGAAATAACCTTCAGTCCTTCTGTAAATCTTCAACCGAATACCAGATCTCACCATGGAGGTGATATGTGGGAAATGTGCATGTGTCTGGTGGGGAAGAAGCACCTGTCATTGCTTCCAACACGTGACTGTCTAGAACTTAGTCTCACGGCCTCATGGGAAGAAAGGGAACCTGGGAGACATATTCTAGCTTCCATATGCTTGGTACCTCTGTTTCACCACAGAATATGACAAAATTGATTTTGGTAGACACCTCAGCTGCCATACTCAGGATATTTATGATATCTTACCCAGAAAGGCAGATCCGAAGATAAAAAACAGTTGGAAAATATGTTTTAGATGATACATAATAAATAGATTTCACATGACGAATCTATTTCATTCACCTACTGGAAACTGTAGTCTCACATGGAATTAGGATGAAATATGGACCCAGAACCAAATTACTGAAGAATTAATGTACCCCATGTTAATTTCTTCCCTTCGGCGTTGGTGATGAAAAACCTTGAACGTTTCTTCTATACCCATAGCCATGTGATTTAAAGGAACGTAATCTTCAAAAGTCAAATCTTTTCTGTCCTTCAATGCAGATTTTTATTTTTGTGACCAATACTACATCACTCAGTAATCCTGGGAAAGGACTCAACTTCTTTTATCGTTATAACTTCCTCCTTTAGCCACCTTCATCAAATATACAAAGTGCTCTGTGCGCAGAGAAAGGATGCTGTTATTGTCATCGCCCTGTACATCAACTTTGTTTTCCAGATAAGCGCTGTATGAACCTACCGGAAAAGGGCAGTTTTTTCAATGACAACGTGTGACAGAAACCAAAAGGTTTTAAAGCAAACATACAAACGTGTCATCTCATAGTTCATCAACCAGCCCTTGTCACACTGATAAACCTTTTATCTCTCTTTCCCAGATTTTAATCAGTAGCTTGGTTTGCATGTTCTCCTATCACTGCAGCAAACCAACCTAAAGGGGATTCTTTATGCCCTGAGAAATCAACTCATTTGGGCCTAAATGAAACATTTCACTGTCTTGTTTTATCTCCCTCTCTATTCACATTAACATAATAGCTTTTAATTGGATTGTATTTGTGATTAGAGTCAGCATAGGTGGCATTCTCTCGGAGGAAACTGACCGCAAGGCAAACTGCTAAGACTCCGTCTGGGGGAGACGTTCGCAGCTCTTGCCCTGGGAACTAGGCTACAGGACACACAGCCTCATGAGTCACCTGAGGACTCCCTTTCCCTAAGCAGTGCAGGTGGGCATAAAGGCTTACGGGCTCAACTATCTGAAATGTTAGAGGAGTACTCAAATACATCTTCTCAAAAAGAGCATATTTACAGAAGGACACCATAAATGGGTGAATTTTGATATAATCAGAAGCAGAGGAGGCCTTTCCAGGTCTGACGCCCCACGTAGAAGCTACAGATCAAACGACCGCCAGGTAGGACACACAGACGCATACTAAATGCATCTATGTATCAAAAAGTGATATAAATGAAGTTACAACCAACTGAATACATAGACGTGTCATTTATTTCATCACCAAAAGTCTATTATTTTTAATATATAAGTTCCAAGAAATGAATAAAAACATACAAATGGCACATGTGGATAAATCATGTAAGAAGGAATTCACTAAAGAAGTACAGATGTCCAGGGGCGCCTGGGCGGCTCAGTCAGTTAAGCGTCTGCCTTCAACTCAGGTCATGATCCCAGGGTCCTGGGATGGAGCCCGGCATCGGGATCCCTGCTCAGCAAGGAGCCTGCTTCTCCCTCTCCCTCTGTGCTCTCTCTCTCTCTCTTGCTGTCTCTCAAGTAAATAAATAAAGTCTTTTTTTTTTTAAAAAGTACAAATGTCCAACAAGCACATGAAAAAAATTATTCTTCAGGACTGGAAGACGTTTCAATTAAAATAACATTTCTTACCTTGACAATAAATAAATACGTTGCTTAATGTTTCCAGAGAACAAAGTGTGAACACTTTCAACATTCAGCATACTTCCAGAAATTCTGGCAATTAGACCAGAAAAATGAAATGAAAGGAACACAGATTGGAAGGGAAGAAGTCAAACAGTTTGCACATTTCTGTATACTTATGTATGTAGAAAATTCTAAAGAATCCACCCAAAACTATTAAAGCTAATAAACCAGTTCAGCAAGGAGCAATGCAAGATACATATACAAAAAACAGTGTTTCTATACACTATCAAGGAACTATCTGAGAACAAAATTAAGAAAACAGTTCAATTTATAATAGCAACAAAAAGAATTTAATCCTTGGAAGTTGTTTTAATAAAAGCAATGCAAGATTTGTAAATCGTAAACTATAAAATAGTGCTGAAAGAAATTTAAAAAGACCTAAATAAGTGGAAAGACACCCTGTTTTCATGGATTTGAAAATGTGCTATTGTTGAGATGACCATGCTCCTCCAAACTGATCTACCAATTCAGTGGAATCTGTCAAAATGTGAACTTTTTGTAGAAACCGACATACTAATTTTGAAAGGCACATGGAAACTCAAGGAACCCAGGTGCTGAAAATAAATACATAAATAACTGAGAAGGAAGAACACAATGGAGAACTCACCCTTCCTTATTCCACAATTTAGCAGAGAACTAAGATTTTCAAGACAGTGTGGTACTGGTATAAAAGAGAAGCCCGTAGATCAGGGGGGTAGAACTGAGAGTCCAGAAATAAATCCTTACACTGATACTCAGTTTCCTTTTGACAAGAAGATGCAGACAAAACCAGATAGTATATCACATTTTTAAAAGTACTATTTCTAGGTTAGCCCCAAACACCAGTGCAAACTCCTCCTCCCTTTTATCTAAGGAACAACCTCAAAACCCATCTCAGAAATCAACTCATGCATTTTGGCCTATCCATTGGCCTACCAACCCCAGTGTCATATCAGACACCCTCAGAATAACCCCTGTTGATGATCATCACCAAAGGAAAAAACAGGAACATCCAAAGTACTTCCTGTCCCACTGATAGGTTAAAAGCCAAACTGTAACAAATTTAGGAGTCCAGTAGTTTTCAAAAGTAATTATGACAACTCAGTTCAAAGCTTTGCTTTTATTTATTTATTTATTTTTAAAGAGTTTATTTATTTGACAGACAGATCACAACTAGGCAGAGAGGCAGGCAGAGAGAGAGGAAGGAAAGCAGCCTCCCTGCTGAGCAGAGAGCCCGATGTGGGGCTTGATCCCAGGACCCTGAGATCATGACCTGAACTGAAGGCAGAGACTTAACCCATTGAGCCACCCAGGCGCCCCACTTTGCTTTTATTTTTTAAGTGTACTCGCTTTTTATTTAACCCAAATGCACAGGCAGGGCCTACCATCTCTCAGATACTGTGCTGGACATTGGGAATGTGAAGAGTCCTACTCATGGACCATCTCCAACAAGCACATAGCGTAGTCAAGTCCCAGAGAATTCATTCAACTAGGCACATGCTGACTTCCACCTAGATCAAGAATGGGGCATTGTGCTTATTTTTTAGGATATGAAAACATTCAGGATATAGTCCCTACTCTGTAAGAGTGGATAAAGAGATGGGAAGAAAGATTAGATAGATATATAGATGATAGATAGATAGATAGATGGAAGATAGATAGATGATAGATGGATAGATGGATGATAGATAGGTGATAGAAATAGATATGTACAAATATGAACAGTAAAATTGTACAAATGCAATATAAACATCCTTCAGGATTTAGTATAGTTAACAAAGGATGTCACGGTCAATGCTGTGGAGCAAGAAAAGGTTCAAGGAGTTTGAACTTAATCCCACAGGCAATGGTAAGTCCCCAACCCAGAAAGGGCAGTTGCCTTTTGCTCTGGCCTGTGGTCCAGAGACAATAAATACCATCGACTTGATGTCAGTACAAGTACCAGCGACATTATTTCTACCCCGTAAAAAATAACAGCAGCTATTAGAAAGACTTTTCCTAAGCTTTATTTGCCATTGTAAACTAAACAGATACTATAAAAAATGGCCACTTAAAATGTTAATTTTATGAATGGTTACAATAATCAAAGTCGAAAGGATTAACAAGCCTAAGAGGAAGGTGATGGGGAATGAATGGAAAATTAATTCAGTGTCTCACAAAGTATGAACAAATCCTGTGTATTTACAAAATAATAACAATAGCAAAGCCCATGAACACAAGATACTTGTGTTTTTATTATTACATTTTTCAAAAAAAAAAATTATAAGTTAGGAAGTGTACTGTAAAAAGCCAAGAGTCAGACTATGAGTCAGTGTCTCTAACTTAGCCAAAGCCAAATGGGAGTTTTCCACGGAGGGTCCCCTCCTTCTGCTTCCTCACCAAACACTCTGTCAGTTTCCCTGTGAGTTTCTTCGTGTGAGACAATATCCCTGATATTTCAAAAGAATGTTATTTCGAATTTGTTTTTAACAGAGCCTAGCCTCTCTATACATGATATGCAATTTGAGTATTAACTCAAAAAATCATAATTTGCGATTCTCGGGTCTTCTGCTCCTGCACACTGAATTTCCAAAAGTCCTTTTTTTTTTTTTTCTGAAAGATTTTATTTATTTATTTGACAGAGAAAGAAAGAGCGTACAAGCAAGGAGAGCAGAAGAGGGAGAAGCAGACTCCCAGATGAGCAGGGAATCCAATGTGGTACTCGATTCCGGGACCCTGAGATCATGACCTGAGTCAAAGGCAGTCGCTTAACCAACTGAGCCACCCAGGGGCCCTTGAGAAGTCCTTCTGATAAATACTGCGCAGTGGCTGTGGCATTACCAAGCATCACAGATCCATTCCCCAAGGATGCCACGCCCAGTCAACCAAACAAAGGTAGGTTCAGCACCCATATGAGCAAATATGTTCAAAATGTAGAAAAATGGCAGCAGAGTCTGGTGGCGATGATGGGATTTTCTTAATATTCTAAAGAAGACATCCCATTTCCCACAAACTGAATGATACGATTAAGGAAACGAGAACATGCTTTCTGAGACCCACAACCCAAGGGCCCAGCTCTGTTGAGAAGAGGCTACCATTATGGAGACGGTCGAAAGTGTCGCCATCTTTCCCAGTGTCAGTTACTAACTGGGCACTCAGGTAAGCACTTCACCATACAGTATGTTCTATGTCATGTTATCTGCACGCTTCCGGAGTGACACTGACTACAGAGAGAAGGATAGTGATGCGGGCCTGTTACCATTGCTGTTTAGGAAGGAAAGACACGGAAAAGTCTCTGATAAATTCAGCACGCGAGTCCTCTCCCTGATGGGTTTAGTTCCACATCCCAGAGCCGTTTCCTTTCTTACCTGACAGTGGAGCAACAACTTCCAGACTGGTTTACCGGCCATCCTGTCATTGGGTGGTTTATTTTCTTATGAAGATTTCTCCTACAGGAAAACAGACTTTTGTCAACAACAACCAGCCTATTAAAAAAAAAAAAACCTAAAACCAAAAAACCAAAAAAGAAAAAAATCAAAAAGCCAAAAAACCAAAAAACCCCAGCAAGCTTCAATTCATCCTGCTGCTCTGTTTTCCCTTCCCACAGTGGCCACTCTGTTCCCAGCAAACTTGTGTTTGCCTTTGGGATGCTATTTTTCCTAAAAGAAGGAAAAGAGAGAAAGAAGTGGAAGAGAGAAAGCGTAGGTATTGCTAGAAGGGTGATTCACTCCTAATGGTGCATCTCAGAGACCCACTTGGGTTTCCCTCCTGCAGGCGGTCAGCAACTCGTAAACCTCTCAACCTATGTGTCTTGGAGGTTTCAGCAGTTGCTGTATCACATGAAGGCTGGACACTTGGATACCCCTTCTGTTCACGAATTTTTCACTGGAAAATAATTACTTGCTACTAATAGGAAAAATCAGGCCTCCAGAAGCTATCTCCAGGTCAAGTTTTTTGTTCTGACTGTAAATCAAAATATAAAAGATGTAAAATCCAAGGTTTGACCTCTAAATGTCATCAGATGGACCCTAAATTTTAAAAATTCAGTTTTTCTACCCTTGTTTTCTCTAATTTTTGATGTCGAAGTTTTTTTGTAGCCTTTCCTGAACTTACATTTTTTGTGGCTAAAATACAGCTTTTGAAGACGTCAAAGCCACCACATGTTTTATTTTGTCAAAAACAAAACAAAAACAAAAACAAAAACAAAAAAACCTTCTACTTCCCAAATATCACTGACAAATAAAGGGGCCAAGAAAATTGTAGCTCATTTCCCTTTAAGGCTATGTGGCTTTCCAGGTCATATTTTGGGCTTCTGGAACTAGTATGTGGAACTAAAGTATGACAGAAATCCAGGCTAAGTGAGCTTTGAAAGGGGACCTGGCTCTTTTTCTTTTTCTTTTTCTTTTTTTAAGATTTTTATTTATTTATTTGAGATAGTGCAAAACCGAGAGAGTTCACAGAGGGAAAGGCAGACTCCCAGCCAAGCTGAGAGCCTGATGTGGGGCTCAGTCCCAGGACCCCAGGATCATAACCTGAGGCGAAGGCAGATGCTTAACTGACTGAGCCCCCCAAGCCCCCCAGGAACCTGGTTCTTGAGTGGCAGTCCACTTTGACAGCAAATGCAAAGAGCAGAAAGGAAGATTTTCTTGTGTAATCAATCTTTCCCAAATGTTTCATTGAAAAGGATCCCGGCAAACACGTTTAAGGAATAAATATCACCAGGATACCAAGTGAGTAAACATGCAATTACCAATGGTTTAAAAAGGAAAGCCAGGTGAATTGCCAAGAAGACGTTTTCCCCCAGTGGAAAAGTGGTGTTGAGTCTACATCGAACTTTGGGTCCTGGGAGGTGCTTTGATTTGAGGTATCCATCAGAAATGCTTGAGGACTGAACTGAAAACACTACCCTGTTTGTTTCCATCTTTCTGACTACAGATTACTTCTGAGGCACTAAAGGAATCACAGGGTAGTGTTAATGGTGGGAGCGCACATCCAGTGGTAAGGACGGAAACACCAGACCTTGTTCTATCATTCTCTTCCTGTTCGTTTATTTGATCCAACAGAGCAGTAAAGACTGGCCCCACAGGTCACATTTCCAGCTCGCTGAGTGGAGCAATCCTCTCCAAAATGATGTTTATGTCCTTCCAGACAAGAACAAGATGATAAGAGGGGAGACAAGATGGCGGGGAAGTAGGAGGGGGCGCCTTTTCAACCTGTACCCTAAAGTGAGCTGATTACCTACCAAAGAACTCCAATCACCCATGAAATCAGCCTGAGATCAGAATTATACACATCTGGATCTCTACAGGGGCAGAAGACGCCAGTGGGCAGTGTTTCTGTGTTTTTGTGTTTATCCTGATAGTATATAAATCTTACACTTGGGGTTCTTTTTGACGAGGTTCTTCCTTTATTTGCTTATATATATATATATTTTTTTTCTCTTGTCATATATTTTTATCAGTCTTTTTGTTTGTCTGTTTTTTTTGTATACTTCATAAATCTTACCTTGGGGCCCATTTGGGCTGAACCTTCTCTTTATCTTCCCTTTCTTTCCTGTCTCTCTCTCTCTCTCTTTTTTTTTCTTTTTCTTTTCTTTTTTCTCTCGTTTGGGTGGGGAATCCTGATTGCTCAGAAGTGTTCCAGGGTGCACCTTGACTGCACCACAGTCGATACATCCAGCTACATCTGTTCAGTCATCTCTCACCAAAATGACTAGGAGGAGGAATGCCCAACAGAAGAAAAATACAGAGGATGGACCTTCTGCAACAGAGCTAACAGCTATCAACATAGACAATGTCGGAATGTCGGAATGTCGGAAAGAGAATTCAGGCTAACAATTATCCAGGCAATAGCTAGGTTGGAGAAAGCCATGGATGACCAAATAGAATTGATTGGGGCCGAACTGAAAGCGACCAGAGAGGATGTTCACAATGTTAGGGCAGAGCTAAAAGCTACCAGAGATGAGGTTCATAATGCTCTCAATTAGTTCCAATCCAATCTAAATTCTCTCAAAGCTAGGGTAACTGAGACAGAAGATAGAATTAGTGATCTGGAGGACAAACAGATAGAGAGAAAGGATCAGGAGGAAGCCTGGAACAAACAGCTTAGAAGCCACGAAAACAGAATCAGGGAAATAAATGATGCCATGAAATGTTCCAACATCAGAATTACTGGAATCCCTGAAGGGGAGGAGAAAGAAAGAAGTCAAGAAGATATAGTGGAACAAGTTCTTCATGAAAATTTTCCCAATCTTGCAAATGGAACCAGTGTTCATGTACTAGAGGCCGAACGGTCTCCACCCAAGATTATAGATTCCAGAAAAACATCAAGGCACCTGATAGTCAAATTGAGGAATCATAATTGTAGATATAATCTTTTGAAAGCCGCTAGGACAAAGAGGCTCCTTACTTACAGAGGAAAGCCCATCAGAATAACGTCAGACCTGTCCACAGAGACCTGGCAAGAAAGGGCTGGCAAGATATATTCAGGGCACTAAATGAGAAGAACATGCAGCCAAGAATACTTTATCCAGCAAGACTGACATTCAAAATGGATGGAGAGATAAAGAGTTTCAAAGACCGGTAAGGCTTAAAAGACTATGCAACCACCAAGCCAACACTGCAGGAAATATTAAGGGGGGGGGTCTATAAAAGAGGAAAAATCCTAAGAATACCATTGAACAGAAATATAGAGACAATCTACAGAAAGAAAGACTTCAAAGGTAACACAATGTCAATAAAAATGTATCTATCAATAATCACTCTCAATGTGAATGGCCTAAATGCGCCCAGAAAACGGCACAGGGTTGCAGATTGGATAAAACAACAGGACCCATCCATATGTTGTCTACAAGAGACCCATTTTGAACCTAAAGATACACCCAGACTGAAAGGGATGGAGAAGCATCTTTCATGCCAGTGGGCCTCAAAAGAAGGCCGGGGTAGCGATTCTCATATCAGATAAATTAGATTTTAAGCTGAAGACTATAGTCAGAGATACAGAAGGACACTACATCATTCTTAAAGGGACTATCCACCAAGATGATCTAACAATTGTAAATATCTATGCCCCCAATATGGGAGCAGCCAATTACATAAGAAAACTGTTAATCAAGATAAAGA
Organism: Enhydra lutris kenyoni; assembly: GCF_002288905.1. Classification (NCBI taxonomy): domain Eukaryota; kingdom Metazoa; phylum Chordata; class Mammalia; order Carnivora; family Mustelidae; genus Enhydra; species Enhydra lutris. The sequence goes on along the minus strand of NW_019154145.1, from coordinate 7,465,194 downwards.
GTCATATTGGTATGAATACATTAATAGTAGGAGATCTTAACATGCCTCTCTCAGAAATAGACAGATCATCGAAGCAGAAAATTAATAAAGAAACAAGAGCATTGAATGACACATTGGACCAGATGGACCTCATAGATATATACAGAACATTCCACCCTAAAACAACAGAATACTCATTCTTCTCAAGTGTACATGGAACCTTGTCAAGAATAGACCACATACTCAGTCACAAATCAAGACTCAACCGATACCAAAAGACTGAGATCATTCCCTGCATATTCTCAGATCACAATGCTTTGAAACTGGAGCTCAATCACAAGGAAGAGTTCAGAAGGAACTCAAACACCTGGAAGCTAAAGACCACCTTGCTTAAGAATGCTTGGATCAACCAAGAGATCAAAGAAGAACTGAAATAATTCATGGAAACCAATGAGAATGAAGACACTTTGGTCCAAAACCTATGGGATACAGCAAAGGCGGTCCTAAGGGGGAAATACATAGCCATCCAAACCTCCCTCAAAAAAAATTGAAAAATCCAGAACACACTAGCTGTCTCTACACCTTAAAGAACTGGAGAATCAACAACAAATCAAACCAACTCTACACGTAAGAAGGGAAATAATCAAGATTAGAGCAGAGATCAATGAGGTAGAAACCAGAGATACAGTAGAATGTATCAATGAAACTAGAAGCTGGTTTTTTGAAAGAATCAATAAGATCGATAAACCATTGGCCATGCTAATCCAAAAGAAAAGAAAGAAAGCCCAAATTAATAAAATTATGAATGAAAAGGAAGAGATCACAACTAACACCCAGGAAGTAGAAACAATCATCAGAAGTTATTATCAACAGTTATATGCCAATAAGCTAAGCAACCTAGATGAAATGGATGCATTCCTGGAAAACTATAAACTCCCAAAATTGAACCAGGAAGAAATTGACAACCTGAATAGACCGATATCTAGTAACGAGATTAAAGCAGTGATCAAAAACCTCCCAAAAAACAAGAGCCCAGGACCTGATGGATTCCCTGGGGAATTCTACCAAACTTTCAAAGAATAAATAACACCTATTCTCCTGAAACTGTTTCAAAAAATTGAAGCAGAAGGAAAACTTCCAGACTCTTTCTATGAAGCCAGCATTACCCTGATCCCCAAACCAGGCAAAGACCCTACCAAAAAGGAGAATTTCAGACCAATATCACTGATGAATATGGATGCTAAGATTCTCAACAAGATCCTAGCAAATAGGATCCAACAACACATTAAAAAGATTACCCATCATGACCAGGTGGAATTCATTCCTGGGCTGCAAGGACGGTTCAACATTCGCAAATCAATCAATTTGATAGAACAAATTAATAAGAGAAGAGAGAAGAACCACATGGTCCTCTCAATTGATGCAGAAAATGCATTTGACAAAATCCAGCATCCGTTCCTGATTAAAACGCTTCTAAGTATAGGGATAGAGGGAACATTCCTGAACTTCATCAAATCTATCTATGAAAGACACACAGCAAATATCATCCTCAATGGGAAAAAGCTTGCAGCCTTCCTGTTGAGATCAGGACCACGACAAGGATGTCCACTCTCACCACTCTTGTTCAACATAGTATTAGAAGTCCTAGCAACAGCAATCAGACAACAAAGAGAAATAAAAGGTATCCAAATTGGCAATGAAGAAGTCAAACTCTCTCTCTTTGCAGGTGACATGATTCTTTCTATGGAAAACCCAAAAGACTCCACCCCCAAACTACTAGAACTCATACAGCAATTCAGTAATGTGGCAGGATGCAAAGTCAATGTACAGAAATCAGTGGCTTTCTTATATACTAACAATGAAAATACAGAAAGGGAAATTAGAAAATCAATTCCATTTACTATAGCACCAAGAACCATAAGATACCTGGGAATAAACCTAACCAAAGAGGTAAAGGATCTGTACTCCAGGAACTACAGAACACTCATGAAAGAAATTGAAGAAGTCACAAAAAGATGGAAGACCATTCCATGCTCTTGGATCAGAAGAATAAACATTGTTAAAATGTCTATACTGCCTAGAGCAATCTATACTTTTAACGCCATTCCGATCAAGATTCCACTGGTATTTTTCGAAGAGCTGGAGCAAATAATCCAAAAATTTGTATGGAATCAGAAGAGACCCCAAATCGCTAAGGAAATGTTGAAAAACAAAAATAAAACTGGGGGCATCACATTACCTGATTTCAAGCTTTACTACGAAGTTGTGATCACCAAGACAGCATGGTACTGGCATAAAAACAGACACATAGACCAGTGGAACAGAGTAGAGAGCCCAGATATGGACCCTCAACTCTATGGTCAAATAATCTTCGACAAAACAGGAAAAAATATACAGTGGAAAAAAGACAGTCTCTTCAATAAATGGTGCTGGGAAGACTGGACAGCTATATGTAGAAGAATGAAACTTGACCATTCTCTTACACCATACACAAAAACAAACTCAAAATGGATAAAAGACCATGACGTGAGACAAGAATCCATCAGAATCCTAGAGGAGAACATAGGCAGTAATCTCTTCGTTATCAGCCACAGCAACTTCTTTCAAGATATGTCTCCAAAGGCAAAGGAAACAAAAGCCAAAATAAACTTGGGACTTCATCAAAATCAAAAGCTTCTGCACAGCAAAGGAAACAGTCAAGAAAACAAAGAGGCAACCCACGGAATGGGAGAAGATATTTGCAAATGACAATACAGACAAAAGGTTGATATCCAGGATCTATAAAGAACTCCTCAAACTTAACACACACAAAACAGATAATCATATCAAAAAATGAGCAGAAGATATGAACAGACACTTCTCCAATGAAGACATACAAATGGCTATCAGACACATAAAAAAATGTTCATCATCACTAGCCATCAGGGAGATTAAAATTAAAGCCACATTGAGATATCACCTTACACCAGTTAGAATGGCCAAAATTAGCAAGACAGGAAACAACATGTGTTGGAGAGGATGTGGAGAAAGGGGAACCCTCTTGCACTGTTGGTGGGAATGCAAGTTGGTGCAGCCACTTTGGAGAACAGTGTGGAGATTCCTCAAGAAATTAAAAATAGAGCTTTCCTATGACCCTGCAATTGCACTACTGGGTATTTACCCCCAAAGATACAGATGTAGTGAAAAGAAGGGCCATCTGTACCCCAATGTTTATAGCAACAATGGCCACGGTCGCCAAACTGTGGAAAGAACCAAGATGCCCTTCAACGGACGAATGGATAAGGAAGATGTGGTCCATATACACTATGGAGTATTATGCCTCCATCAGAAAGGATGAATACCCAACTTTTGTAGCAACATGGACGGGACTGGAAGAGATGATGCTGAGTGAAATAAGTCAAGCAGAGAGAGTCAATTATCATATGGTTTCACTTATTTGTGGAGCATAACAAATAGCATGGAGGACAAGGGGAGTTAGAGAGGAGAAGGGAGTTGGGGGAAATTGGAAGGGGAGGTGAACCATGAGAGACTATGGACTCTGAAAAACAATCTGAGGGGTTTGAAGCAGCGGGGGGTGGGAGGTTGGTGGAACCACGTGGTGGGTATTAGAGAGGGCACGGACTGCATGGAGCACTGGGTGTGGTGCAAAAACAACGAATACTGTTATGCTGAAAATAAAAAAAATAAATAAATTTTTTAAAAAAAGAACAAGATGATAAGAGAATCAATATTTATTGAGCACTTAATATATGCTGGACTGTGTATTAAGCACTTTACATACATTTTCTCACATCATTCTTACAATACTCACAAGAGGGAGGTATCATGAATCCCACCGACAGGTGAGGAAACTGAGGGGCAAGTCACCGAACCATCAAGTATCAGAGCCTTATGGAGTGTGTTCTCAGTCACTGCAGTTCCTGTGTTCAGGGACTCTGCAATCTAGTTGAAAAAAATCAGGCACTGTCACTGGAAATGCTGGCCAAAAACACCTCCCAAACACAAACACACACACACACACACAAACACACAGAAAAAATATAGCACAACTAAATAATATATTGGAAGGGAAATGTAGAGTTACCATTACTAAGAGTTTTGAGGAATACGAGAAGGGAAATTTTTAAAAATCATGGAGGACATGTTATAAAGGGGAGTAGGGATTCAATTGGTTGCCGTCTGGTAGGTAGACTTGGAAGGTCAGGAGGGTGCCCAGTGTTGGACCGAGGATCTTGAAGTCGTGTCTCTATCCCATGTGTATATTGCCATGGACTCAGCAGCCTCGGTAACAGTAAGTCATTGTCCACGGGGCCTCATGCAGGTGTGAAACGCAGGTCTCTCTATGCAGCCTCATCAAAGTTTATTAACTTTGACCCTGTGATTTCATTTCTAGAAATCTGTACCAAAGAAATAAGAAGAGATTCAGAAATATATATATATTAATCAATATAATTATATATTATATATTATGTAATATATATTATATGTATATTATTTATAATATAATTTTAATATAATTTATAATATAATTTAATTATATATAATAATATATTATATATTATATATTATATACATATCACATATTATATACGTAATTATATATTATATATTATATTTAAAATATAATTATTTATAATATTTTTATAAATAAAATATATACTTTATCTAAAATTATATAATTTTATATATAATTATAATTATATAACTAATAACTAATAATATATGTTATAATATATATTATATAAACATATAATATATATCATATAAATAACATCATTAATTAATATAATATAATTAATTAACATAGATATTAATTCATTCAAAACTTGTTTATCGAGCACTGCTGAGTACCAGCTGGCATGCTCGATCCTGTGACATGGCAGGAAACCACACCAGGAAGCCACTCTTTAGAGCTTCCAAGAGTGTTCATTGAAGCATCACTTACAATAACAAAACATTGGTTCCAAACTAAGTGTCCAACAACAGGGGGTTGTTTAAATAAACCGTGTTATGTCTATAGGACTAAACACTAAGCAGCTATGAAAAAAGAACATCAGGAGATGTCCCCAGTAACGCCTAACAAACAAACAAACACAATCTTTCCCTCTGGGACTAAGTAGCTGGGCCAGGTCAAATTTTAGGTTTCTCTAATTACAGTGGGAATGCAAATCTAAGAGATTCAGGCAAAGGACGTTTTCCAGTGGGTTCTGCTGGCATTACGATCGCAGCTTTCAAAATACGTTGGACAGCCCTCCAATTTCAAATACATGTTTATTGCTATTGCGAAAGGCGTCTACTCATTTCCTGGGGGCAGCATGACATTTAATTTTTACTTTCTTATTTATACGTCTCTGTTTTCCAAAAACGTGCTATTTTTTAGGACTAAAAAAAATTTTTTTTGAGATGCAAGAACAGGGATGAGCACGGAGTAATACATAGCATTGTGGCCTCATTATATTGCCTGCCTGAAACGAACAGAATGTTAACTTCAATTTTAAAAAAGATGAAGGAAAAAGATTATAAGAGTCAAGGCCGTCTCCCCCACATCATTCATTGTCCTTCTTTCGACTGGCATCAGGATAACTGACTGTGATATTTCCTTACTTTGGAGATCTCTCCCTAGTGTCTTCAGAGGTACAGTTCCTGTTGGTGGAATTAAAGCCCGTACTGGAATTGAAACAGAGCAGAATTATTTTCAATGGGAAGATCTAGTTAATTCCATTTCTTGTTCAGTTGGTCTCATCTCCAGAAACTGGAAGGGCAGGTTCTGCGGGATTCAGACCAGCAGGGTTTTACAGCTCCATGTCCATCGTGTCTGGGCACTTCCAGCTGGAGAGACAGACAGCCCTTCGGTGAATTTACAAGGCAGAGATTGCAAGAACCTTGCAAAGTTCAGGAAACCACAAGTCGCAGAAGAAATAAAGACTCAGGGTGCAGGCTTTCTAAACCCTCCTCTAAAAAACAAAGTGACTAATAGTGAAGATATGTCCATAAACGCACTCGACACATAGTAGGCGTTTAATAAACGTCAGTTTCTGTCCTCCTTCCTTATCTGCTTTAATCATATCTTAAGACAACACACATTCACAAACTTTTATAGCTGAGTCATATCGTCAGAGAGGTGGAAGCTATGTTTGCACGGCCATGTGATAAATAATATTGTTGGGGAAAAGTTTAGGCCAGGAACGATTGAGATTTTTTTTTTTTCTTTCTAATGACCTCATAGTCAAAACAGTTGAAATATATGACATGGTTGGAAAGAGATGATAATTGATAAGAGTTGGTACTTAGGGTTGACGAGTGATTTTTTTTTCCATTAAAAGAAGAAAATCCAAGCTAGGAATGTATGGGGATGGGCATGGTGACTTCACTAAAACTAGGGTGAAAAGTCTTGCTTCAAAAGGAAATTCATTATGCCTCGTTCTCCTTTTCATATTCAAACATGGGAGCCAGGATTGAAATCCGGGATTTTTCGGATGTCTGCATTTTAAAAGATTTTGTTTATGTTAAGGCTTAGGTCACTTTAATAGGTATGTTTTAAGGAAAACATTACCTTTGTGTGACCTCTGGGATTTGAAGGTGAAAACTCAGTCACTGGAAAAAAAAGCACCCTAGTTGTCATGGGTGAAATCTCTGACTTTAAAGACAATTGTGTTCGTCCTGACACTGTCGCCCTACAGCAATAAAAAAACAGTTGAGACACAGCTGGGCCAGCGTAGTTCTGATAGAACATGATTCTTAACTAAAGAAACACACGCTTGTTTAAAAAAAAAATGTTAAAGGAAAATAAATAAACTAGTGGAATTTTATAGAAGCAGCAAATATTTCCAGGGAACCTGAAGGTTCAGGAAGCGGGTTCTAAACACATGCCCCCCTCATTCTTAAATTGTTATTATAAGCTAAGCATTTTACCTCCAGAGGGAAGAATAAATTTGTGCTGGTTATCATATATCAGAATTACACGGGACATCATCTGTTAATGATCATTTATTCCCAGCTACTTGAAGAATAATACCCAGTAATTATAGCAAATGTAAGTCAAATAGTAAGAGCATACTTTACATAGTATAGTAATTATAAGTTATGTCCATGCATCTGGGACAAGGGTCTTTTATGCTCGGTGTTAAATCTGAGCCGCAATTTATTCATAATACCATGGCTGGGATTGAAGAAAGGAAGCTTGCTTGTAGAAAGGAAACTTGTCTTCCTTTTACATTTCCAATAAGTCATTTGAAGAAAGCTGCTCTCTGCATGCCTTGCTAAACCCAATTACCACCAAGACATCATAAACAAATATTCATTGCATTTATAGCTGGTTCTTTATTGCACCATGCAAAATGTATTGTTAAAATTTAAACCATTTAAAGGAAGGGAGCACCCCGATTTCAGCATTCATTTAAAGTTTAATTGAAAAAAAAAAACAACAACCCTCGAGCATGTGTTGCAATATTTTCTTCTTCAGACACTGCTGCTAAATGAACAATCATAAAACACTCTCAAATCCGGCAAAAGTCATAAAAATCAGGGCATCTTTGGCTTTGATATTTGGTAACACTGGAACCTGTCCGTTCACTTAAGTGAAAAGAGACTAAATAAAAGTTTTATAAAATCTTAGGATAAAAGGGAACCATTAAAAATAATAATCGCTTGATTCATTAAAAGGAAAAGAAAAAAAAAAAAAAGAGTCTTCGAGGCCCCTGCATGTCTCCTCAGCCTAGCCAGTAATTCCTCCAGGGACAGCTCCGGCCACACTGAAAGGTTTTCCCTCCAGGCCTTCTGCCCTGCAACAAAATGGCTCTTTTGAAACAGAAACCTACCACGCAGGTTTTAGCTTAGATCCTTCACCTTATTCCTCCTCCAAGAAGCCTTCCGTGCTCCCCTCCCTGGTCATCTTGGGTTACTCCTGCCGATGTCCTCTGTTAACATCCTTCACTTTTCTCTGATTGACATCTGTATCGTATTTCATTGCAACGGCTTGTTTCCTTCTCCGCTCATCGCTCCTCTCGGAGGGTGGGTGGGAGCATCGTTCCAGCTCCACATCAAAAGTCTGGCGCCTACCCCGGTGACTGGCACAGAGCGTGAGCCCCCCAGACATTTGTTTTGTTAATGAACAACCCCAGGCCTGGCTTCTCCTCTTGCTGTCCAGAGAAAAGCTTTGGAGATGGGGTGGGGAGGACAAGTTTGCTGGCACGCACCAAAGAATATCAGAAAGCATCCTGGGGAAAAGTCTACCTAGGCATGATTAAGTTTGATCGTTTAATGGGTAAGCAGGTTTCTCTCTTCGACCTTCTCTCCATTCTCTATCCCTTTCTTTGCCTGATTTTCTGCATTACAGCTTCTCAGAGCCTTTTTCCGTCCGCTAGTGTTTATTATTAAATTCCGTGAAGGATATCTACCATGCTTCCTTGCTCATGGCATCTTCTGTTGTGAGAGCATCCACCAAGATAGGACATACACGGTGCCCAGTGAACATAACTGGAGATTGGTCCTGAGTAAGCCTTCCTGTGATGTCACATTTAGCGCTCCATCTATAAAATGGGAATAAGAATGGCCTGCAATGATGTAATAGGAACGAGAAATATGTTATTATGAGTCAAAACATCTACTCGTCTCACTGATCTGTCGCATAAGGACTTGGCTGACGCCACACAGAGGGAAGGTATTTCTTGACCGAGGAAAGGAAAAAGATCCACATAGAAATGTCGTTGTCTATCATTAATTTTGATTCTTCCGGACTCCCATGTGTTTGACATCAAATAGTACTTTTAATCATGCGCATCATATATCTGTGTTGGGTATTTAAGTAAACAATCTGCAAATGAATGCATACACCAGTTCAAGGCGATGATCTTCAATAATTTAGGTCTCTTTCATTGTCTTTAAGACCAAACTTCAAAACAAAAGTGTAACCAAATGCAGAATGCACTTGGGAAGCCTTCCCTACACACCCCTTCCCAGTTTTATGCTCACTGCACTGATGTGACCTACACAGTACAGTTCAGGGTGACATTCTGTTGATTTCTTTTTTTTTTTTTAAGATTTTGTTTATTTATTTGACAGAGATCACAAGTAGGCAGAGAGGCAGGCACAGAGAGAGGAAGGGAAGCAGGCTCCCTGCCGAGCAGAGAGCCCGATGCAGGACTCGATCAAAGGACTCTGAGATCATGACCTGAATCGAAGGCAGAGGCTTTAACCCACTGAGCCACCCAGGTGCCCTGTTGTTTCGTTTCTTTGTGTTTCATCGATTTGTCTTTCTAGAATAACTTTGATATTAAGACAACTGAACCAGTATCACTGTGAGTAGCCAATTTCTAGTGTTTGGGGCCAAAGAGGGAGAAGAGAGGGCCAGGTGAGCAATGCTGTTATGTCCAGGAGCAAAACGAATAACAACTATAAAATCAAGTAATTCTATAGAATCAAATGCCATTCTCATAGTTTATGCTGATAGGAAGACTTTGTATTTCACAGTGTTTCTGTTATCCGTGGTATGTGAGGAGACTGGCAAAAACCATTGGGAATTTTTTAACCAAAGAATTAGTGGTATTGCCTGAATGGCAAGGACACAATAACTTCAATAATTGAAGTGAACTGTATTCAAACTGAAATTTAATAAAATTGATCTGAAAAAAAAAAGAAAGAAAAAGGACAGGGGACTTGTCATGAATGTTATACACATAAATGACCAAAATTAATGAAATGAAACAACATTACATTAAGTCAGAAGGGTAGAGCCAATGCTTTTTATATGGTTAGTTCTAAATTTAGCCTATACTTGGCACCAAAACATCCATTTAAACTAGGGAAGATTCTAGGAGTACCTGGGTGGCTCAGTGGGTTAAGCCTCTGCCTTCGGCTCAGGTCATGGTCTCAGGGTCCTGGGATCGAGCCCCGCATCGGGCTCTCTGCTCAGCAGAGAGCCTGCTTCCCCCTCTCTCTCTGCCTCTCTCTCTACCTACTTGTGATCTTTCTCTCTTTCAAATAAATGAATGAAATATTAAAAAAAATAAACTAGGGAAGATTCTAGTATACCTATCCAAGCCAGCACCATTGTGAGTAGCCAACTTCTAGCATTCTAGGCAGCCCAAGATTATTAATATAATCCCAAGTCACAGACCCTGCTCACACTAAAAGGGGGAGAATGATATGAGCACAGAAACACAGAACCATGGTTGTGAGGCCGCCATAATACCTATCCAGCACAGCCACTAACCACCTGTGAACTGTACACCATCGCTCTACTACTGCTAGCAAAGAATGGATTCTTTCATTGGTACCAGTTGGGAAAACCCAAAGGAAAGATTCAGATTGGCCTATCTAATGTCGGAAGTCCATCACTGGACCCGTCAACTTCAGCCAAAGATGTACGCCTCCCGAGTTACTCAGTAAGACAGGGAGGGAAAATAGTGGATCCCAAGAAATAGGGGATAAGGATACAGGTCTCCAAATCCTAATTATTCCAAACTGGGTAGCCACTGCTTTAGAAAATCTGACCCATGATATTGCTTTGTATGTCTTTTGGCCTGGAAGAGTGGCTTTCCTCACAATTTTAGTCAGATTGGGAAAGGAAATAAAAAAATACCCTGTGGGGTCTCTGGGTGGCTCAGTCGGTTAACTGTCTGCCTTCAGCTCAGATCATGATCTCAAGGTCCTGAGATCAAGCCCTGTTTAGGGTTCTCTGCTCAGGGGGGACCCTGTTTCTCCCTCTGTTTCTGCGTCTCTCTGCTCCTTCTGCCTCTCCCCTCTGCTCGTGTGTGCTCTCTCTTTCTCTCAAATAAATAAATAGAATCTTCTTTAAAAATTAAAAAAAAGAAACATCCTTTTACAAACAAAGACAGCCAGATGTATCATAGTTTTTAGCCTTAAGATATGGTGGTAAACATTTTAAATGTAACAGCATCTGAGATAATCCTTCTGTAGCCAAATAAAATACTTTAGAGGGGAAACTCAGGGTATGTTCATTTTACTATTTTCAATAGCTCAACAATATTCACTCTCTTCTTAACAACCTTTTAAAGCTTATCCATATTACAATGAAATCATGCTGCAGAGGTAAAAAAACTAGAATTATAAAAACACTGCTTAATTTTTTCATATTTTCAACCATGTCAGGTGCAAAGTGCAAGATTAAAATTCAGAATTTATTTTTATAACATATTTGACCTCCCTGGCCTAACTGAGCCTACATAGAAGTAGATAAATCATACTGTAAATTTCACTAATGGGGTCAAGAGAAAGTACTCACAAATATAATTAAGATAGAAACACACCATTTCGAAACCAGTCTAGAACTTCTCTCTGTACTTGCAAACAATACCAAAACCTTGACCCCTTAATGATTTTTAGTTCATAGTATTTATTTTTAGAAATCTAAAGCTATAGAAGTCTCTCTTCCTAATCTCAATATTTTCAATTTCCACATCTAACACATGAAAACCACTAAAACGCAATCTCACTGAGCTTTTAATGACAGGAAATGTTCCCACCACAGCACATTCAAAAATTAAGAAGGCATTGGATCATTTGATCAAGAAGCACAAAACATATAGAATCTGTGACACAAACTTGAAGAAATAGTATCAAATAAGAACAGTGAAGAATGTCCAGAAATGCCGTTTTGTTTGTTTGGGATGCTAAACCATGAAAGTAAATTGCCAAATAAGAACAGAAACATAAATTAGCTCAAGAGACAGCTAAGACATCTTTATGGAAAGGGAAAATTGATGGATCCAGCCTCGGAGCCTGGAGGTGGAGTTAAAGGGCACGAGCTTGTCTTCTATCAAGCAATCCTTGAAGCCAATGAAGAGTAACGTCTCTAAAAAATGTCACTTTCCAGGAGATCCCTTTTTATATGCATTTGCCAAGCAGAGGTGAAGTGGAAGAGCAGCCCTTTATTGGGGTATCTAGTCTGTCAGAGAGAAGGAGACATCCTGGAGCTGGGATCCCAAATAACACCATGATGGACACAAGCCCTAAGGTTTCCATGTTGACAGGGTCCTACAGTTAACACTGGGTTTGGGTAGGGATTTGTTTGTTTTTTGTTTTTTTTGTGGGTTTTTTGTTTTGTTTTGTTTTTCTTTTTCTTTTTGTTTTGGTGGGGGAGGGAGCTGTGATTCTAAAAACAAACCATGTTCTGAATATGGTTACTCCTAGGAACATTTATCTTTATTGATTTAAGCAGATCCTAAACATCTTTATGACACATACAGGCATAAATTCTGAGATTATGGAGGTAGCAGGCGGTTTAAAAAACAGTACTTTGGGGGAAAAACAACAAACGATTCTCTGATTGGTGTGTTGTGAACATGCAGTTTGTTGCCCACTTATGAAGGTCGTGTCGTCACAGAGAGATCTTGAGAAACTTGGGGTGCTTGGCAACTTCAAACCCTTCCCCACCCCCAGTCTCCCAAATGCTATGAAGTTGATTATAATCACCTTTTAAAACAAGAATACGGGGGCACCTGGGTGGCTCAGTGGGTTAAAGCCTCTGCCTTCTGCTCGGGTCATGATCCCAGGGTCCTCGGATCGAGCCCCGCATCGGGCTCTCTGCTCAGCGGGGAGGCTGCTTCCTCCTCCCCCTCTCTCTGCCTGCCTCTCTGCCTACTTGTGATTTCTATCTGTCAAATAAATAAATAAAATATTAAAAAAAATAAAAAATAAAACAAGAATACGTGATGGTCTACTGTTTCACAAATGAGATGCATACACACTAGGATGGTTGATGTCGGTGGCAACTACTCCCAAGTCCTGACTAAGGAGCGCGTGAGAAAGTAGTGATGGACGCCGACCCATTACCGAAATCTGGTGGGCAAATAACCCTGCTGTCAGTCTTTTTTTTTCCCTCTGTAAAATGAATCTGAAGATAGTACCTACCAACTATGGGCATTATTTGAAATAATATGTATGACGTGCCTAACCCATAGGAAAACTCAAGGGGATTGTTATGATTATTACTGTGCCCAGATATTATTTGACTAGAAATGTTTCATTGTCTCATCTCATGCCCCCAGAGCAACCCATTCTCTTCACAGACCTTGGAGACAGACTCGGCATGGGTCAGGCACGGGCAAAAGTTTCCATGGATGACAATGGCGGAATCAAAATTTAAACGCCAGTCTATTCACCTTCAGCCTGTTGTCTCCCCCTCAGTAGGGTAGGAAGAGGACTACAGCTCCGTTGTTTCCCTGAAGACAAAAATAGGGTATTCCAGAGAAAAGGAGGTAAGGAATCCCCCAGGACTCTCCTGATAGGCTGTCTTGAAGCTAAATCTGATGGTTCCTCTAGCAGAGAAGATGGTGACCAGTGAAAGGACTTCCTTTCTAGCCTCTTTAACATGACCTGTTTTTTTCCAAGGAAATTTAATTATGCATCTGCTCATTCATTCATTCAACAACGGTTAGGAATCTATTCTATACTCAACCTAGACTCCATTCCATGTCGCTGCCACCGAATGGAAGAGGGTGACGTGTATATTAATGAAAGGCATCAATGCAAAATTGATGTGAGAAACAGAGAAGCTTTGAAAGAACTAATTAAATCAAGTTAGGAAGCAGAGTAGCAGTTCAATTAGAGAGATGGGTGCCATTGGATGAATTCTTTGGACAAGTCAGTCTGTGGATGAACATTCAAGACCCACGAGGGAAATCATGATAGAAATTCAAACAGAGTTTCTCAGCTGGGCTCATCAGTGAGTGTATTGATGTTAGAAATGCAAAGAAAAAAGTGATGGGTTATTTAAAGAAATATCTCCTTCTTAAAGTCTAACGGAATGATGGTTTACTAGTCGATAAATTGGCAAGACCATACCCTTAAAAATGGGTGTAATTGGGACGCCTGGGTGGCTCAGTTGGTTAAGCAGCTGCCTTCGGCTCAGGTCATGATCCCAGCGTCCTGGGATCGAGTCCCACATCGGGCTCCTTGCTCATCAGGGAGCCTGCTTCTCCCTCTGCCTCTGCCTGCCATTCTGTCTGCCTGTGCTTGCTCTCTCTCCCTCTCTCTCTCTCTCTGACAAATAAATAAATAAAAAATCTTTAAAAAAAAAATGGGTGTAATTGCTCTGCTAGATGGAAAAAGATCAATTATAATTACAGAATCAGAACTCTTCCTAAAATCTTAAATATATATGCATCCTTTGTATTTTTGAGACAAGAGGATTGCATTTCTCTAACACATGAATACTATTTATTCTAACTATTGGACAGTCTTCAGTGTGGCTACTGAATTATACTGATTTATAATTGTTAGCTCTATTTTGATGTAGCACATTTTCCCATACATACTCATTGTGACCAGTTGCACAAGAGTCATCCATCAGTCATGATAAACTATAAGGCTATACCCAAAAATCTGGCTCTCCCCTTTACCTTCTCATTTTCCAGCAGCTCTTTTTGCTGCAAACTCTCAACTAATTCTTCAAGCCAGGATATCTGTGGGTTTTCCACTGAGTTATAACTGCTGAACGTGACGCAGACTGGGGACTGCCAACCGCTTCAAAGCTAGGAAGAGGAAACTCACACCACATGGTTCCCTTCTCCCAGAATCGGCTTGCCTCCTGGATCTGTCTGCTTTGGGCTTTCTTCCAATGCCCTCACATAGTTATTTTTTTTTAGTGCTTTATCCAGAGTACAGAGTTATCAGCAAAAAGGTTAATCCAATTGGAGCTTACTTGACTATAAACAAAAGCAGAACTCCAAGCTTGAGGGTCATAAAGTCAAAATTGCACTTCTTAGTATCATTTTTCAAGAAGCACTTTGAGACTATCAAGGTGAAGTCTCTTTCAATATCTTCTTTTTTTATTGAAATAGAAAATTCTTCATCTCCTACAGAAAATTTCCATAGGAAGTTCACAGATCATCAACACTAGAGAGTCACTTTGCAATTTCAGAACAATTTGTTTTAAAAACCCAATTCCTGGGGCACCTGGGTGGCTCAGTGGGTTAAAGCCTCTGCCTTCGGCTCGGGTCATGATCTCAGGGTCCTGGGATCGAGCCCCGCATCGGGCTCTCTGCTCAGCAGGGAGCCTGCTTCCCTTCCTCTCTCTCTGCCTGCCTCTCTGCCTACTTGTGATCTGTCTGTCAAATAAATAAAATCTTTAAAAAAAAAAAAACAAAAACCCAATTCCTAACAACTTCAGGTGGCAATTGTTTTGGCTAATGTAGGCATTATGAGAGAGTCTTAAGCCACATCTGTTACAAATATCTTGCGAAGGTAAACCAGAATTCAGGGAGTTCCAATCATTTCATTCACCTAATATGCTTACCAGTGAAGGTAAAGAAGTCGACTATATGAAATATCTATCAGTCGAAGGAGGTCTTGGAAGAACGGAACATGCTTATACTTGTGTACTTCATAGAGTTCATAATCTAAGATTGACATAATTGAGTTTGGGATTAAGAATTGGAAGATAATTACTTCCTGGCCTTTTGGCTAATATGAGGTTCATATGTGTTTAATATCTGATATGTCCTCTATCCAAGGACAATACATTAAGTAGGTTTTTGGAGCAGGGAGTTGGAATAAGGAGGCTACTCTTGGCCCTGGTGTCGCAATACTTCCAGGAATGGTGCAGGCCCTCAGGGGCAACAGTAGTGGTGCAAATGGCAGGGTGGTTTTGGCTTTTGAAGTCACCCCATGGGCCTATGCACAGAGGAGATCCAGCGGTTTGCTTTTTGTCCTGCAGCAGGAGCTTGGCAGGAAGCCTAGTAGCCAGGTTCTGGCATGTACCTAAGGCCTACCTAACACATGGGACAGCTGACCTGTGTGTGTGTGTGGCGATCAGGACAAGCCTCACCACACTCCATCCACCCCCAGGAAAGTCCCAGCCTCCACCTGTCCCCATGTGCCTCCATCTCTTCTCTGTGTCACTCCCCCCACCCAAACCACCACTAAAAAAAAAAAAAAAAAGGGAATGGGAACATAGATATAGGATAGCAGATGATAGAACATGAAAGAGTTAAACATATTGGTCAGTTCATCCTTTTGTTGCTAGTTTAACAGACTTCAACCAGTCTCAATTTAACCTTGTGTTAGTTATTGTAGTATCTAGTATGGGATCATAATATCTAGAAATTTGCCATGTATCTTATCAGAAATATGACCCAGTAAACAAAATTGTATTTCTTTTTGTGAAACAAACCTACCTGTAATTCCTCCTCGTTATTCACAAAGCCCTAGGACAACAGTGTACGTTGTTTATGACATTAGACTTAATCATTGTATTTATCACTATAAATAGATCTGTGGTCCAATATAGACACTCTTTGCACAAGAGATACATTGAAACACCTATTTCTAGGTGTTCCCATTGCTTAAATGGGAACTGATATTTGAGAAACTTTAAAATTAAAAGTTAATGAATCAGGAGCACCTGGGTGGTTCAGTTGTTTAAGTGTCTGACTCTTGATTTCTGCTCAGGTCAGGATCTCAGGGTCCATGGAGCCCCACGTTGGGCTCCATGCTCAGTGGGGAGTCTGCTTGAGGATTCTCTCTCCCTCTCCCTCTGCCCCCTCCCATGTGCACATGTGCTCGCTCACTCACTCTCTCTCTCTCTCTCAAAAAAAAAAAAAAGTTAATGAATCCAATTAAAATACTTAAAGTATTTTAAAAGCTACAAAGAGTTCTGAGCCAGCAAGATTAGATGGGAAATGGAGTGCACCCTTAACTCACCTATAGGGAGAATGTTTAGACAGCCCGGCTCCCAAACCACAGGAAAAGGAATCACAAAAGCAAACCTTAGGAATATTCATTCAAACAGGACAAGCTTTTTAGCAAAGAAAAGTTAGGATTTAATATCAGGAAAGACTGTATTTTAAAAAGTTCACTTGGTCAGCCCAAGGCCGTAACTGGTAACATTGCCCTGTTGCCAGATATCTCCCTACCGTAAAGATGGGCCTATCAGAAAATCTCATTCAGCCATTAGCTCATTCGCTTATTTAACTAGCTTCTACTGAGTGCCAGCAAAATGCTGACATGGGGAAGAGTCTGATAGAATGATGGCGAGCTAAACAGACAGGACTTACATTCATTAGCTTTCACTGTAATACGAAGGATGGATGTGATCCCAAGCATTCTGATCCCAGAGCCCCCCTTTCTAAATATCATTATATGTCAGCAAAACAAACATGCAAAGAATACAACTTTAACCTCTTTTTAGGTAGATCTTTTATTTTCAAATGAATCCTTGCTAGCAGGCCACCTCTCAGAGAGTTGTCTCTTCTGTTCCTTTACCCCTAACCATTCATTTACATTTTCCTTCGCACAAGCAAATCTTGAAACCAGAATCAGGTTCTCCTGCTGGCCACGCCAGTTCCTGACCCAGCTCACCACTAAAATATAAAGAGTCCATATTGAAGGTCTCAGAGTCAAAGCATTTTCTCTATCATGGTTTTAACTCTGTGTTCTAATACCAACATTATAAAGGCTAGGGGAAGGCCCATTGTATGTGGGAAACAAAAACAATGTATTCCAAAAAAAAAACCCAACCAAAAAACCCCCCAAAATGCAAGAAAATCCACTGCTTCTTATTCCATGTGTAGAATTTTGATACTAAAATAAATCTCTGAAAAATTGAAAGGAAATGCAGCCCATTAAGTTTCTAAAAAAAAGCGACAGTCCTTTCTAGATTCACTGAAGCCTGATGTATGACAAGCTTCATTTCAAACATGCTTTAAAAACATGATGTAACTCTGACAAGTCAGACTTTGTAACTTGGCAGAGGCAAAGTTTTTGAAATGTATTTATGTATGTGTTGGGTGTAAACTGTTACTGTACTGGGAAACTTCTTGAAAGGGATTTTTATAAGTCTCATCTTGTCTCTCTCAAGTGGCTGTTAAAAATAGAGAGTTTATTGGCAACTATCTTTCCTTGTGTTAGAGAAGGATTAGCTTAATCCTGGTAAAATATCTTAACACTTCACTATATTCAATTTTATACAACTAAACTTTCATTACGCATAATACTAAAATAACTGCACCTATCCCAAGTGCTTCAAAAGTTATACATTTGTCAGGTTTGTTTTTACAGACCTATGAAACTTAAGCACTGTTCTCTAAGTGAGGTGACATTCTGCTTTCCTACCTACACCTGAATTATTTTAATTTTTGAGTAAGGTTTATTTCTTTTGTTTTGTTTTTTTTTTCCTATAAAATGTTAGAGGCTTCTCCTGTGTATTTAATACAGCATGATAGAATGAGTCAAGAAAGCATTGTAATCTTCACTACAGTGCCCAATTTACAAAGCTATTTGAGATCCTCCTTTTTAAAATAACCATTTAGAGTTAGGATATTTCTGTTACATACTAGAGCTGATCTCCTTTCCAATTATATAAAGTCCAAATGTGACATTTTTTCCCCCCTCACTCCCACATTCTGGGCTGGTCCAAAGCTAAGTTAAATGGGCAAAATGTGTCCTCATTCCCCATCAATACATTAAGCTTCATTTTTTTTTTCTCCCTTTGGTGTTTCCTCTGCTTTTTTCTCCTCATTCAAAAATATCTATTGCCTTTCCAGGAGCAAAACCTGATATCAAGAAATAATCTGCCTTTGTTTCCAGATAGGACAACTTGCTTTCCCTCTCATTGGAGTATTGGTCTTGCAAACCTTATCTCTACTCTTCATGTGTCCTTGTTAAAGAACTTCAGAGTTGTTTCTGCCTTGCGTAAAGGCATGCACCTTGTAGCCTCATGATCTGGACCTTGGAGCATCCAAGGTCAGTGACGGGGAAAGAGAGACATGGCAGAATCCCACTGGCTCTTTCTCGCCACCCCTCCCCCCCGCCCCCAGAGCCCTTTCTTCCTCTCCCCGTGCTTTGGCAGCACACGTCAGGTGCCTTGACCCAATTACCAGGGAAGTTATGAAATGTGGGTAGCATGTGGCTTTTTGGCTGATCAACAATGATCTTGGCTTCTTTGGGTACCCTGGGCTCCCTTATTCCTACACAGAAAACACACCCATCTCCCCACGGTAGATAATCCCAAATCCTGGCCAGTCCCTGTTTGTGACTCAAAGTCCAGAAAATACTCAGTGGTGTCTTCATCAACATTAGGTAGGACTCTTTTTGGTCTCGAGATGTATGAATGGAACTGTTTTTCCCCCTGCATTTCCCCCATATACTCCCACCCAAAAAGCCACAGTGAAATGACGGAAGAACCCTGCTGGACATTCCCATTCAGAAGGAGGAAGACAAGAAGACAGAAAGCAGCCATGATTCACGGCACCTCTGACCGGGGAGGGTCCCTTGCTGCATCCCACCTAGCTCTGGGGTTTCTTTCCTATCCATTTCCCAACTGGGCCACATACAAAGTGACCTCTGGAGGGCAGGCCTTCTTGGAGGACTGCTAGCTTTTCAGCTCAGTTCCAGCTTCGAGGATTTTGGTGACACAGGAGTTGTTTGAAGTGTATTTTTCCCCCCATGCTCACTTTCCTTGGCATTTCATTGCTCTCCAAGACTAAGTTGGTTCCTGATCTTGGTCTGGAAGCATGTGGCCTCTAGAAAAGGAGAGCTGGAGAATAGTAATGGTCTGTCACCAAACGCGCATAAATTAAAATCCTTCCCGCAGTCCTGAGATGGAAGTATTGCCACTTTGACTTTTTTCAGATGGAGAATATGGGAAGCTATTTTGGGAAATAAAGTGTCCTTCCCAGGATGTCTCAAAATAGGCGTGTGGGTAATGCTAACCTTGCCAGTATGACTTTATTTGGGGGATACTTTTGTGCCCAGTTTGTCTGACTGAGGCAAGCCTGAAGACAGTGGAACATCAAATTTGAAAATTGAACCCTTCCCAAAAAATCCAAGACTTGGGGTCACTACACCGAGGTCATATATATGATTTTTGTTTCTTTGGCTCCACATGCATTACGGTTGGGTTAGTTGTTTTCTTTTAAACTAATTGCTAAGATGTTATGTTCAGCTAGACAGGTGCCTGTCTCTGTGTTCAGCGAGAGAAACTGGACACCACTTATTTGCTAAAACACTTAAAATCTCAAATCGTGCAATTGGAACTGAGTAAGTACCTTTTGCTGATTGTGAGAAACCGAACTTAAAAAAAAAAAAAAAAACCACGTTATTTCTTTTTTGTCCCTATGGCTTTGCCTGCATGGGCACAGTTGGATATGGCAAACATCTGCTTGTTCTGATTTCTCACCATGGGTTTTAAACAGCTCATGCCATGGGAACTGACATTTCCGGGTCACAGTCAAAAGACATAGCCAAGGTTTTGATCATGTCTAATTCTACTTTGTACATGTGCTACCTTTCCTCAGAACATAATTTTGTTTTCGAAATGAATTACATTAAAGACACCTCAGAAGCACTAATTTAAATCCTGCCCTGCCAGCCATCTTGGGGGGATTTGGTTCTATCTCTGAATTGTTTAACTGAAATCTCCACTTGAGTCCAGTGAGTTTTAAAGTAATACGACCCTTTGAAAAGGGAGCCCTTCCTTTTCCTTCCTTTCCTTTTCTTCTTCTTCTTCTCCTTCCTCCTCCTTCTTATTTTTTTTAATGTGATGGATGCTAAAGATCTCAGAACATTTTCAAATCTAGACTGTCTCTGACTTGGGACCCACTCCCACATAAATGATGGCTAGGCCTGGATTAGGACTAGGGGAGCCAGGAACCCCCCTGAGGCACATGATTTAAGAGGCTGCCCAAAATAGTCTGTAATCCAGATTAGCAATATTTAAAAGCAGTATATTAAAAAATAAAAATGAATGCAACTAATCCCCCACAAACAAAATATCACATTTTAGCATGAAGACACAAGGTGGTTTGCTTTACTCTCCTACACTATTGTGTGAAGGGAACAGTCATTTCCAGTTGACCCTGGGCACAGTCAGAAGCCACACTGTTCCTAGGGGTGGGATTACGAAAGGTGACAAATGGCAGAGAGAGAGGGCTGCACAGGGCTTTCTGCATCATCATGATGTTTGACTGTAGAGCTTGTGTTGGTTTCTACTTGGTTGCAATTATGAGCAGGGAGTTTGACACAGGCATAGAGGGGATGTACTTTTCCCTTCTCCTCAGGCTCGGGGACGGCTGGGGCATTCAGTCCCTGCCCCACCTTCAGCTTCTCTGGCTTCCAAAGTGCCAGAGCTGCCCCCCATCTACTCTTCAGCGCCTTTCAGCCAAGGTCAAGGTGACTCTCTGCTGTGGATACAGAAACACCTAGCAAAGACTCCACAAAGAATCTCGAACCGCGATCAGAAGAATTCACGACCAGAGCTGAATCAAAATGAGTGACTGTAGTGAAACTCAGTGTTACTGAGTTTCCATTTCTAGTTCAGCACATCTCATCCTAAACTCCTGTGGGCCACACTGTTGATCACATATTGCTCCTCCGGGAGAGGGTGCTCCTGGTGGGGTCCTCCCCACTGACTGACAGATGAGCTGTAAGGGGGCAGCCCTGCCCCTTGAAGGCCGAGCTTATTTAGGAAAACTGTCTCTTTGATGTCAACACAATCAAGAAAAATGCAAATAAGGAAGTAAGGCAATAAACGAAAACCAATCAAATAGATGTCTCATTTACTGTACAAAATCTTAAGTAAACGAGTTCGATTTTTGTATGTTGATCCGCTGTGTGGTTATTTCCATCACCGTTATTCTTCTTTAACAGAATGTATGAACCGTCTGTTGTCTAAGCATGTTACGGAGCTGTTCCGTGTCAGTGCTTTCCTTTGGTACATTTGCACTGGCAACCTGCAGAATTCTCTGACTTCATCCTCTTTGGGAGCCTTCTACTTAGCTAGATTTCGTAAGTGATTTTTTTTTTTTAAATTTCGGAAAGAAAGGTGCTTTCATACCCAGGGGTCTAGTTCATTCTTCCCACTTCATTTAAATGCGTATCTATCAAAATAAAGGCATGTGCAGTGAAATATGTCTCTACTACTCTGAAAAACTCCTGATAAAGAGAAATGTTCACAGGAAACGTATACCTTGTTTCACACATCATTTGGATGGCTATTGGGGAAGATCATTATTTAGTAGTAACATATGTTACCAGAGACCTGTTCAGTAGCTCCTTCGCCAGAACAAGCCCCATTTCCAGAACATACCCTATCCTCAAGGAGGACACTGTGAACCACTGAAGAATCACAGTCATTGACCTGGGTCTGTACATCAAGTCTAAATGAACAGAGTAAATTGCATAGTGTTTGGTAAAACAAGTTACTCACTGTTTCTCTTTCAACCCGTAATGACTGTAATTCAATTAGGCTTATTGCCTGTTATTCAATATGATACTACTGTAAAATTGTTGCTTTGCAATCCAAACTTTAGAGTTAAAGAGCCTGCTTTTCTTCTTGAAACACATGGGCTGCTCTTGCATTGGGACAGGATTTCATTATATTTAAAAACTTTTTCCACTGTTTACTTTATCACCGGGATCAGATAAAGGAGCCAGAGTCAAAATTAGTCTCTTGCTCTGGGATAGGGGAAGTGAACAGAGAGAAACCCCAGTGGAAATCAATGGTGGATTTATTTGTATTTCCATAGTGCCAAAATTACAGGAACATTAGCGATGTTAGAAGAAAAATCATGTGGGAGGGGGGATGGCCATAATTTTGTTGTTGTTGTCAATTTTATTCCTAAACGACACGATAATAAATCTGGGATATTTTGCACAGTGTATATAAAATTGTCTATGAATCCTAAGTATTTTCGAACAATTTCAAAACTTTTCACCATGCAATAGAATACTTCCCAGGCTGAGCCTACCAAAAGGAATTTATAAATAGTTTTCCTTATCCAACCATGAAACATGCCTGGGTATAGAGTTGATTTTTAGATTAAAAAATCTTTTTTACAGGCTTGAGGAATTTTCATGCAACCTTAAAAAAGAACCTAATCCGAGTAGAGATGAACCAGAGAAAGGACTTGAGTTACTATCTCTGTGACAGGTTCCTAAAACTCTCTCTGTCTTGTGAGTCAAAGAGGATTTTGAGTTACCAAGAAATATCCCTGGTGTGTTACAAACCTCAAAACAAAAACTAAAACAAAAACACAGCTACTTCACTCTTACTATCATTATTATGCAAAACAACATGGAACTTATGATGATATTGAATTCTTTTCAATGAATCTACTGAACACATTATACAATTTATCACATGATTATGTAGCTAAGCCTCTGAGTAGGAGCGGTCTACCGATGAGTATCCCCTAGATGCAAAGTACTGTTCCTTCCACCAACCAATCAAAGCTCTGGGAAGGCCATTTGCACTTCCCTAACTTAGGGTTATACCCTTTTGAACACACACACACACACACACACACACCTAATTTACATAATTGGGGGAAGGAAGGATAGTGACTCCTATCACTTATACCCCTCAGAGTGCGTACTGCCCAGCTTAAGAAATACTTTATTAAGTTTTGATCTGACTACATTGGGGACAACGCCATTCATCCATATCACCATAGGATCCAGACATTCAGATCTAGATCTAAATTAATACAAAATGTTTAGAATGTTAAAAAATATCTGTTATAAACAATTGTTTTTCTTCCTACATTGCTTAGAAAATGTCCAAATGCCTCTTGTGTTACTGCTATTCCTGAGCACGGAAGCTGAAACTTGTTATTTTGTTCAGATATTCGGATGTTCGTACGACTGGGATTTCTCTAATATCTTCTCTGGTTGACTTAGCACAAGGTCACTTATTCTGAAACCATCATGAAGTCATACGGGATGGAATTTAAACTGAACAAAAGAGCCCAGGTTTAGCTTTCCCTTGACATTTGCACTTTGTATACAGGCATCTTTTAGATTCACCATCATGGCGAAAAACAGTCAATTTCACTTTGTCAAGTTTTTTTGCATGTCAGACGTCTTGCTAAAAGTGATAAATTCAATTAGTTTGTTGAATTTATAGAACGTCAATCAACTTGACGTGTTTCTTTTTCTTCACCACAGTAAATAAACAAGCCAATTTTCTTTCTACCCTTTCCCTCAGCTCCCCACCAACCAGCAGATACCAACAGGCATAGCATCCACTTTGGAAAAACTTGAGTTCGGTGTTTTCATTTGCCAATCACTAGCTCTATTCCCTGAAATGCGTCCTAGGACATGCTTCACAGGCTTATCGGTATTAAATGAGATACAGAACGTCAAGCACAGAGCACATTGTAGGACCAAGTAATCAAGAAAAAAGATTGCTTTAAGGTCACAGCTTAGGTTGTGGGTAGTTTTGGAGGTGGTGGTGACGGTGTTGAGCAAAAGGACCAAGATCAGACTGGTTACAAGTCTAGGAAGAACGGCAATGACAGGACATAATATAGACAAATACAGAGAATTTTTTTTTAAGTTTTTCTTTATTTATTTGAGAGAGAGAGCACCAGCAAGAGAGGGGGTGCACACAGGAGGGAAGCAGACTCCCTGCTGAGTGCAGAGCCCAACACAGGGCTCCATCCCAGGACCCCAGATCATGACCTGAGTCAAAGTCAGATGCCTAACCGAGTGAGCCACCCAGGCCCTCCCGAAGAAAAATTTTTAAAAAGATGATAAAGCACAAATGAGAGAGTCAAAAAAATGTAAGAACCAGAAAGTTTTATGTGGGCAAATAGCTTTAAGTTCTAAGAGTCCTGGGTACATAACTGCTTTATAGGAACAACTCTAACAGGCCCATTTTGGCTAGGCTTAGCTCATGGAATGCAGTTTTCCAAACCAGGATTTTCCATGCTTCATACTTTAATAGCAGAGAAGAAGGAGCCCTTCCTTATTCACAGGGATGAAAGCACTTCAGCCACCTGAAGTCAAGCTATATCTTAAAGGTATCATATTTTACTTTAAAAGTTTACGTACAATTTAAATGTTACCCCATAAAATACATGTGTTCATCTTAAAGATGTTTTTAGACAAAATTCAGAGAAAATTGAAAAGTCTAGGAACTCCAGCCTGTCTAACCCTAAAGCCTTTGCAACCCCTCTGGCATGCTGCCCCAAACTTCCCAGGGGCCTTAATCACGTGCTGGGGCAAGCATGGTGTTGTTCAGGCCTTAACCCAGCGGGGCTCCGCCCTCGGCCAGGCCTCATGGCTCCCAGCAATCGTGGTCTTGGAGCAAAGGGTAGAACAGACTTCCAGTATTGCTGCAAAGCAGATGATGAAAGTATTAAGGAGAGAAGACAATCCTTTATTTGAGGTCATCTGCAAGTTCTCTCAAGGCTATCCCATCCTTGAAGGGTGGGTTCAGAGCTCTAAATCTCTCCTGGACAACTTGGATCAAGTCTTAAAAGTACCCAAGGATCAGACTGAAGTTGGGGGAAGGGATGATGAGGTCACAGAAGCAGGCCCCAGTTGACCACTGACTGTCATATGCTATGAGCACCTGTGGGTCAACCGGTCCCTTTTGTCAGGACTTTTTTTTGTTTGGACTATGGGAATGAGGACCCAGATGCGCTCCACACCCAGAGTAGAACAGTGGCCCGCCTTCTTGGTGTATGTATGCTCATGCATTGCCTAGAGAATCACATTATTCTTTAGTTAACTAATGAAAAAAAGAGGTTCTTTTTTTGACAGTTGACGGACTTATATACTTCCTGATACCAGCCAAAATGTATGCCTAATTATTTTATAAATTACGTGGCGCTGTCACAGACCTCAGGGGAGGCAAACACTTCTAAGTGTTCTCCCTCCCCTGCCTGAGGCGGAGGGAAACACCAGTTGCCACCCGTCTTGTCTTGCTCATCCCTTCTTCCTCCCGTGGGGGGTCATGTTTCTCTTCCCATTAGTGGGTGGTCCCTCTCGGTCTAGCCTAGATCAATATTATGGGGCACCCAGTTTGACACCCATGAGATACAAAGATAGTTCTCAAAATGTTTTTTCCCAGAAAGGTGTCAAACTTCATTGTGTTTCTGTTCTGTTCTTTTTTTGCCAAAATAACAGGGGGAGTGATTTTTCAAACAACTAGATATTTTTTCATTTTCTTTTTTTTTTTTTAAGATTTTATTTATTTATTTGACAGAGAGAGACACCGCGAGAGAGGGAACACAAGCAGGGGGAGTGGGAGAGGGAGAAGCAGGCTTCTCACCGGGCAGGAAACCCGACTCGGGGCTCGATCCCAGGACCCCAGAATCATGACCTGGGCAGCCGCTAAATAACTGAGCGACCCAGGTGCCCCTTTCATTTTGAATATAAAATGTTATAAGCAGTTTTGTGCCTTGGAAATATAAGCTTTGACTTGAGCGCTACATGTAGGATTCATCCTTGAAAATGCTTAGTCTAAGGTAAGGCTCTGGCATTGCCCAAATGGCCACCTACAAGTCACCCCTCCCCCCACACCCACACACAAGTACACATATAATCAATGCAGTGTAAGCAGACCATCCCCCCCATTCCTATTCTGATGCTTCAAATTCCTACAACAAAACACTTGCATTTCAGTCACAAATAGAGCATCTAAAATACGAATGTTCTTAAGAGAGGCAATCACTGCCCTAAAACTACACTGAAGACTGAAGAGACTAAGAGATCCTTCCTTGGTCATGTGTAACAATTATCATGGTTTTGGCTGCAGTTAACAGAAGACTTGGCTCAACTAGATTACACAATGAGGAATCTGTTTCAGCTCACAGAATCCGGTTCTATGTCCTTCCTACACCAATCATGGTCTGGGAGAATGAAGTTATGATTACCTTGGACCAGTGGTTCTCAAACTTGAACTTGCAAGACAGTAGTCTGGAGTCTTATGACAACCAAATGGTTGGGCTTCGTGCCTTGGGTTGCTCAGTAAGTCTGAGATGAAGCTCAAAAGTTGCTATCATGAAAAGCTGATGTTGCTGGCCTTGGGAACTACAGTTTGAGAATCACCATGTAAGCCTACTGAAACCGACCTACCTTCTGGAGCTGGGGAGGTATCCTGCATTGCCTGATATATATGGTGACCTGGGACTTGAACAAAACTGAGCTTCTGTTAGAAAGGAAGGAGAGAGGGAGTGACTGTTTGACATTTCTCCTGCATTATAGTACGAGAAATAGGTGAATGATCCCAGGAGATAGTGTTTAAAAGACACAACGCTAGGGTTTATGGGACATGTATGATCCCACGTGTGATAGCCATGACCATGTGGGATATGTGTGATCTTTTTCTACTTCTGGTGCTATTCTCAGGCTTGAGGGTAATAATTTTACTAATCTCTGGTCCACTCCTGGGGGCCTATGAAAACTCTAAGAAACTATTTCAGACCACCCTACCTAAAACACACTGAACACAGTTCTATTTCATTCTGGGATCCTATTGGTCTCCTGGTCCCCAACCAGAAAAGTTACAGAGATCTTTTCTGCCTTCAGGTCCTCAAACCTATCATGGTGTGATAGTTAATTTTATGTGTCAAGTTGACTTGACTTAAAGGATGCCCAGTTTGCTGGTAAAACATTATTTCTGAGCATTTCTGTGAGGTTTCCAGAGACGATGAGCATTTGAGTCAATGGACTGAGGAAGGAAGATCTGTCCTCTCCAGTGTGGGTGGGCATCACCCAGTCCACTGAGGGCCCAGACATGCAGAGGAGAGGCAATTTCACTCTCTTTCTCTTCTTGAGGTGGGGTATCCATCTTCCCCTGGGACACCAGAGCTCCTGGTTCTTGAACCTTCAGACTTGGACTGAATTATACCACTGGCATAGCTCAGCCTCTATAATCATGTGAACCAATTCCCATAATACATCTACTCTTATCTATCTATTTATCTATCCACCCTACTAGTTCTGTTTCTCTGGAGCACCCTAACTAACTATTTATTCCTTTGCCCATCGTGGACTTGGCTGAACAGAGAGGTATTGACACAAAAGCCCATATCAAAAGCTGGGCATCTATCTCCATTCTATTCCCCCTGGAGAGTCTCCCCTTCTTCCCTACCTGGGAACACTATCACAGTCTGAAAGAAGAAAAACTACCCTTCCAATTCCAATCCATTTTGTGGCCAGATTTCCATTTTGAAACTTGAAATACAATAATTTCAATGTTTTTTATTCTCCAGTATTCTGTGTAGGAAACATTCCTATAGGCAATAGGATTGAGAAGAAAAAAGCAGAAACATATATTGATTCATTAAAACAGAAGAAAAAATGCCACAATAATAAAATTGAAAGTCATAACCTGTCTCCTGTCCCAACTCAACTATTGTTTCAATATGCCACAATTTATCTTTTAGATTTGGGAAAGCATGGAGCATAGAATTGTGTGTTCATCAGGGGAAACATCACAGTAAGGAAAAACTTGACCTAGTCAAGATCTTTATAAAATTATCACTGTTTTCTACAAATACAAAATCTATTTTGATAATCTATTCTGATCCTTCAGCTTTCAGAAAGATTCCTAGAGCCCAAAGATAAAGCACTTTTTCTCCTCGACTGGGAGGTGGTTCCTGATAAAGGGGATGATTTGGGTAGCTCTCAGAGGGAGTTGTGTTACAGGTTCGGACAGAGGACACTAGCCATGGACGGGATTTTAGAAATAATTTTGATGAATTTTGATGATGGACTTTTGTAGCAGCCTAGCATATGTTTAAGTTTTAG
Organism: Enhydra lutris kenyoni; assembly: GCF_002288905.1. Taxonomy (NCBI): domain Eukaryota; kingdom Metazoa; phylum Chordata; class Mammalia; order Carnivora; family Mustelidae; genus Enhydra; species Enhydra lutris. The sequence goes on along the minus strand of NW_019154145.1, from coordinate 7,436,715 downwards.
ATGGCCCTTTACTTGATTGATTAACTATGATAATGATCTACATACCACCAGCATACACACTTGGCATTCACAACATACTATAAAAGTTTTTATAGTTCTAAGTAATAGTATATAGTAATAGATTAAAATAGTAATAGTAATAGATTAAAACATTCTGACAGTGAGCCAAATGGAATGGTTATATAAAGTTACTTGAGATAATATATATTAAAATACACTGCAAATACCTAAATATCCACCATTAACAAAATCATAGCCCATGGAATCTCTTCTCTTCTCCAATTAAGAGCAGGAATTGAGACATTCTGGTTCAAATGAAAATTCAGGTTAGTAAATACAAATGGCCAACAGACACATAAAAATATGGCAACGTCACTGATCATCAGGGATGTAAATCAAAACCACAGGGAGATATCACCTCATACCAGTCAGAATGGTTGGTATCAAACCAGGAAGTACTAAGTGTTGGTGAGGATGCAGAGAAAGGGGAACCTTCATGCACTGTTGGTGGGAATGCAAACGGGTAGAGCCACCATGGGAAACAGTCTGGAGGTTCCTCAAAAAATTAGAAAATGGAACTACCATATGATCCAGCAATTCCACTTCTGGGTATTTACCCAAAATAAATAAAAACACTAATTCAGAAAGGTGTATGCACCCCTATGTTGATTGCAGCATTATTTACTATGGCCAAGATGTAGAAGCCACCCAAGTGTCCATTCATAGATAAATGGATAAAGATGTATGCACACACACATACACAGACACACACACACGCAGACACACAGACACACACACACACACACACACACACACCAGAATATTACTCAGCTATAAAATATAACTAAATCTTGTCATTTGCAACAATGTGGATGAACCAAGAGGAAATTATGGTAATTGAAATAAGTCAGAGAGAAGGACAAAGGACCAATACCGTGTATATTCCCCTGTATGTGAAACCTAAAAAATAAAACAAATGAACAAGGAAAAGCATAAATAGATTTGTGAATACAGAGAGCAAACTGGTGATTCCTAGAGAGGAGAGGGTAGAGATGTAGGTGAAATAGGTGAAGGGGATTAAAAGGTAAAAACTTTTAGTTATAAAATAAGTCATAGGGACGAAAGTACAGCCTAAGATATATAGTCAATAACGCTGAAATAACTTGGTGCGGTGGCAGGTGGTAACCACATTTAATGCGGTGAATATTGCAACATATAGAGAACTGTCCAACCACTATGTTGTACACCTGAAACTAATATAACATTGTATGTCAATGTACTTCATTTAAAAGGAAAATTTAGGTAAGTGGCATTGCCTCAAACTGTATTCTGGATTACCTTTGTTTAAATAATTAGTGTACTATGAAGTATACAACTTTGAAGTTTTGCTTATTTTATTTTATTTTTTTTAAAGATTTTATTTATTTATTTGACAGAGAGAGAGATCACAAGTAGGTAGAGAGGTAGGCAGAAAGAGGGGGGGATGCAGGCTCCCCAGGGAGCCTGATGTGGGGCTCGATCCCAGGACCCTGAGATCATGACTGAGCCGAAGGCAGAGGCTGAACCTACTGAGCCACCCAGGCGCCCCTGCTTATTTATTTTAAAAAGAGAGTGTGCGTGCAAGCTGGGGGAGAGGGAGAGGGAGAGGCAGAGGGAAAAAATCTCATGCAGACTCCCCACAGGGCACAGAGCAGGACACCGGGCTGAAACTCATGACCCTGAGATCATGACCTGAGCTGCTTAACTGACAGAGCCACCCAGGGGCCACTGAGATATGCAACTTTCAAACTGTTACATACCTTGGTTGCAAGATATTCTCTGTAGACCATTTCTTAAGGCAGATCACTTTATAAGATCTGCATACTCATGGAATACTGTGTAATACTTCATTTCACTTTGCTATTGAACTTCACTTTCAAATATATGCTTTTGAATTGCCATAGATAAATATTCTTTTATATATAGATGCTACTACTGCTTCTTAACCAAATAAGAATATAGGAAATAATGTAGGTTGTTTTTTAAAGTCACATAAACTTAGACTTAAGTCTAAATACAGACTTAGTCTGTATGTCTTCAGAAAAATTTTTCTTCTCAGATCATTTAGAAAACTGTTTTGTGCAACAGACATGTCAAGAATTGGACAAAGCATCACAGGTCAAAAGGTTTGCCCGTCTCTTTCAATGTCTGTCCTTTATCAAGAGCTCTCTACTTTCTCTGCACTTGAGGTGTAGGGCAGCAAATTGGAGACCCAATTAATGAACCATTCTCATCTCCACTCAAATCATTTTCTGTAAACTCCTTTTTCAAAAGCCAAAGAAATCCCTGACTCAACTATAGGGACAATTGTAACAATTCTTAATCCTATGTTTAACATAAAAGATGCAAGGTGACACTAAATAACTCGGGAGTTATGGAATGACAAGTGTCTTTGAAAACAGAAGACCCCACCTACCTTCATGAAATTTCTAGCTTTTCCATTAACCAAAAGACACATGGGAAAGTGTTTCAAAACATGAAGAAGAAGAAGGAGGAGAAGAAGAAGAAGGAGGAGGACAGGGAGGAGAAGAAGGAGAAGGAGAGGAGGAGGAGGAGAAGAAGGGGTAGGGAAAAGAGAGGATAGAGGAGGGGGAGAGGGAGAGTGAGGAAGGGGGAAGGAGAGGGAGGAGGCAGGGAAGGAGGAGAAAGATATATATATATATATATATATATATATATATATATATATTTTTTTTTTTTACTAACTTCTGTCCAGTACTAATTTAAAAACACCTTTCCTCACCCCTATGAATTTACTACAGAAAGCCTGAGTGATTATTTTTTTCTCTAGATCTGAACGATATGGTATGATTTCAAACAATAGATTCATTTAAAAAAAAACCTACAGTATAATAAATGTTTAATAATGCTTTTCTGTATCCGTTACCAAAAAGTGATGGATCACTCCTGTTATGTGGGTGCACTCTCTCAGAATTATTTATTTTCATTCTTTATTTTAATTCTAGGGGTTTAGTATTTAGAATTATTATAATATATTTTTTCAATAATATAGAGGGCAGAGATAAGGAAAATTTAACCATAAAGACAAAAATCACTTAGAAATATAAAAAAAAGTATGGAGAGGGTGGTGGGGTTATGGATATTGGGGAAGGTATGTGCTATGGTGAGTGCTGTAAAGTATGTAAGCCTGATGATTCACAGACCTGTACCCCTAGGGCAAATAATACATTATATGTTAATAAAAATAATTAATAAGAAAAAGGGGGGAAGAAATATAAAAAAAAATAGAAGCTGAAGTAAAGTTTTCTTTGGTTTAAAGGATTGGTTTTTATACCAGAAGTTTTCTTTTAATAGTTTATTTTTGGGATAAACTTTGCAGTTTTTCTTAGACACCTAAATAGTAGAAAAGCCTATCAACATACTGCCCCAACATTTATATAAAATAATTAACTGAAGCAATGTCTTCTAAATAGAAATATTTCCTGTAACAGCTAGTAAAACAAACAAAGAGAAACATAAAAATTTGATAGTCAAGTACAAGCTTTTTTTGTGACTTCAAGACACTCCATTGCAATCAAATAGTTTCCAAAACAGGTTTTATCTCCAACAAGTCCTCTTCTAAATGTAAACTTCTGTTTCAGCTTTACAACATCTTTAACATTCCCATGTATTATCCTTCTTAGACATCTGTCCTTTATTCTAACTGTAGGGTCATCATTGAGTTTAAATATCCTAACACTTCCCTCCATAAATGCTCACCTTTTGATCATCTAGAAATACAGAAATCCAATGCAGCCCACAGAGGTAATTTCAAATTTCTAGTTGCGTCTTAGAACACAACTCAACTTGGAAGCTGAATTTTCATTGGAAACCTTTGATCTGGGTTCACATGCCATGAAATTTACAGTTGCAACATTGAATCACCCAGGTTATTCCATGCATACTTTAAGAAGCCCCAATACAAAAAAAAAAAAAAAATTAAAAAAAAAATAAAATTTTAAAAAGCCCCAATACCTAAATTCAGCAAGTAGATTGATTGATTGGTTGATTGATTGATTTTTAAGATTTTTTTTTAATTTATTCATTTGAGAAAGAAAGAGAGAAGGAGTGTGAGAATATGAGCAGGGGGAAGGATTAGAGGGAGAGGGAGAAGCAGGCTTCCTGCTGAGCAGGGAGCCCAATGCAGGAGCTGAAGGCAGCCGCTTAACCAACTGAGCCACCCAGGCACCCCTTAAATGTAAATTTAAATTTATACTAATTAAATAAAATTTTAAAATTCTATTTCTCCCACTAGCCACATGTGGGGAGTGATATCCAAGACTGTAACATACATATTACTCAAATTTTATCATGTATTACGTGTGGAGGTGTGGGGGTAATAGACACCTGTGCTATTAGACTTGACCACAGGTGCACACATACACACATCCATGAGTAGTGATAACAACTGTCTATGCTCAGGTTTAACTTTAAGGGTTGCAGGTAGCAAGTTGCCCATGTAAGCCACCAACAACCCCTGACTCTACTGCCTGCCTGCCTCTTCTTCGCACCAAGTACCTAAACTACATCCCTGCTTTTGAATCTGGGCCAATCCTGTGCTTGCTCCCATCATCAGAATACACAAGGAAGAATTCTGTATGACTTTTTTAGCCTCATCTTTACGAGCAACTTTCATTTTTGTTTTCTTGGAAACCAGCCACCAGGTAAAGAATCTCACATTCAACTACTCAGTGATGAAAGATCACAGAGGGTAAGAAGCCACATGAAGAACCAAGGCTGGGGCGCCTGGGTGGCTCAGTGGGTTAAAGCCTCTGCCTTCGGCTCAGGTCATGGTCCCAGGGTCCTGGGATCGAGCCCCGCATCGGGCTCTCTGCTCGGCGGGAAGCCTGCTTCCTCCTCTCTCCCTGCCTGTCTCTCTGCCTACTCATGATCTCTGTCAAAGAAATAAAATCTTAAAAAAAAAAAAAAAAAAAAAAAAGAACCAAGGCAAACCAACCAACAGCCAGCACCCTAGGAGTAAGGCTCTTCCGAATGACGAGGGGAAAAAAGAGAGCTAACCATCTCAGCCAGACTGCAGATGACCAAGCCCTCCTAACTGATGCCTCGAGCACTGTGGGACAGTCAGGCCATCCAGGCTGGGCCTTTTTCAAAAGCTTACCTCACAAAATCATGAGCAAATTAAATAGTATTATCATTTTAAGCCAGTCGTTTTGCAATGTTTGTATACAATAAGAAACAACTGATGCAGAAAATGATACATACAGGCAACATGCTCCTGTAACAAAACCCAAAACATGTGTATTTGTCGTTAGGAGTGGGGAGAAGAAAGAGCCTGGAAAAACAGCAATGAGACTGTTCAGTGGAGCCTGGAAAGGTAGTAAGGAAACTGCTTTGGAGACAGGAAAAACAAAACAAAACAAAAAAACCAGAAGCCAGTTAAATAGCAGGAGAAAAATTAGTAAAAGTGCCACCCATAGTAACTCATAGGATGGAACAAGCAACACAAAACATGTAGACTTGCCTAAGGAGATTCCAGGAGGAAATGTTGATGTGCCAGTTGTCCTCTTTTAACTCTGTATAAGGTATCACAAGAGAGAAATAAACTAAAAAAGAAACTGTTTAGTTTTTTAATCAAAATTTGATGGAAATATGGAGTACCCCGGGGAGGTCTGTCCAATTAACCAAAAATCCTCAAAGTAAAAAGTGGCTTTAAGGAAACAAACAAATACAAGAGTGCAGTAGAACTTGATCAAGATGAATTCAAGGATGCGGCTGGAAGTTCTTTGATAAAGACCTCAGACAGACAGAAGTCAGCCCCTCAAAGCTTCCCTCATCAGAACAAAAAGGTGTCTAAGAATGTTAAAAGGCTTATCTTACACCCTCCCACTCACAGGCCAAAGTAGAAAAGGGCCTGTCTTAAAGAGGTTTGTGACTATGGCTTTTCTCTAATGTATTTGACCGTAATCTGATACATAGGAAACCCACGATACTTTAGAGGAGATTTTAGCTGATAAACTAGATAATTCCAAGGTTCAGTAAAAGAAGAATAGCAAAGAATTAAAAATCTGTTGTGTGAATAAAGTACTAACTCATCATAGAAGATAAAATCATATGGTCAAATAAGGAAGCATAGTACAAGTATGTTTTTCATTATGTTTAATTTATAAAGAGCCTCTTACTCTTATAATTAAATTTAATATGAGCAATTGATGCATGTTTAACAGTGCCATGCTCATATCTAGATGCATGTATATTCGTATCCATATCTATATCTAAATCTATGCTTATATCTGTCTGAATTGGTCTGTTTTTTTTGATCATTAAACAGTCAACACTTTGATGATAAAGTTAAAATGAAGATTTAATTTATCCAAAGCAACTGTTATAGTAATCCCATACTAACAAGTTAAAGTCATTGTCCTGTTTTTCCTCTCTGACTGCCATAACTTCCTCTGTAAGAGACGAATCATCATTGAGAAAAGTACATATTTACACCAAGTAAACAGAAAGGGAATAGTTGATATAAAGGTCAACCATTCTGAGCATTACCTGCTGAGCCATTTGTGGTTTATACTCGACAGTGTCAAAACAGAGCTGGAATGTTAACGCGTATATCATGATCCCTTATCTGTCATCCATTTGACTTAGGCATACTGATTCTATTTTTTATTTTTTTATTTTTTATTTTTTTAGGCATACTGATTTTAAATTGTATCTTTGGCTTTACTAAAAAATAAATAAGCAAAAAATGTCAAGGACTGTGTCTAATAAAGAATGGCACTTTTATTCACTGGACAATTTCCTTCACATAATCTATCACTGCCGCTAGAAAACAACGTTTTAAATTTCCGAGATACAGACAGGCCTTCTTTGCTTTCCCTTGCTGATATCCTCGCACCCATATTCAATGGCATGATAAGGTGGTTCCTTTCAGTTCTTGTTATCCATAAATAAACATGTTATTCTCTTTTGGATTCAGTAACTGGAGGTCCCAATTTTTCATTGCATCTTTAGGCATCCTCCCCAAACTATCAGTTCTGTGCAGCCTCCATAAATGTATGGAAGTTCGTGTATCAGAGAGGGACGCAGTGTTCATTTGCACACATGTGTAGAAGGAAAAAGGTGGCTGGGAAAATGAAGAAGAAATATTTTTTATTTTGATGGCTATTTTTCTTTACTCATTATTTTTAAGCTTTTCCACACCATGTCGGAGCCAAATGAGCCCCGATTTTAGAAGTTCTTCTTCACTACTCACCTCCTTAGGGTACAGTAAAGTGCCAAGATTGGTTACATTCCTTTCTGTGCCAGGCCACTCTTGTTCCCTTATTAGAATCTGTTGCTTGTCAGAAGCATTTAGTAACCTAATTGGAACACCCTCCCATTCTAAATCAACTAAAAATTCTCAGCTTATATCTCAATTCCATTTCCAGGCAAGCCTCTGCTAGCCCCTGGTTTCCTCCTCCTCTAGGAATACATGATTGTTTTCTTTCCGAAGCATGTGGCTGACATTATAGCATGCCCCTCAGGGGAGGATAATTTGCTCATTGTGGATTAGTTGCCTTCAGCAGGTAAGTCTCACCTGGGTCACATCCTTTAAGGGTACAACTGTGGACAGAACTGCCTGAAAACTTTCACCGGAATGTACAAACTCTGCCCTGGCTTGTCTTGCTTGATGACACACTTTCTTTCCTGGGCAAATTTTCTCTCAAAAAGCTAATGCCATCATAATTGGATCCATAACCGTTTTTCATTTTATTCCATGCTTTTTTTGGTTTCCCGTGCTGCCCATCAGAAAGCCTATACCTAGAGGAATATGAACTGACATTCTGGAAATTTCTGACTCCATGATTACATAAAACATCTAAAAGAAGTTTAGCTAAATCTGCCCAGCCTCAGTGCTACATGAGTAGAATAAACTGGATGATTAGTAAGTATATATGTAAGATGGTAGAAGGAGTATTCTCAATGTGACCTAGAGGGTATGCCCCTAAAATAAGAAATCTTGGCTGTCTGGCCAACAAAACACCAAATATTTGGTATCCCATAATCTGCTCAGTTTAATATTCATGCAGAGGCTAACTTTTATTGTAAAGGATCGTGTCGTGTTCTAACATATTTCAGCCTTGAATACTAATCTCTCTCAGGGTGGCTGGGTGGCTCAGTTGGTTAAGTATCTGACTCTTTATCTTAGCTCAGGTCTTGATCTCAGGGTGATGAGTTTGAGCCCTGTGTTGGGCTCCATTCTGGGCATGGATCTTTCTTAAGAAGAGAAAAGAAAAGAGAAGAGAAGTGAAGAGAAGAAAAGAAAAGAGAGGAGAAGAGAAGAGAAAAAGAAGCTCTCAACCATAGTATCACCAGGAAATAAGAGTGACCCTAAGTGACCCTCCTCACACTCAATTTATCATTTTAAACCTGAAGTCAATGACATATGGAAGTACAATATATTCTACTTATGGCTTCAGGAGATCCATGGATGTATGAATTACATATGTGTGCATTCTGGGGGGGAAAGCAGTCATAGCTTTTATGACATTCTCAAAGGAGACAGACTCTTGAAAAGTAAAATAGTAATAACTGGTGCTCTAGGTTAACGGATGTTTTGGAAGATATTGAAAATAGAGTTGCAACATGTTAGTTTCAATAATTAATAATGATACCAGTTTTTCTTTTTTTATTATCTCTCCATGATTGTCTTTGGCTTTTCCTTTATATTAATTTCCCATACGCATCCATCATTCCATTATTCATGATCATACAGAATCCATTATTCAAATGAACCTGATGTGCTGTGCTTTTTAAAGCTCAGTAAATATGATGGTCACTATCTGCTGGATGGAATCATATAAAAAGGAATATAGAAGTGAAAAACAGTCCACAACTACAGAGTTTTTGCTGCTTGAATTGGGAGTAATTTGTGAATGATAGTGGAATACAAATAAAGTAGTTTCTGGCAGGAAAGTGTTTTTGCGATAAACTAAAACTAAGAAGTATGAGGAGAAACAAACTTTTAAAACTCACAGGCCAATAAATTAGAAGTTATTCAGTATGTTTGCCTAAATTAGTCAGATTAACTAAACTAATTTCTAAAATTCATTAATAGTTTTCATACAAGTTTCATTTCATAATGTGTTTATAACTCCTAACATCAAAGCCTGTCTTTCCCGTACTAGGTGTATCATTACGTTATTGGGTAGTAATGAAAATCCCATTATAAATCATGCAACCAAGCTACTTATTTTTCAAACTAGGAGGCAAAATCATTTCAACCGTAATTTTGTGATTGCTGCTTCCTTAAAGGAACATTCGCAATTCCTTAAATAACATAACCGAAAAATATTTTTTCCAAGACTTAGCATCCAAGATGTCCTCCAGTGATCTCTATCTTCTTGAATACAAACAGTTGCAGAAGGAAATCAAAGTGTGGGAGGAACTGAATGGGTTGATGCTGACTTTGAAGACAGAAGAAGAGGAACATGAGCCAAAGAGTTTGGGCAGCCATAGAATCTGGGGATTGGTTACCTGACAGTGAACAAGGAAGAGGGAAAGTCCTGTAAGTTCAAGAAACTGAATTTTCAAAAACTTGAATAATCAAGGAAAGGGGTTCTCCCTAACACTCTTCAAAAAGGGACTCATTTTTCCTGCCGACACCTTGGTCTTAGATGTCTGACCTAGAGAATTGTTAGATAACTTTGTGTTGTCTTAGACCACTGAGTCTGTGGTAACTTACTATAGCAGTGATAAGAAACTAATACACATGTATTTTGCATGTGGGAAGGATGGGAATTATTGACTACTGGACGGTTGACTGTGGCAACTTCTTGTCTCCAGAGATTGCTGCCTCCTGGGATTCACACCCTGCATAAGCTCCTTTCAGAGTGCACCAGAAATAATCTGTGTGGCCAATGGATTACGGCACCAGTGATGGTGTATTACTGTGCTGTTGATTTATTGCCTCTCAGCTCCAAAGTCACTTTTTGCCTGTTTGGTGAAAATGTATTTTGCTCTTTAAATATTCTTCCTTTGCCACCTGGCACTATGTTAAGCTTTGTCAATAGAGGGCACTGTAAAGACTTTGCAGGTGGGAAAGGTTTTTCTCTCCCTGGTTCCGCTGGGCTCTCTTGGCAGGCTCCTGAAGCTGTGGTTCTCTCGCTCCCATCTCCTACAATAAGGCCTGCTTCTCTAGCACCAAGCTCCTCAAGAGCTTGGTGTCTCTAGTGAGACATACCCAGAAAGAGCTTGACCCAGAAACATTGGGGGTAGATTTCCACCATGTTCCAGAAAGCAGATTTCTAGCAAGTTCCACAAGAGCAAGACCGTGTAGACTTCTTTGACATTCCGTGAGTGGTGGTCACACCTTCTGCAGCAAGGAGGATATCTTAGTCCTGAGGAAGGATCTCCTCCTTGAGCATTTTCTTAGTCCTAGAGGTAATGGTTGTTTCTTATTTCATCTATTCCTACATTCTATAGAGTTTATTGTTTTTGTTTTTGTTTTTTTCTTAGCTAATCCCTCATTATCCTAGTTCTGTATTATGGTTAATGGATTCTTTATAGTAAACTTTCCCTATTTGAGTTGCTGTGTATTTCCTCTTTCCTGGCTGGACCCTGATCCAATCACTTCCGGATTTGGTTATACAAGTCACTGTAGCCTCTGTCTTATCATTCCATTCTCTGATCGTATGCTTTGGGGGAAAGCTGACCACCATGACCTGAGCAGCAACTGGAAGGGTCCATGTAGTGAAGAGCTGAAGCCTCTGGTCAGCAGCCACATGAGGGAGCTTCAACGTGGATGCTCCAGCCAAGCCTTCAGATGAGACTTCAGCCCTGGCTGCCATCATAGCGGCAACTACTTGGGAAACCCTGATGGAAATGGAAATCCAGCCAGCTAAGCCACTTGCAGATTCCTGGCTTCAGAGACTACATGAGATAATAAAAGTTTGTTGTCTTAAGCTACTAAGTTTGGGGCAATATGTCATATAGCACTAGACACCTAATACTCTTGTCTTAAAGTTTATTTTTAAAATAAAGCAATTATTTTTATACAAAGTCTTTACAATGAAATGCCTTTGTAATCAAGAATTTTGATTAGTCAATAGACAGTACTTATTCCACCACATGCTAGAACTGACTCGGAGCTTATATAACATAGGGTGAAGATCGCCAATTCTGTCAGATAGCTGCTAAAATGGGACCAGGGGAAGCTGTTTTACCCCACTTGGCTTCAGTCTCCCAAAATATGACTAATACCATCTACTTCTTCAAACCACCATGCATGATGAATCAATCAATACAAAGGACTTAATAAGGTGCTTGGCAAAGGGTAGACACTATTAGAATTAATACAACTTGAATCCACAGAGAGAATTAGAACAATTCATAGTAGTTTGTTTAAAAATAATTTAATCAGAGGTGCATAGTTTTATGCCAGAACCTCATTTCTTTATCATTCTCACTAGACTATAAGCTTCAGGAAGGCAGATATTATGTTCCTCCTATTCATAATTGAAGCCTCAACAACTAGAATAATATCTGGCATATAATAGTCAAATAATAATGTCTGTTAAATAAAGGAAGACTCTATGTCATACAGTAATATTCCTGCAGAAATTTTAGGCACAACTGTCTTTGGTAGTGTTGAACTGCATTTAAAATACCCTAATTTTTAAAATAGTATTAATATTAAATATTTGTAATACCATCAGATTACTTGATTAACAGCAAATGCTGCTCCAAGTAAACATATATTTTTAAAAATTTTTATTTATTTTTTTAAATTTCTTTTCAGTGTTCCAGAATTCATTGTTTATGCACCACACCCAGTGTTCCATGCAATACCTGCCCTCCTTAATACCCACCACCAGATTCACTCAACCCCCCACCCCCACCCCTTCAAAACCCTCAGATTGTTTTTCAGAGTCCACAGTCTCTCATGGTCCAACTCCCCCTCGAATTTCCCCCAACTCACTTCTCCCTTCCAAGTAAACTTATAATCCTTATGGAAATAAAATGCAAGAACACTACATGCTTTACCAAAATTTCAGATCTCTTCCCCCACTAATCAGTAGTTTAAGAGACTTTCTTGGTACACTGCTTATATTTTGTAACTCTTCAGCCCGTACTAACAAGAGTGGACCTTTTTTTCCTTTAACCAATAATTTTCATTGTGACAATTACCAATATTCTAGGACAACACTCTTTTTTGGTTGACAGTTTCTATCCTCACTGCTGGTTGTACAACATGTTGCTGATGAGGTCACCTCCTTCAACTTATGGAAGTTAGTACATTCAGAGTCAAGGACAACGTGTTCCATATTTACAAAAAAATTATGGTTTCCTCATTAAAAGGCAAATCCTTCATTTCAAAAACTTGAATAATTCTTAGAATAGAATGTCAGATAGCTAAATTTAGGTGCTGAAGAAAGCCTAATTCAGGAATATTTTCTGGCACCCATCCCAAAACATTTTCATTTGATTATGGATTGAACATATTTTTACTCATTTTAAAGTCTTGCTTCTCTGCTTTTTTGAGATAGGTGAACTCATGCTGGTAGACAAATTGACCTTAAAAAATAGGCCACTCTGTTTAAATGACCTATTTTTGTTGGCATATTAGAAAGATGGCCTTACGCTGGGTGACGCGTCTTCAGGTAGCAAGGTCATGTGTGGCCATAGTGAAATGTATGGAGATTGGGCTTGCTTCACAGTGAACAGTAATTGCTGAATTACAACAGGTGAGCTACAATCCACAGGGACTGTAAAGTCTACAATAAGCACACACCCAGAACTCAGTTTTGCCTTGATACGTGTCACCATTCTTTCCTTTTTTGTTTTTGCCATGTCTGCCTGCCTGCCTTTCTTCCTTTCTTATCTTTCTGGTGCATTTCCTGCTTAGCTTTAGGTCGAAAATATATTTAAATAAGTTTATCCTTTCACTACTTGTTACCATAAATCCATGAGTTATTTCACATTATACTTAAGCTTTTCTTTTTTTTCTTTTTAAGATTTTTATTTATTTGAGATAGAGAGTGAGAGATAGAGCACAAGTAGGGAGGAGGGGCAGAGGGAGAGGGAGAAGCAGATGCCCCGCTGAGCAGGGAGCCTGACAGTGTGGGGTTCAATCCCAGGACCCCGAGATCATGACCTGAGCTGAAGGGACACACTTAACTGAGACACCCAGAAGCCCCCAGGCTTTTTAAAAAAAACTCATTTTTCCCCTTTTTTTATGTGAATTTGGGCTTCTTCAGTCATTCTGCTGGCTGATGCTCTTTCCATGTGAGTCCATCGGACTACGGCATTCCTCAGGCTACGCCGGAGCTCTTACAGTAAGCCAGGAAGTGTCAGTTCTGTGTGTTTGAGACTCAGCGGCAGCAGAACTACAGTTTGCACGTCTGTACACCTGTGTAATACCTGCACCTGTCCCCCCTTCTTTCACCTCGTTTCACAGGGTTGCACCAAGAATTGTATGAGATCCTGCACATGAAGAAGTTCCATAAGCAGCAGTGTGTTCCAAAACTATGTGGTATAATTATGCTCGGCTAGTCTCATGTTTGCCTTCTTTCCTAGAGCTGCATCTTTGTGCACAAAGATCCTCTCCCCAGCCCGTTGCAACTGATTCCTCTTTAAAGGCCAACTCAGACTCAATTTTCTCCCAGATATCTCTGAAGACCCTTGCTGGGCCTTCGAGCTTGGACTTTCTGACTGGAACTTCTGAAACTTACCAAAGCATACTCATCTATTTCAAATTCACCATTAGGTCCCACATTGTACCATCATGACATTTGCCCGCTGGCATAAGCTAATCGGCCCACATCCCCATTAACCATCTAGTAGATTCCAGACCCTTAACTTCCACGCCCTCCTGATCACTGCACCTATAATACAAACCTCACGGCTTTCTTCCACTCACCTGTGCGAGATGCAGAACATGTAATATTTCATGTGGTCTCTCCCTTGACATCACTGCTAATAATCTTCTTTCCCCCTCTCTCTCTCCAAGCTTCTTGGCATGAGATGCTTCCTTGTGGTACATGAACAATGTTGAAAAACAACATCAGTAACTTAAATTTTTCAAATGTAAAGTTTATGTTAAAATATTTCTATTAAAATATTCACTTGAGGGTTTTCAATTTAAAATTTTAATGTTTATTTCTTGGACTTTTTCTGTATCTACTCAAAATGAGCACCGAACTCCCTCTAGCCTATGTGAACAAAAAAGAATGATATTTACCATACACCTGGAGAACTGAATTCTCTCTCTAAAAACTAGTTCCTGGCAAAAGTTGAAGGACAAACCCCAGTTCAAATTTAGATACAGATGTTGCTTAAAATAATGCTTGTCAATCCAAATGGCCAAACGATACATGACAAAGTGCTCCACATCACTCAGCATCAGGGAACTACAAGTCAAAACCAATGAGACACCACCTCACACCAGTCAGAATGGCTAAAATGAACCAGTCTGCAAAAGACAGGTGTTGGCGAGGATGCAGAGAAAGGGGAACCCTCCTACACTGTTGGTGGGAATGCAAGCTGGTGCAGCCACTCTGGAAGACAGCATGGAGGTTCCTCAAAAAGTTGAAAATAGAGCTACCCTATGACCCAACAATTGCACTACTGGGTATTTACCCTACAGATACAAATGGAGTGGTCTGAATGTTTATAGCAGCAATGTCCACAATAGCCAAACTATGGAAAGAACCTAGATGTCCATCGACAGATGAATGGACAAAGAAGATGTGGTGTATATACAATGGAATACTATGCAGCCATCAAAAGAAATGAAATCTTGCCATTTGCAATGACATGGATGGAACTAGAGGTTATTAGGCTAAGCAAAATAAATCAATCAGAGAAAGACAATTATCAAATGCTCTCCCTGATATGAGAAATTTGAGAAACAAGACAGAGAATCATAGGGAAAGGGAGGGAAAAATGAAACAAGATGAAACAAGAGAGGGAGACAAACCATAAGAGACTCTTAATCTCAAGAAATAAACTGACGGTTGTTGGAGGGGAGGGGGTCAGGGGGATGGGGTGGCTGGGTGATGGACATAGGGGAGGGTATGTGCTATGGTGAGAAAAAAATTAATTAATTAAAAAGATAATGCTTGTTAATTCATTCTTTTCCGGGTACTTGGGAATATTTTTCAAGCCAAATAATTTGACCATCAGTGAGAGGGCACCTGGTATATTTTGCCATATCTTCAGCAGCCTCTCATCTAGAGCTCCATTGGGATAATGAGTGAAGAGACAAAGGAGAACCACAGTTTGCTAAAGTTTGAAATGCTTTCCTAGGACTCATGTGTGTTAACCGGCTTTTTAAAAAATCACCGGAGAGGGGCGCCTGGGTGGCTCAGTGGGTTAAGCCTCTGCCTTCGGCTCAGGTCATGATCTCAGGGTCCTGGGATCGAGTCCTGCTTCGGGCTCTCTGCTCAGCGGGGAGCCTGCTTCCTCCTCTCTCTCTCTGCCTGTCTCTCTGCCTACTTGTGATCTCTGTCAAACAAATAAACAACAACAACAAAAAAAAATCACCAGAGAATGCACCTACGTGTAATAACATAAAAAAGCCAAGAACTCGCTGCTGAATCGTCATTATCTTTCAACAATCTAATGTGTAGCCAATGACGAATGGGTTAGAATATTTTTTATCTCCTTTGTAAACATCTTATGAAAAAATATGTTGATTTTGACATTCAAGCATTGACGAGGCCTCCTGTATCTCACTTTCTTGGAATAAGATTTTTTTGCTAAGCCAAATATTAAGAAAAAAAATTTAAGCAAAAAAAATTGTTTTAAGCAGAAAAAAATATTAAGCAAGAAAGAAAAAGGAATTTTTTTCGTGATAATTTATCTCTCTGCTTCCCAAGTTATATGTTCTCAAAATACTTCCTGCAACATAAATTTTAATAAAGTACCTTGTCTAAGTTTGCACAATCCAAGCAAACTTCATAAAACACTTTGAAAACTTTGTTTAATTAAGCACAATACCACACCTTCGCTCTAAATGTAACGATCATAATTTCTTACAGAGAGTTTTTAATGAGTTTGCACTTTGCTATACTCCTCATCTATTTTCCTCTCCTTCCAGGCACAGGTGATGAAATTGTGATCAACATTATGAAATGGGATCACAATTATTTCTTGAATCAAAACAAACCAAGCCTTATGCCATAGGTGTGGAAATCCATATTGCTGTGCTGTCCAACTGCAGCCCTATTTTGTAATCAACACTTTTGGCTAAACACATGGTATAAATAATATGGAAAAATGAGAAGGCATGTTCTGTCCCATGCTGTTGCCAGGTATGTTTCATATTTAGACATAAACAATGAGAGAAATTCCAATTTCACAACAGTTGAGTCATTTCTGCCTCTGTTAATGCTTGTAGTTTATTTGTAGTCTCTCATGATTTTATTGACAGTAAAGCTGTTCTCTTGTTTGGGAGGTTTTTGTGCACTTAAATTATTACACTTCTACCCTGTTCCCCAGTCTATATTTCACTTGTTACTGAGCAGCATTTCGAGTCTCTCACAGAGAGAGACTGAGGCCTCACATATTTATCAAATGCCTCCTGTGCCCAAAGCAGGAGTCTCTGGGGGAAAATATACTATAATACATGATCACAAAGTTGCTAATACCTCATGCACTTAGCATCTAAAATCTAGGATGTGTGTGTGAATGCCCATGAAGTGTCAGAGTCTGATATCCTAAGTGGCCCCAACAGTAACATCGTCATAACAGCTTAGTTGTGGAGGTCACTATGGGTAAATTTCAAAGAAGCCAAATTGGTTCTCTTTCCTTTACCATCCCATGAAGAGCTGGAGGTCCTTACATTGACCTGAGGTTGCCATCTAGCTGAGTGGAAGGATTGCCCAATAGCCCAGTAGGATTTTCTGACTCCTACATTAAATGCTAGAACACACCAGAGAGAAACCTCCACTTCTGTGTGATGAAAACAATATGGACAGTATATGCTAAGAATATTTCCACCTTGGCTGTTTCTATTTTTCTACCTTTTGTCTTCTACCCTGATTTATTGCTCTCTGAGTGCTTGAGGAAGATGAATGGGGTGATATTAAAAGAATAAATATCTAAAAAAAATCACGATTCATATTTTTATTCATTTCCCATTGAAGTTCTTCTGTAAATAAATATTCCAAACACCATGAAGAACACAGCCAGTCCGCAGGGCTGATATAAAAGACTGGCATTTTTATGTGGATTTTCCTTCTGCTTTATCCTCGACCTCTTTTCTAGTCTGGAAAATATATCTATTAATGTACAATCTTTCAAATTACATTCTTATTTTAATAATAATCACAAATTAATGATGTGTGGTCACATGTCCATTTTCTTGGGGGAAAATAAGCATATGCTTCAATAACTAAAACTTCTATTTCCACAAACTAATTAAAAGGCCTTGTGGTACAGTAATCAGAAAAACAGGTGTTTCATTTAGTTTCTCTCCCTTCAAGGTTGAATAGTTGCAATTCAAGCTTCCCTGCAATTCCTTTAAAGTCAAGGGAAGTCACATAGCTCTACACCGCCTATCACATGACGGTATCCTTCTGTGCCACCCCAGGACTGGGACAGAATATAAATCAAGAAAAGAAAGCAAACTGTTTTTATAGTGCAATATGTTAAATTACGACTGGGATTTTTCACAATAGATTTGGGAGATTTTTAGCTCTGCAGGAGAAAAAAGGCTTGAATCCTGTTTACTTGGCTCTTTGATAGATTGAGTACGTATATATGTATATTTTAAACTTTGGAGAGATGTGGCCTGCTACCTGGGAGATACAGGAGAAGTATTCCATTCTTCTTTCCCCAAATGTAATCATCTTATCAAAACCACATCTCTAGGACATGTTCTTGGGAGTACGGGCCGCATTACATACGATTTTATAATACACACAGTAACTTTGGAAGGCTCCGGCCTTACTCCTGCTGTTAATTATTTAGACTCTGACATATTGCAATAAAACATTTCATCAAGCACTCCAGTCCAGGGAACGATAGGCATCAAAACCGTATTGGTAATGCAAAATAAATGGATCGAGGTTGAAAATAATGAGTTTGGTGGATTACATCTGTCACTGTGAATTATTATTGTTGAACATAATAGGGCAAAGCACTACAAAAATAAAGCTTGTCTTCTCTAGTTGAAGGTGAGACAACTACCTTTAATGAGATACAGAAACTCAAGTGTGAATTATGCACACTTTATTAATTATTAATCATGCACACAAAAGGTTTATCTGCATGCCCAATCTTGCATTTCTGTATGTATATAGCCATAGAACAAAAAAGTCCCCATTGCTAAAGCTGGTGATAGTTCATAGTGACTCTTGCCAGAAACTGGAGGAGACATTCCATTCGGCCACATCTGACCATGTAAGAAAAAACAGAAATTAAAAAACACAAACTTGATCATGTGACGAGGCACAGCGGCAGCCCAGATTCTGGTCCTAATTCTTGTACTAATATGCTCTGTGATACACGTGACTTACTTCTGAAACTCAGAGGCAGCCTCTGGGAATGCAGAGCCTTGAACTAACCTGTCTTTAAATGCAACTCTAGCTTCCAAACATGCCTTGATTTTTTATAGGAAGTTTTTTATTTAATTGAGGGAACTTAGTAGGTTTTCCTTTCTATAGGCAGAAAGCTTGGTGGAGAACTTACTTCAGAAGTAATCTAAAGTGCCTCTCTTGGAAAGGCAAACATGAGGAAAGTAGGTGCTCGTCATTCAGGAGAAAAGGATACCAGAATATTTTACTTCACTAGGCAATGTTGACTGCTCGGAGCAAGGGGAGAGGACAGTTGGGGTTGGGTCAATTTGCACAAAGAAATTTTTAGAAAAGGAAGAATAACAACCTACAGGCTTCAACCCCACAGATTTTGAAGTTAACAAAACCTGGTCGGGCAGATTTTGAGGACATCTTCTCCTAAGTTCCCCTGGCAGAAAAGGGCACTAAGGTCCCTGAGGGGAGAGAGAATCTGGGTTGTTGATCAAGGGTCAGCACAGGGTGGAAATCTGTGGGGAGACTTGTATCATCTACAATATGTACCTGATTGTATTTATGTCTTCAAATTGTATTCTAAAGTGTAATCCTATGTAGACATAACATTTACATTAACACTGCTTATATTAAGTTATTTAAATAAAGTTGTAGTTTATAATGGGAAAAACCATGCTATTCATTATTCCCCCAAATAGGCATATATAACTGAGGTCTTTCTCCTCATGACATCCTGTCTTATGGTCATACCATGGAGATGCATTTGGAAGAAATAAGACTATGTTGTCAAAAATAAAACAAACTGCACTTAAACATTATTTTGCTTTTTTTGTACAAAAAAAAATTTCCCATTATGATAGAAGAAATAGGAAAATACTGGGTGTATTAAGCCAATGCTGCAATGTAAGTCTTCCCCAGAAACAATCTCCCTGTGTCACTCAGTAACAGGGTCACAAGTCCTTTGTTCAGTACTGACTTCAACATGCAATATTCTTTTCGCTTGCATAGACCACAGAGGAATTAAAGCTCTTCTAGATAGAAGGACGTCAAAGGATAAGACTCTCCTCTTGAATAATATTGAGGGAACTTGGTTTCAGGAAAAAAATAAAATAAAATAAACTTAACATTCTTGTTAAGATCTTGTTATGTTAACAATAAACTTAACATTCTTCCCCCCCCACCAAAAAAAGAAATCCTCAAAACTATATCAGGGCTATGAATTCATCCCACAAAAGCCAGATTAATACGCCCTGTCCACCCTATTTTTAAAAACCTTTCCCCCCCTCCCCCCAATATACCCATCTCCGCCTCACCCCTTCTCCTATAGAAGCACAAAATCACAGTCATTACATACCACCATCCCACAGGACTTCCAGATCTTGCCTGGAAGGAGAAAACAACATGCCAAAAGATGGGAATGTCAGAGGCAGAGTAAGAAGGTGGGGAGAGGTTCAATTCCCTTCAGTGCCTGAGACAGAGGAAACAGCACTTAGGGTCCTGGAGGAAAGAGAAGGCGAGGGCGAGAGTATGGAGCCAAACTGCCTTTAAAATCTAATGATGGGGCACCGGGGTGGCTCAGTTGCTTAAGCGTCAGACTTGATTTTGGCTCAGGTCATGATCGCGGGACTTTGGGATCCAACCCCACATCAGGCTCTAGGCTGGACGTGGAGCCTGCTCAAGGTTCTCTCCCTCTGTCCCTCCACCCCCACAGCTGACAACCACCACTCTCTATAAATAAATGCATAGATAATAAAATCTAATGGTAATGCAGATATGCTCAAATATAAATGAGCTCTTGGGGATCTTTGAGCCCTTTTGGACAGGAACAAAAGAACTTAACGAAATACTGCTTATGAAGAACAATCAAACAAAAGAACACAGGAAACATGAAATGAAATTTGGAAGTTAAAAAAAAAGAAAAGCAAAAAAAAAAAAAAAAAGAAAAAAGAAATGCTTGATAATTA
The DNA here is from genome assembly GCF_002288905.1 of Enhydra lutris kenyoni. Classification (NCBI taxonomy): domain Eukaryota; kingdom Metazoa; phylum Chordata; class Mammalia; order Carnivora; family Mustelidae; genus Enhydra; species Enhydra lutris. The sequence continues at coordinate 7,416,236 of NW_019154145.1, read as the reverse complement.
AACACCCAGGGAAATTGTTATTGCAGAGCAAAATATAAATATATATATTTTTTTATGTAGACATAGTAGCAATCAATGTCCTAAGTTACATGGGCAACAAAATTATGAAGTCTTTTTTCACAAATGGTCAGTTGATACACTTTGCTCTTGAAACACATAATTTAAGAATATCATGGCTCTTAATTTTTTGTTGTATTTGCTTTTATTCAGTATTTTCAAATCTTAAATGACAGTCTGGTCACTAATGTCCCTTGTGAAACAAATTTGACTTTTACTAAATTCTTTATCCAATTCAATTAAAGTAAAATTAAAAGCTGCTTTTGGAAAAGGCATGCAGATTATGATTTCATTGTTATAAAACTATTTCTATTGATCTGCTCGTCTTCCTTTGCCAAGGTGTATAACATTTATATTCTATTCTCCAACAGTCATTCACACTCGATGCAGAGGGAGGTCTGAAATAATGTCCATTAAAAGTCAATGCTACTTGTTTCAAGGAGGAGGATTTGTAGTGATTTAATGTTGTTGTTGTTGTTGATTTTCCACTCTTTGAATTTTTTAAAATAATGAAGATATATATTTTTATTTGTGAAACCAGAGAAGGAATAATTCCTTTTGTAAAAATTCCTTTTAAAGATAAAAGATGAACATCCCATTAACAAGTTCTAGAAAATCTATTTAGATGAGCTCTTCATATTGTTAATTACAATTCGCTTTTATATGTATTATAATACAGGTAAGCACAGATAAACATAAAGTGGTGTTAGAAGACATAGAGGAACCACGAATCCAGCTTTGAGATGCAATAGGTGTTAAAGATGGGTTCTTTTTTTTTTTTAAGATTTTATTTATTTATTTGACAGACTGAAATCCCAAGTAGGCAGAGAGGCAGGCAGAGAGAGAGGAGGAAGCAGGCTCCCTGCTGAGCAGAGAGCCCGAGGCGGAGCTCGATCCCAGGACCCTGGGATCATGACCTGAGCCAAAGGCAGAGGCTTTAACCCACTGAGCCACCCAGGTGGCCCTAAAGATGGGTTCTAACAACCGAATAGGAGTTTTCTGGATGGAGACTGAGTGGAGGGAGATGTGCGAGGACAGCATTACTGGCCCAGTGGACTGTATATGCAAACACAAAAAGGAAGATAGCATGAGGAGTTCCCAGAACTGCAAATAGTTTGGTATGGCTGGTGTGAGGAAGGGCAAATATGACTCAGAATGTTAAGAAATGAGGAACGAGACACAGATTCTGATGTCATGAAGTTTCTGGTCTAGCGCGTGATACAAGTCAACCGACAAGAACACACGGTGTGATAGGCACTCTGATGGGAAACAAAGCAGTGTGCTTATGGGGCTCTAGAGAAATGTTCCCTAATGCAAACTTGGGGTCCAGAGAAGCTTCCTTGAAGAAGTGACTTTTAAGATAACCTTAAGAAGCAGTAGGAGTAAGTGGGTGGGGCGCCTGGGTGGCTCAGTCGGTTAAGCATCTGCCTTCTGCTCAGATCCTGATCCCAGGCTCCTGGGATGGACTCTTGTGTCGAGCTCTGCATTAGACTCCTTCTCAATGGGGCGTCTGCTTCTCCCTTTGCCCCGCCCCCTGTTTGTGCTCTCTCTCACTCTCTCTCATCAATAAACAAAATCTTAAAAAAGAAGCAGCAGCAGTAGGAATTAGTAAGAGAAGAAAGCAGAGCAGGTACTCTGGGGAAGAGGAAGAGGACATGGAAAGACCCGAGGAGAGCAAGGACACTGTTGCTGTGGAGACAGAGAACCTGTGGGAAGAGTGGGGGATGAAGCCCATATTTAATGGGGGTGTATTAGAGATGAACACAAACAGACTGGTACAATTCTGATCTTGAAGAGCCTATCAGCTGTGCAAAACAGTTTCAACTTTTTTCTGGTCCCCCTGGGGGCAGTGAAGATTGTAAGGTTTAATGGCAAAGGTAGCGAGGTCACTCCAGCCAGGTGTGATTATCATAGGGAGGTGCTGGACAAGGGAAAAGAAAGGAGCAATTACAAGGCAGTTTCTTCACTTGCCCATCCCCAAAATGCATGCTTCCCTTCTCTGCCCTCGAGACAAGCCAGCCCTGTGCTCCTAAAAACCCTGGGTTTATAAAGAAAAAAGCTGGGATGGAGTCTAGCAGGTTTTGCCTTTGGAACTTACAAACCGAATCCCAGAGACTCAATGAACCCAAAGTCTTAGGGAAGGAAGGGAAGATATACCTATAACTGGTAGATCTAAAACCACAAGTTAATGTCATAAATTATCTGCACAACCTAGATGTCTAGTTACAGGGTAGTAGATTAATGGGTTATAATATGGCTTGTTGTGGATTGAATGTTTACATCCCTGCAGAATTCATAAGTTCAAATCTAATTCCAAAGTGAGAGTATTTGGGGGTGTGGCCTTAGGGAGGGGATTAGGTCAGGAGTGTGGGGTCCTCCTGAATGGGACTGGTGCTCTTATGAGAAAGGCTGGGGAGCTAGCTTGCACTCTTTGCTGAATGGAAGGAGAAAAGAAGTTGACAGTCTATAACCTGGATAAGTGCCCCCACCAGAGCTCAACCATGCTGGTACCCCAAACTGTACTTCTAGTCTCCAGAACTGTGAGAATAAGTGTTTGTTGTATGAGCGACCCCATCGATGGTATTTTGTCATGGCAGCCTGAGCTAACGTAAGCCATTCCACAACTGGAAAATCTAGCTTTTGACCTTTTTACGGACACCAAATGAGGAGCTGTTTATTCCGCTTTTGACATATGTCTCTGTTCTTCTCCTAAAATTTAAGATCAAATTCCCCAGGGAGTGAGTGGAAAGACACGTGAATGGTTTCATCGTGTATCGACCTCAAAAGCATCACTCTCTGTTTCCTGGGAACCGGTGGTCCTGCACACAGCCCCAGGTTCTCCTTTGGGGGTCAATTCCCCCCCTTTTCTTTGTGCACTTCCCTAAGAGGCTAAACTGCACTCTCTACTCCTTCTATTTTGAGCCTTTTTACCTTGTGACCTGGAAAAAAGTGACAAATATGTTCTTTGTTGTTTCTCCCAGAAGTCCTATCAGTCATCACCCATAGAGTCCCAAGTGGCCTGACCTAATTTCCTATGAGTCCCTGCAGATTAGCACCCCAGCATGAAACTAAGGATAACCCTTACCATACTTTGTCTTACATGTCTTAATTCCTCATCTCTCTAAACCAAATTACATGAGGACAAGGAATTTAGACAAGCTATCTTCTTATTCATAAGACCTATGCTCCTTTGTGTTTGAAATAAATAGTCGCTCCTTGACATTCAAGAGACAAACAAAAAGATTAAAAATATCTGCTTTTCACTATAAGGAATTTATGTATATATGTATGTGTATATATGTTCCAGTTTAATTAACATACAGTGTTGTATTAATTTCTGGTGTACAACACAGTGTCTCAACACTTCCATACATCACCCAATGTTCATCACAACAAGTTCACTCCTTAAACCCCATCACCTGTGTCACTCATTCCCTCCCACCCATCTCACTTCTGGAAACCAACAGTCTATTCAATATAGTTAAGAGTCTGTTTCTTGGTTTCTCTTTCTCTTTTTTTCCCCCTTTGCTCATTTGTTTTTTAACTTCCACATGTGAGTGAAATCATATGGTATTTTTCTTTCTCTAACTCATTTCATTTAGCATAATACTCTCTAGCTCCATCCATGTCATTGCAAATGGCAAGATTTCATTCTTTTTTATGGTTGAATAATATTCCTGGATGTGTGTGTGTGTGTGTGTGTGTGTATCTATTAATGCACACTTGGGCTGCTTCTAGATTTCGGCTATTGTAGATACTGCTTCTATAAACATAGGGGTGCATGTATCCCTTGGAATTAGTTGTTTCTTTTATTCTTTGGTAAGTACCCAGTAGTGTGGCTGCTGGATCATACAATAGTTCTATTTTCAAATTTTTGAGGACCCTCCATACTGTTTTCTACAGTGGTTGCACCAGTTTCCAGTGCCACCAATAGTACATGGGTGTTCCTTTTTCTCCACATCCTCGCTAACACCAGCTGTTTCTTGCATTTTTTATTTTAACCATTCTGATAGGTATGGCTGTGGTGATAAGGTGAAATCTCATTGTAGTTTTGGTTTGTATTTCCCTGAGGATCAGTGATGTTGAGCATTTTTTCATGTGTCTATTGGCCATTGGGATGTCTTCTTTGGAGAAATATCTATTCATGTCTTCTACCCACTTTTAAAATAGATTATTTGGTTTTTGGGTGTTGAGTTGTATCAGTTCTTTATATATTTTAGATACTAAACCTTCATCAGCTATGTCATTTGCAAATATCTTCTCCCATTCAATAGGTTGCTTTTTAGTTTTGTTCACTGGTTCCTTTGCTGTGCAGAAGTTTTTTATTTTAATATAATCCCAATAGTTTATTTTTGCTTTTATTTCCCTTGCCTTGGGAAACATATCTAGAAAAACGTTTCCATGGCTGATATTAAACATTACTGCCTGTGCTCTCTTCTAGGGTTTTTATGGTTTCAGATCTCACATTTAGGTCTTTAATCCATTTTGAGGAATTTATACATTTTTCTGATGTTAATACTTGCAGGCACTAATCAGATGTTTTCAACTCTGCTTATTCCGAGGCATACATAATATTATTTCTTTGTGGCAAATGTCCTTAAGTGTTAATGAAATTATGAACTAAAGATTAGCAGTAGGATTTTCATCAGAGATGTTTTTCACTTGAATAATACATACTTTGCTGATCTTCTTACTAAAGCTGTAGAAACAAAACTACATGGTCTCACACGAAACAAAGTGGAGCTTCTTGGTCTTACCCAGTGATAGTATGCAGTGTCTTCTAGAATTGTATCTCATTCTATTTGGATCAAGTGTTATTTGATTGTTAGGAATAGGTCTAACCTGAGGCATTTCTCATTTGTAGGGGCAAGGCAGGTGCATTCCCTTAGAATTATGCCATCTAAAAAGCCATGTCTTATTTCAATATTAATTTAATAACTAGCTATCCATAGTAATTACCTCTTTAGTTCTGCTAAAGCACCTTTCCTTGTCTAGACTTGGGCCAATGATTACATTAAATGTGCTACAAAGACAATCTACTCAGTGTACGAGTAAAGACACAAAAAAGGAAGAAGCCAGCGCTTTTCTAGATAGATTTATCATGAAAAAGATCAGCTCAGCTGGCTGACATTGGAAACATGCTGTGCTCTGTGATGGGCAAGTTACAAGAACAGGTAGTGCTGTGCATTTATTTAGAACTGCATATTTATTGGGACACGTGGGTGGCTCAGTCGGTTAAGCGTCTGCCTTCAGCTCAGGTCATGATCCCTGGGTCCTGGGATGGAGTCCCATGTCGGGAATCCCTGCTCAGTGGGTAGCCTGCTTCTCCCTCTCCTTCTGCCTCTCCCCTCTGCCTGTGTTCTCTCCCTCTATCTCTCAAATAAATAAATAAAATCTTAAAAAAAAGAACTGCATACATACTGCATACTTATCAAAGGGGCTTTCACACACAAGATTTCATTCCATTAATTCGTCAAAAAGCTAGATGGAATCCAAACATCCCTCTGGCTACGTGCATCTCACAGCTTTTACATCGTGTCTATGAATGACGTCTCTTTTATGAGCCTTGTCGGCCTGAAGAGGGAAGTCAACTGGCAAGCGAAAAACACGAGATCCACCTTGTGCCAATTTCTCCATGAAGACATCATTTCTCTCAGTTATCATGTAAAACCACATAGAGGCTCTTCGACCCACTTATTCCTTTGGGGTAAAGAAATAAATTATTGGTAAATAAAGATAAGTACCATTTATCTTGATGCCAACGTGTTTGTATTAAAGAATCTATGGAATTATTCCTCTTAAAATATAATGAACTACTCCTCAACTCCACCAATGAGTTTAACATTTATTTTTTTTTTAACTCTTCATTGCTTGTGTTTGTGGAGTGGATGTAATACTTCACAAAAGCAAGACCAAACTTCAAGGAGCCAAGCTGCCATGGTTCTCCATATAAGTCTCTTCCTTCCTCACCACAACATCTAATCATATATTTTAAGAAGACGAAACCATTTAAACCATTTATTTAACCAGCTAAATTCTAGGCATTTGGCTGAAGTTTCCGGATGACGGTATCTTTTTCAGAACATATTCCCTTGCACTCTTTCTTGAATGGACAATACCACAGAAAGAAATGCTGTAAAGAATGTTCAGGCCAGTTATTTATGCTGTGGAAGAGCCCTGTTTGGTGACTGAGCATTTGCAGAGAGCAGTTCTTCACTGGTGATGTAAAGACGGGTGAAATTGGCCCCCAGATGTTGGGCTCAGGCTTCAGGTCTCATCTACTGGGAAGATTGTCCATCAAACCCTTGTACTGAGCTCTGCGAGGAAGCCACAGATAGGTGGCATGGTTGAGGTATTCTTTAAAAATAAAACAAAACAAAAACTGAACAGCAAGTACCATGGCACCTCAACAGTCTTCAGGTGCACCGTGCCCTTCCCTTGGGTGTGAACCTCTAGCTTCATTCCTTCCTCAGGCATGTCTTTATCTCTAACTCATCTTTCATCAGTGCCTGTCAGTGGAATCTCACAATTCCAGATTGGGAAAAACAACTCTTCTGGAGTTAGGGAAATGAAAAAATGTTCCTGGTAATGGAAATCCCCTCTACTTTAAACCAATATTGTTTGCATTTTTGGAAAAGACCACTTTGTTGCTGTTTCCTTTTTAATCCGCTTCAGTGTGAACTGTTTAAAATTAAGAAACCAAATGTGTGACACACGAGGGAGGCTTTGGGCCAACTCCAGATCAATAAAACCAAAAAACAGCAGTCAGCCAACTAACCAAAGTGGCCAGATTTTATGCAAAAAATAGAAAAGTGGATACAAATTACACAACATAATCGAACTCAGAGTTTCAGATATGCCGAAATGAAGGTCAATCAGAGAGAGTTGACTCCTTTCTATACTTGTCAGCCACATTTATAAGTCATTTGAAGGAAATACATGAGTGTACCATAGGAAAATATTTTGTTCGTTACATTTTGTTTATAAAAGAAAGAGAATGAATTGCCTTTTTGACTTACACTCCTGATTTTTCTTTTCTCGTTTCTTTTCCCTTCATTTTGCCATAGAAGGAAACATTGACCACTGTTGAATTTGTGGACCTGACAAGTAATTCTATCCCTGAGATTCTGTATCTCTATAATCATGATAATCATAAAATTAAGGAATTTTAGAGACAGAAGGAAACCGCATTCATTGTTCATTTGTTGAACACCTATTTGGAGTGAGGCACTAGTGCAACTCAATTTTCCAACACATGAAGCCAGCATAGATTTAATGATTGCTTTGAGGTCACTCTAGCAATCGGTATCAGAACCAGGCATCCAGCATCTCATAGGATGCCTGTGAGACTTGAGTCCAGGCAATTCTTTTCCCTCTGGACCATGCTGATTCCTCTCCCATGGTCAGCTAGTTCTCCCATATTACATCCTAGGTCAATGTGCAGACAAGACCAAAAATTGTCTTCACCCGACATACCATTTGATACTTATTTTGGGTAAGTTCATAAATAAATGAGTAAATTGCCTAATGGCTAGCCCAGACTAGAAACTGAACTAAATTTTTTAAAAGGAAATTATGAACAATGAGTAATAAAAATTCTGTTAAAATTGAAACCAGGAACCATGACCCATTGAACTGTTAATCAAAAGAAATTATCAGATCAGGAGACAAGATCTGTGTCTGTAGCCCATGAAGGGAAAAAGCTGGGAGAAAAACTGTTATATGTTTGTGGTTTTCAAAAAGCAATGGATAATTGGGCTTTGAATGATGAGAATTTTCCAAGGCTCTTCAAGGGAAATAGAATGCCCCCACTCATACCTTCCTTCAGATTCATAATGACCACTGCCTCCCGGTGAAGAATCATATTATCTCCAGCCATGCATCAAAAGTATTTCCTCACAATGAATGTGTTAATAATTGTATTAAACATTTCAGGAGAGATACTGAATTTTGTTATTAAACATCTTGATCATCGCATATATTTCCCAAATATATATCACCCTTGTGATTTTTTAAAATTCATCTCATTTTTTCTCATTTTCAGAAATTAAAGAAAAGTGCATCAGTGGTAGAGATTCTGCAATTACACAGATATGAGCTGCCCCTCTCTAATATCCTGGACCCCAGGCAAGAAAAATATAATCAACATCTGTCTTCCCGTCATGGCTTAAATAACTGACCAATCATCGATTACCTAAGAGCTAGTTTTGAATCCTAACTTAGTCTCCTAACATGCTGGTTTTTCTTCTATCAGTTATATCTATCTAGAAATGCAAACTCATTTTGAGATGGGCCTGATTGGGGAAAACAAATGAGTTATTAAAATCACCACAAAGGATTTAAAATCTAAGAAGAAAGTATTTCTTTTTAAATCTCTACCAAAAATATTCCATCCATAGCTACTGAAGAATTCATGGAAACATCTAGATACTCAGAACAAACTTACTGAATATAACATAGATCATAGCAACTTGGAAAAACACAGAGTTGAGGCCAGATTTCACCAATATAGATTTATCATGGGGTTCCACATCCATGTCTAAAGTAGGGCAAGTTTCCTTAGATAGGTTTGAGCCATAGAAGTGGGGAGAGAGGAGATGGCAATTAAATTATTTCCAGGACTGCTTCAGTCTTTGTCTTTAACTGGTCTTCAGACCTTCAAGCTGGTGACTGGAACAGCCACTCTGAACTCCAGGACACTCGCCTCCCAGTTACATAGCATAACCTTTCCATTAAGCACCATAAAAATGCTATTCTACCTACAACTTTAGTAAAGTTAATTAATTCATTTTCATAAAAATGCCTTGGAAAACCCAGATGAAAGTCTTATATTGAGGCAATCAACTACTTTTCTCTAGATAATTGCCACCTGGGCCGAGAAATTGACAGCATGCCAACCTAAAGTGCTTTTAAAAACTTCAATCAACTTTTCCTCCAAAAAATGAAGAAATAAAAAGCCAGAGGGCAGGATCTTGGATCCCACACTCCATTCTTAACATTGAACTGTGATGCATATTTATATTATAGGGACTTGTCCTCCAAATTTGACCTGGGGCTGGCCTCTGAATTGGTACAGGGAAGGGAAAGGACAGGGGCTGTTATAGTCCAGGACAACTAGAAACAAACTGTCTTATTAAATTACCCGTATTTGCAACCAAGCTTAAAATAATACAGATCCGCCAGCCTTCTGCCCTAAGGTCTGCAGCTTACTCTCAGACATCATAAAACAACGCTGTAGTGTTTGCCTCATTTCTTTTATTTCTTTGACTTCTCATGAACTTCCAGACAAACTGATAAAAGGGCTTAGTCCCTCTCTTAATTTGCTATAAAATCTTGCTTTAAAGCAAATACATACTTCCCAGGAAACAAAAAGGAAGGGTTTTCTTTGAAGCAGTATTTGCGTGGGTTCCACTAACTCACAGAAGCATTTTCAGTGATAAAAAAAAAAGAAGAACAACAAAACAGAATGTGCATTTATTGAGGAATTTTTGTGTCATTAGGCTTGCTTTTAAAATACAAAAGAGGGGGAGAGAGGTGAAGATATTTGAAATGAGATTTGGGTGTTCTGTATTTTCACCGTAAGGAGGTTTAAGTCTCTGTTATGTGGCTGCATCACTCAGAAGCTGAGTCTATCAGTAGTCTGCCTGAATTGGATGAATCAGTTCGTTAGCATACTTACAGTGTGGCCAATCTGGTCATTCCACATGCATATAACTTTAATCTGACTGTTCTTGTGGAATCCATTACATTTCTCCAGTTAATATCTCTTATTACAAGGAGAGTGAGACCAAAACTACATAACACTGGAGGCTTTATGTTATCCTGTCCTGGGCGCATGGCAAGGGACACCTTAGGTAGTAGTGAAGAGTACATTTAATTGACATCATTCTTGTACTCAAGAACTAAATCCCCTTGGATATGGTCCAAGGGAGATGAATCTTAAAACAAGTTCCACTTTATAAAAAGTATAACAGAAAAAGAAAACTAGAGCTAAAAATGTTATATAATAAAATGCTATATAATAAAATCTTTTTACTGAATCGCTTAATTGCAGATCATCTTAATTACCTTGTAATAATTGAATATTTAATAGAACTAAATATTTCCAGTTGTGATTATGCTATCTGGCTTATAAGCAGGAAATTACCATTAAGTTAAAATTGTCACCCCAAAACTATGTTTATAACAAAATTTATGAAGACTCCTTTGGTTTATTAAAAAAAAAATGCTCTTCTCATAAAAAATCTGAAAAGGAGAATTTTTCCCATTTTACAACCCCTGTGCTTAAGTAAACTTCTCAGGCTCATACAGCTAATAAGAAAGTCTTTCCCAAGTTGTATCTCTGTCTCTACACTCCGGAGATCTTTTCCCATAATTACTTTAAAGTTTAGAAATATTTCTAATGATCCTGAACATTTTCCAAGTCCACCTTTAGACACCCAGACACTTTGGGGATAGACACTCATCTGAACCTTCATTAACCACCCTACTCTGCAACTCCCCACTTGGCTTACTTGGGGAAATTACCCAGCCTACCTGTATTTCAGATTCCTCCTCTATGAATTAAAGACAATAATAAAGCCCACTTCCTATGGTAAAAGTGAAAATTAAATGGGATAACATATTTGTAATGAACATAACGGATAGAAAAGTTGAACCACTCTGATGTACACCTGAAAGTAACTGAACATTATGTGTCAACTATATGCAAATAAAAACTTTTTAAAAGAACATAGTAAGTCAATAAGGATTTTTCTCCATTCGCAATGGAGAAAAGAGCAAACCATAGTGAATAATCACCCCTAAATCTTTCCAACTTCCACCAGTTTGTTCCTGGGCTAAACAGAGCCCTGACAAAATCTGCTATGCTTGCAGCACCTGCTGAGAGAAGTAACCCTTGGTTGATCTTGAGGAAGGGGTGGCCATTAATTGATCCAGAAATGATAACCTTGTTTAGGAACTGTGGATCCTCAAAGGTTGGTTAGTATCTACTGGGGTGGTTTTGCATAATCATAATGATATAATCTTCAGTCCCGTTCGATTCTACAATTTTAATAAGGAAACAGGGAGTGAATGTGAAGTCAACGGAAGAGTAGACTGCTGGGGATAAAAGCCTGGGTTTCAAGTTGAGAGACCTGAGATCAAATCTGGTTCTGCCTCACTGGGTGCTTTGGGACATGCCTTCAGCTTCATCTTGCATTCCTGTGGCCCCACCCTAGTTCAACCACTCAATGTCCACCTAACTGGTTCCTTGCCAACGTACGCATCATCCACACTCACCAGAATGGGGTTACCAACTAAAATTGGAAGCCCAATTAAATTTGAATTTCAGATAAACAACGAATAATGTTTTAGAATAGGTATGTTTTATGCCAAAGTATTAATCCTTCTTATCTGAAATTCAGAATTAACTAGACTTCCTCTTTTTTTGGGGGGGGTGTCTTTCTGTTCTTTTTTTTCCTGAGTCTGGCAATGGTACACCAGAGTTACCTACCAAAAACATAGATCTGGCTAGATATTCCCATCTTTAAATCACCAAATGGTATCATGTAAGTGAAGTGTTTGGTTACAGCCTTAATCCATTCAAATTGTTTTCACAAATCGCTTCACAGTACAACTACTTTCTATCTCCCCAACATCATCTTCCACCACTTCTCGTCTTTCCATTTTCCTATTGATTTGACTTTGTGCCTTTTCTCAAGTTCTCAATTCTTCCATAAATTCCAATTCGTATCAGGCATATCTTTTTTTTTCCTCTCTCACTTCCACACATAATCCTACACATCTGTGCACCTGGCTGGACTAAGCGCTTCTTCTTTATTCTTCAACATTTGTAGATAGATGATAGATTGATAGATAGATAGATTAGATGATAGATAATAGATAGACAGACAGATAGATAGATAGAGAAATAGAAATTTTCCAGAGAAGATTTTAGCAATTCAACAATGGCCATCCAGTATTAGTGCACAAGAGTCCTTCTGCATTTAGAGATCTCTTTTCGTTATTCATTTATCCATTCAACAATCATTTATTCCGTGTCTAGTAATTCATATATAAAATGTGTAGGGGGACAGAGTACGCATGCTATAGGAGAGATGAAATCATTTCCATGTTCCCTAGGCCAGCAGTCAAAGTTGCCAGAACCTCTACCTTCTCTACCCAATTTCTTTTTCTTCTGGTACTTGAGGTCTTGGCCTCCAAAGTACATTATTACAATACTCTACATTACTCCTAGAAATGCCACAGGGGTACAACATAGAAGATTGTCACTGAACTGAATTTTATTGTAGCAATAACTGTTCAGCATTGAAAGTTATCAAAAAGGAGCACCATGAAGAACGTTCTTATTGAATTGGAACTCATACTCAGTGGGAAAGGCTAGTAAAGAAGCATCAGCAAATTCTTTAAGCTTTTAATTCACACAAGGAACTGAGCCCAAGATAATAGATGGACACAGATCTGCGCCGAAAGGGGTTGAAGCAGCAAGAGGTATTGGTGGGCTCTTGCTTTAGACTCTAGAAATACTCCTGCGGGTCCAAGGTAGATAGAATGAGTGTCACAGTCCCATGATCCCATCCTTGGGCACAATATGTGCCCTGAGAGAATGTATCACACCCGAACTTGAGTGTCAACAATATTAGTTATCAGAAGAAATAGAACAGTCTGTGCTTTAAGGGATCCCTCCTTTTGAATCCCATTCTAAAGTACACTCTCCAGGAGTGGTCTGTTAGGAAATTTTGTTTTTACTAGACACATTACAGATAGACTAGGAGAGCTTCCTCTTCCATGGAGATTTGCATGATGGCGTGGACACTTTGGACAAATCAAGAGAGCTGGTAAAGGCCTCCTCCCCCAGCCTGTTCGCTATATAATTATAAATTCACTGAGGTCATTCTTCCCACATTATTGCATCTTTGCTCCTCAACTTTCAATGCCACTGCCTGTTTCCGTTGTCTCCCGGCAGACATTCCTGTCACTAGGGCCAATTACAGCATCTACTTAGCTTTTCCCTCTGACCAAATGGATGCCTTGTTCTCCTACCGATAACAGTCTTAAAAGGCTACAGCCAAACCGGCCGTTAGCTTCTGACCTCTCTGTAGTCGATCTTATTATGGTAATTGCAAGGCTGGAAGGAGGAGACACCAGGCCAATTACACCTGTCCCTGTCCCAATTCAGCCTAGGCTTAAATTACTCCATGCCGTAGCATGATGTGGTTCAGCTGAACAACTTTTTCTCTATTCTTGTGAAATTTGGAGACAGACATTCCTAATTATGCTTGTCATTAGGCCATAATGACCCAGTATTGCTTTAAATGGTATCATTCTTTATCAAGGAAACCCACGCACTATAGTAATAGATAACTTTGCTGAGGATTTCAAAGCAAACAAATCTTTAAAATGGGACTTCTCGATTGATAACAAAGCATAAACTGAAAACAGCCCATCTAATGTTTTCTTTTGCAGCCATTTCAATATTAATGCTATACACAGATGTATGTGAGTGCTTAATATTAATAAGTCTTTATAAATATTATATTTGTATAGACTTAAATCTGTAAAACCGTACATAATTAATTCTATAAATGGATTGCTGTGTGGCATATATACACAATTACGTTAAAGAATATATATGGGCACATTATGGCTAAATGAATTAGTTTTTTTAAACTGCTGTATATAAAACATTGGGGGTGGGGGATTTTAAATTCATTTGAAAATTAGATGTTCTTGTTGAACATTCTAGAATACCAGTGTATAATAACATGCCCCTATTAATCTAAATTTAAATTAATGATGCATATTCTTTTTTATATTAGTTCATTCTTAATAGGATGCTCTATTCTCTTTCAAGTCCTATACTTCCAGAAGTGCCTACCCACTCCTAAGAATGGTCCTTGAAAAATAATTTGAGAAGCAAAAATATCAGAGCTCCCAAATGGTTGGGTAATTCATAGGTCCTTATAGAGGTTTCTGAGGGTGCTTCTGGTTTGAAGCCAAGTCCCTTCCAGGAATAGGAGTTCTCGAGACCCTAAATCAAAAAGCTTTCCCATCTTCAGTTCTAGTGCCATTGTTGTTTCTCCCGGCACTCTTTTCTGTATTTGAAGTAGCTACTTTGGTGATTCTGAAGAGAGCAGGACTGGGCTCTATAAGCACTTGGCTGTCTTGAATGGAAGAGCTTATTCCCCATGTAGTCTCTCCTCCATCACCCCCACGAGACACGAAAGACAGGTCCTTTTCTGGACTCCAGAACCTTAACCAGGATCACATAAGTTCTCCCCCAACAAAGAATCAAAGCATAGGCCTGAGATCGTTTCCAGAAAGAGTCTTCACTCCCATCATGGGGCTCCCCCCAGACTGAGATCTGTTGTTGCTTTGGCATCGAATGGAGGACTGACTTCCCTATCAAACCACAGTGGACAGGGCTCTGTTCCAGCTAATGAAACTGCTTCCTCTCTCTCTCTCAGCCTGTTTGCCGCACTGGCAGCGATAATCACTACCAAAAAGAGGCCATCATGAGATGTAATGAGGCAAGCATTTATAGCTCCATGTGTAGTAAGGATTTTATCCATATTAGTATTCTATAGGGTGTGCAGTCAAACAGACCTGAGCTCAAGCCTTGGCTCCCACATTTCCAAACTGTAGGGAACCTGAGCCAAGTGTGAGTGTTAGATAAGATAATATATACAAAGTTGTCGGCACTCTCTTGACCTGCCCCCCAGATATCTCATTGGTTCTTGAACTTTTCTTTCCTCCCTCTTCTCTCTCATTCTTTCTTTGGATGACCAAGCCCTACACCTGTCCTGTCAATAAGGACTACCCAAAGTCATATAATTGCATTTCCTTTGTGTTGGAGGAATGTTCGATTGGTCTTGCCTCCATGCTGCCTCAGCCATCTCCTCTTTTTCTGAGGGGAAGCCGTCCACTTTTGAAATTCCTAGTGTTCTCCTCCATCTGAGAACATTTCCACTCACAACATCTTCATCGATGGACAGAGAGCATCGGTCACTGGGGATGATACACTTGTGGTAGCTTTCACACTTCAGGAAGTTCCTGACAGAACCCAAAATTCACTGGCATGACAAACAGAGGCTCCTGCCCCTGTGTTTACCCTCAGACTCTTCAGAAGCAAACTGAGCCCCAGGCAGGAACAAGTCCCTTCAGAAAGCCTACTTGGCCTCTCCCCACCCCCAATCTGTCCAGTCATTCCTTCTGAAAGTCTTAAATCCTATTTATTGTGAAATTATGGAGACATCTTTTCAACCTCAATCAGACAGCAATCTAAGTATGTCTCTACTTTGGGGATTTTATACAAGTTGGCAATAAATAGGGGTAGCAACAGAGTGGTCTCAAAACCACTGTGATCGCTGTGCATACGAAGCAGAGGTTCCCTTAGGAAGGGTGCCTCAGTCCCTTGCAGGGCTAGTTAAAGCCCGGGTGGTTGGGTCCCAGCAGAGACTCTGATTCCAGAGGGACAGCCAGAGGATTTGCATTTCTAGAAAATTCCCAGATAATGCTAATGGTGCTGATGTGGGAGCCCCTTTTGGAGAAGTACTGATATACAACACGAGAAGTATTTGTCAGCCCCTCATCCTTGTTCTGTTTCTTAGCCGACCCTCCCGACTTCCTTGGCGATCCAGAACACATCAACAGCTCTGCATGTCCTTGCTTCTGAAAAGGCTACTCTGGAGGCTTCCTGTTCCTGCCTTAAATGGTACTAAGGGGTGCCCAGATCCTGGGTTGTACAAGAGGAAAAGGAGGGAGAGGACAAGAAAAATGAGGCCGTGTGCCTCGGGTTTAAGCACTCCTAGATAAGGACCTCACTGACACCAACATTTACCCAAATCAAAGCGATTTCCCTAAACGCAGTTTAAAATAAACACGAAGGATAGGGAGAGGGAGTGGGTGGGAAGAGTCCTCTTTTTAACCAAATAAAGTGCACTATCTTTCCTCTCTGTTTCTCTTAGGTGAACAATATGGGGTTGCCTGGCCAGAGCTTGTCATCTGTGTTATCTCATCTGGTCATCTGTAATTCGATTGCAAGCCCCTATGGGCAGTAGCGGTGCAGTTGTAATCTAATTTTGTACAGTGCCTGGCACAGTCCCTTAGCCATAGAGAGGGTGCTCAATAAATATTTATTGACGATGGTTATCTTTAATTCCTCAGGAAAGCTTGGGCAATTCCAGGCCACTCTCCTTAGTTGAATGATAATGGCACTGATAAACTATCATGGGGGACAACACATCCGTGGTAGGTTTTTTAAAACCAAACCACCATCAAAGATTCAAACTGGGGAGGTAGCATTTAGCACCCGAGGGAGGTTAAAGGTTTAACACTGACTTGATGCCAGACTTTTCACAGCGGATCTGAGCACTAGAAGAGACAAAACACCATAAACCAAGGCCTTAAATGTGACTTTTCCGGCACTTTCCTTAAGCAATGCTGAAGTTTATAATATCGAAGGTGTTCTTTTCACCTACCTAAGTTTCTAATAAGTCCAATAAATTGTCCCATAAAGTCAATATGATTTTAATTATTGGCAAACATAGTCATCAACCCCCAGATGGTTTTTCTTTGTTAAAAATCACGGAACTGACATCACTGGAAACATGAGACATGTTTGGCTGATAGATTCTCTTCCGACTACAGAACGTTTCTAACCTTTGCAAATAAAGCCTTACACAAGAAGTGAAGTAATGGGGGACCTTTTTTTTTTCTCTCTGCATTTGGAAAAAAATGTTTAACCTCTTCTGAAATACCTCCAAAGACACACATCTAATTAAAAACACACCAAAAGCCAGGCAGAGAGCAAGTCCCTTGTAAGTGACAAAGTGAGGCAAGAATTTCCAGGAGCCAGGAAAACCTGGAACACTTTTTTCCGGCAGGCTTCGGTGCAGGGAGAAGGCTGTGCCCTCGTACTGCACTTTAGGAGATGTAAGAGCTGCATTGGGAAATGCACACTGGATGGACTGCCCAGCCAGTGGGACTATCTAGCCATCCTTCTGATACTCTAGTGGCAAGAGTTCTGAGCCATAGCTTTTGTGGGCCTTTCCCCTACTCTTCAATGCAAGCACGAGGTTAAAGAAATATGTTGTGTAAGAGGTAAAAGGGTGAGACACAGAGACAGAGAACAAGGAGTTTAAGAAGAAAGCAGTGAGATTGCCCAACGTGGGCTTGTCCATTCAGAACATTGGAGAAGACAGAATCCATTGTTTCTTGCAGATGATTCCTTTGGAATTCTTTTCTTGGCTCCCGAGACTGGTTCACCTTGTGACCTTACATTTTTCCCTTACTGCCTGGTTCCTTTGCCTTTGTGCCTTCCTCTGCCCTTCAATACCAGGAGCCTCTGTTGATTGAAAAATGGATAGAAAATGGAAGAATTGCATAGTCGTGCAGATAATGAACATACTTCACCTGGGTCTCTCTAGCTGAGGTTAAAGTGCTTGCTATCTTTCATCTATTTTTTGCACCAAAAAAAAAAAAAAAAAAAACAACCACCAAACAACAACAACAAAAAAAAACCCCAAACCCCACAAACAAACAAACAAACAAAAAGACAAAAAAAACCCAGGCCTCCTCCCCATGGTTAGGGACATAGTTTTCAGGTCAGTTTCTCTTGTAGCTGATCTATGCTTGCACATGCGCAGTGCATTAATATTGGCAACTGGACAGTCAAAAGTCCATCTCATGACTTCTGTGGGACTGGAATTTGGGCTTTCAGTTGCTGCCTTCATTCTCTCAGAATTAGAGCTTATCGGCCTGGAGGCTGACCTGCACACTTCCTGGGTGAGTTTATACTGTATGAAAATGTCCATGACATTGCAGATGTGTGCATGCGTCATCGAGGATAACCAGAAACCATGACGTAGGGAATGTTTAGGGACGAGTATGAAACAGTTCCCCCTAAAGAAACTATCCTGTGGTCAGGAACACCCTCTCCACCTCCCCCGACCGGAGCCCAACTCAATCCCATGAATACTTGGTTGTGGCCAGGATGCCAGGGCACTGACCACGGGCATTCACTGATTCTCTTTCCTTTGGCCAATTGCTCTGTATCTCCGATTCTCAGTTGTCCCTTCTATAAAATAAAAAATTGGGAAAAGGTGACTGCAGAGGTCCCTTCCAGTCCCAATAGCTCAGGAAAACAGGAAGCAGTCGTCAAGGTTCCCAAGAGTAAAGAATCTCCGTCAAAGATCTGTTGGAGCTCCCGTTGCCCTGGTCGCTACCTGCGTAAATGTGATTTTGAGCAAGCGCACCCCCTCGCTATGCCCTGGTATCCTCATCCTAAAAATGGTGATAACGACGATATGAACCTTCAAGACTTCTCTTGGGATTAATGAAGCTGGTGCTTACAGCATGCTGGGCACAGAGTAAGAGCTAAGGGAAGCTAAACCAGCCCTGTAAGTTTAATACTAGCATTATGATTATTCTAGGGCCACCCAGCACACACATCGGAGTATTGTCACTAGCAAGGGGATCCCAGGTGTGTGACCAGGTTGCATGTTGGCATCTCGTGGATGAGATGATCCCAGGATGCCTCACCTTAAATTCCCAACTCCTACCCCCCACGTTTCTATTCCCCTGTGGGCAGAGCTTGAGGGTTGGCATATTTTTATTGTCATCCTTATGATGTTCTGTGCATTCCAAATTTTCTACAATGAATAGCAATTACTTTTTTTTTTAAAGATTATTTATTTATTTATTTGACAGACAGAGATCACAAATAGGCAGAGAGGCAGGCAGAGAGAGAGGGAGAGGGAAGCAGGCTCCCTGCTGAGCTGAGAGCCTGATGCAAAAAAAAAAAAAAAAAAAAAAAAGAACCAAGGCAAACCAACCAACAGCCAGCACCCTAGGAGTAAGGCTCTTCCGAATGACGAGGGGAAAAAAGAGAGCTAACCATCTCAGCCAGACTGCAGATGACCAAGCCCTCCTAACTGATGCCTCGAGCACTGTGGGACAGTCAGGCCATCCAGGCTGGGCCTTTTTCAAAAGCTTACCTCACAAAATCATGAGCAAATTAAATAGTATTATCATTTTAAGCCAGTCGTTTTGCAATGTTTGTATACAATAAGAAACAACTGATGCAGAAAATGATACATACAGGCAACATGCTCCTGTAACAAAACCCAAAACATGTGTATTTGTCGTTAGGAGTGGGGAGAAGAAAGAGCCTGGAAAAACAGCAATGAGACTGTTCAGTGGAGCCTGGAAAGGTAGTAAGGAAACTGCTTTGGAGACAGGAAAAACAAAACAAAACAAAAAAACCAGAAGCCAGTTAAATAGCAGGAGAAAAATTAGTAAAAGTGCCACCCATAGTAACTCATAGGATGGAACAAGCAACACAAAACATGTAGACTTGCCTAAGGAGATTCCAGGAGGAAATGTTGATGTGCCAGTTGTCCTCTTTTAACTCTGTATAAGGTATCACAAGAGAGAAATAAACTAAAAAAGAAACTGTTTAGTTTTTTAATCAAAATTTGATGGAAATATGGAGTACCCCGGGGAGGTCTGTCCAATTAACCAAAAATCCTCAAAGTAAAAAGTGGCTTTAAGGAAACAAACAAATACAAGAGTGCAGTAGAACTTGATCAAGATGAATTCAAGGATGCGGCTGGAAGTTCTTTGATAAAGACCTCAGACAGACAGAAGTCAGCCCCTCAAAGCTTCCCTCATCAGAACAAAAAGGTGTCTAAGAATGTTAAAAGGCTTATCTTACACCCTCCCACTCACAGGCCAAAGTAGAAAAGGGCCTGTCTTAAAGAGGTTTGTGACTATGGCTTTTCTCTAATGTATTTGACCGTAATCTGATACATAGGAAACCCACGATACTTTAGAGGAGATTTTAGCTGATAAACTAGATAATTCCAAGGTTCAGTAAAAGAAGAATAGCAAAGAATTAAAAATCTGTTGTGTGAATAAAGTACTAACTCATCATAGAAGATAAAATCATATGGTCAAATAAGGAAGCATAGTACAAGTATGTTTTTCATTATGTTTAATTTATAAAGAGCCTCTTACTCTTATAATTAAATTTAATATGAGCAATTGATGCATGTTTAACAGTGCCATGCTCATATCTAGATGCATGTATATTCGTATCCATATCTATATCTAAATCTATGCTTATATCTGTCTGAATTGGTCTGTTTTTTTTGATCATTAAACAGTCAACACTTTGATGATAAAGTTAAAATGAAGATTTAATTTATCCAAAGCAACTGTTATAGTAATCCCATACTAACAAGTTAAAGTCATTGTCCTGTTTTTCCTCTCTGACTGCCATAACTTCCTCTGTAAGAGACGAATCATCATTGAGAAAAGTACATATTTACACCAAGTAAACAGAAAGGGAATAGTTGATATAAAGGTCAACCATTCTGAGCATTACCTGCTGAGCCATTTGTGGTTTATACTCGACAGTGTCAAAACAGAGCTGGAATGTTAACGCGTATATCATGATCCCTTATCTGTCATCCATTTGACTTAGGCATACTGATTCTATTTTTTATTTTTTTATTTTTTATTTTTTTAGGCATACTGATTTTAAATTGTATCTTTGGCTTTACTAAAAAATAAATAAGCAAAAAATGTCAAGGACTGTGTCTAATAAAGAATGGCACTTTTATTCACTGGACAATTTCCTTCACATAATCTATCACTGCCGCTAGAAAACAACGTTTTAAATTTCCGAGATACAGACAGGCCTTCTTTGCTTTCCCTTGCTGATATCCTCGCACCCATATTCAATGGCATGATAAGGTGGTTCCTTTCAGTTCTTGTTATCCATAAATAAACATGTTATTCTCTTTTGGATTCAGTAACTGGAGGTCCCAATTTTTCATTGCATCTTTAGGCATCCTCCCCAAACTATCAGTTCTGTGCAGCCTCCATAAATGTATGGAAGTTCGTGTATCAGAGAGGGACGCAGTGTTCATTTGCACACATGTGTAGAAGGAAAAAGGTGGCTGGGAAAATGAAGAAGAAATATTTTTTATTTTGATGGCTATTTTTCTTTACTCATTATTTTTAAGCTTTTCCACACCATGTCGGAGCCAAATGAGCCCCGATTTTAGAAGTTCTTCTTCACTACTCACCTCCTTAGGGTACAGTAAAGTGCCAAGATTGGTTACATTCCTTTCTGTGCCAGGCCACTCTTGTTCCCTTATTAGAATCTGTTGCTTGTCAGAAGCATTTAGTAACCTAATTGGAACACCCTCCCATTCTAAATCAACTAAAAATTCTCAGCTTATATCTCAATTCCATTTCCAGGCAAGCCTCTGCTAGCCCCTGGTTTCCTCCTCCTCTAGGAATACATGATTGTTTTCTTTCCGAAGCATGTGGCTGACATTATAGCATGCCCCTCAGGGGAGGATAATTTGCTCATTGTGGATTAGTTGCCTTCAGCAGGTAAGTCTCACCTGGGTCACATCCTTTAAGGGTACAACTGTGGACAGAACTGCCTGAAAACTTTCACCGGAATGTACAAACTCTGCCCTGGCTTGTCTTGCTTGATGACACACTTTCTTTCCTGGGCAAATTTTCTCTCAAAAAGCTAATGCCATCATAATTGGATCCATAACCGTTTTTCATTTTATTCCATGCTTTTTTTGGTTTCCCGTGCTGCCCATCAGAAAGCCTATACCTAGAGGAATATGAACTGACATTCTGGAAATTTCTGACTCCATGATTACATAAAACATCTAAAAGAAGTTTAGCTAAATCTGCCCAGCCTCAGTGCTACATGAGTAGAATAAACTGGATGATTAGTAAGTATATATGTAAGATGGTAGAAGGAGTATTCTCAATGTGACCTAGAGGGTATGCCCCTAAAATAAGAAATCTTGGCTGTCTGGCCAACAAAACACCAAATATTTGGTATCCCATAATCTGCTCAGTTTAATATTCATGCAGAGGCTAACTTTTATTGTAAAGGATCGTGTCGTGTTCTAACATATTTCAGCCTTGAATACTAATCTCTCTCAGGGTGGCTGGGTGGCTCAGTTGGTTAAGTATCTGACTCTTTATCTTAGCTCAGGTCTTGATCTCAGGGTGATGAGTTTGAGCCCTGTGTTGGGCTCCATTCTGGGCATGGATCTTTCTTAAGAAGAGAAAAGAAAAGAGAAGAGAAGTGAAGAGAAGAAAAGAAAAGAGAGGAGAAGAGAAGAGAAAAAGAAGCTCTCAACCATAGTATCACCAGGAAATAAGAGTGACCCTAAGTGACCCTCCTCACACTCAATTTATCATTTTAAACCTGAAGTCAATGACATATGGAAGTACAATATATTCTACTTATGGCTTCAGGAGATCCATGGATGTATGAATTACATATGTGTGCATTCTGGGGGGGGAAAGCAGTCATAGCTTTTATGACATTCTCAAAGGAGACAGACTCTTGAAAAGTAAAATAGTAATAACTGGTGCTCTAGGTTAACGGATGTTTTGGAAGATATTGAAAATAGAGTTGCAACATGTTAGTTTCAATAATTAATAATGATACCAGTTTTTCTTTTTTTATTATCTCTCCATGATTGTCTTTGGCTTTTCCTTTATATTAATTTCCCATACGCATCCATCATTCCATTATTCATGATCATACAGAATCCATTATTCAAATGAACCTGATGTGCTGTGCTTTTTAAAGCTCAGTAAATATGATGGTCACTATCTGCTGGATGGAATCATATAAAAAGGAATATAGAAGTGAAAAACAGTCCACAACTACAGAGTTTTTGCTGCTTGAATTGGGAGTAATTTGTGAATGATAGTGGAATACAAATAAAGTAGTTTCTGGCAGGAAAGTGTTTTTGCGATAAACTAAAACTAAGAAGTATGAGGAGAAACAAACTTTTAAAACTCACAGGCCAATAAATTAGAAGTTATTCAGTATGTTTGCCTAAATTAGTCAGATTAACTAAACTAATTTCTAAAATTCATTAATAGTTTTCATACAAGTTTCATTTCATAATGTGTTTATAACTCCTAACATCAAAGCCTGTCTTTCCCGTACTAGGTGTATCATTACGTTATTGGGTAGTAATGAAAATCCCATTATAAATCATGCAACCAAGCTACTTATTTTTCAAACTAGGAGGCAAAATCATTTCAACCGTAATTTTGTGATTGCTGCTTCCTTAAAGGAACATTCGCAATTCCTTAAATAACATAACCGAAAAATATTTTTTCCAAGACTTAGCATCCAAGATGTCCTCCAGTGATCTCTATCTTCTTGAATACAAACAGTTGCAGAAGGAAATCAAAGTGTGGGAGGAACTGAATGGGTTGATGCTGACTTTGAAGACAGAAGAAGAGGAACATGAGCCAAAGAGTTTGGGCAGCCATAGAATCTGGGGATTGGTTACCTGACAGTGAACAAGGAAGAGGGAAAGTCCTGTAAGTTCAAGAAACTGAATTTTCAAAAACTTGAATAATCAAGGAAAGGGGTTCTCCCTAACACTCTTCAAAAAGGGACTCATTTTTCCTGCCGACACCTTGGTCTTAGATGTCTGACCTAGAGAATTGTTAGATAACTTTGTGTTGTCTTAGACCACTGAGTCTGTGGTAACTTACTATAGCAGTGATAAGAAACTAATACACATGTATTTTGCATGTGGGAAGGATGGGAATTATTGACTACTGGACGGTTGACTGTGGCAACTTCTTGTCTCCAGAGATTGCTGCCTCCTGGGATTCACACCCTGCATAAGCTCCTTTCAGAGTGCACCAGAAATAATCTGTGTGGCCAATGGATTACGGCACCAGTGATGGTGTATTACTGTGCTGTTGATTTATTGCCTCTCAGCTCCAAAGTCACTTTTTGCCTGTTTGGTGAAAATGTATTTTGCTCTTTAAATATTCTTCCTTTGCCACCTGGCACTATGTTAAGCTTTGTCAATAGAGGGCACTGTAAAGACTTTGCAGGTGGGAAAGGTTTTTCTCTCCCTGGTTCCGCTGGGCTCTCTTGGCAGGCTCCTGAAGCTGTGGTTCTCTCGCTCCCATCTCCTACAATAAGGCCTGCTTCTCTAGCACCAAGCTCCTCAAGAGCTTGGTGTCTCTAGTGAGACATACCCAGAAAGAGCTTGACCCAGAAACATTGGGGGTAGATTTCCACCATGTTCCAGAAAGCAGATTTCTAGCAAGTTCCACAAGAGCAAGACCGTGTAGACTTCTTTGACATTCCGTGAGTGGTGGTCACACCTTCTGCAGCAAGGAGGATATCTTAGTCCTGAGGAAGGATCTCCTCCTTGAGCATTTTCTTAGTCCTAGAGGTAATGGTTGTTTCTTATTTCATCTATTCCTACATTCTATAGAGTTTATTGTTTTTGTTTTTGTTTTTTTCTTAGCTAATCCCTCATTATCCTAGTTCTGTATTATGGTTAATGGATTCTTTATAGTAAACTTTCCCTATTTGAGTTGCTGTGTATTTCCTCTTTCCTGGCTGGACCCTGATCCAATCACTTCCGGATTTGGTTATACAAGTCACTGTAGCCTCTGTCTTATCATTCCATTCTCTGATCGTATGCTTTGGGGGAAAGCTGACCACCATGACCTGAGCAGCAACTGGAAGGGTCCATGTAGTGAAGAGCTGAAGCCTCTGGTCAGCAGCCACATGAGGGAGCTTCAACGTGGATGCTCCAGCCAAGCCTTCAGATGAGACTTCAGCCCTGGCTGCCATCATAGCGGCAACTACTTGGGAAACCCTGATGGAAATGGAAATCCAGCCAGCTAAGCCACTTGCAGATTCCTGGCTTCAGAGACTACATGAGATAATAAAAGTTTGTTGTCTTAAGCTACTAAGTTTGGGGCAATATGTCATATAGCACTAGACACCTAATACTCTTGTCTTAAAGTTTATTTTTAAAATAAAGCAATTATTTTTATACAAAGTCTTTACAATGAAATGCCTTTGTAATCAAGAATTTTGATTAGTCAATAGACAGTACTTATTCCACCACATGCTAGAACTGACTCGGAGCTTATATAACATAGGGTGAAGATCGCCAATTCTGTCAGATAGCTGCTAAAATGGGACCAGGGGAAGCTGTTTTACCCCACTTGGCTTCAGTCTCCCAAAATATGACTAATACCATCTACTTCTTCAAACCACCATGCATGATGAATCAATCAATACAAAGGACTTAATAAGGTGCTTGGCAAAGGGTAGACACTATTAGAATTAATACAACTTGAATCCACAGAGAGAATTAGAACAATTCATAGTAGTTTGTTTAAAAATAATTTAATCAGAGGTGCATAGTTTTATGCCAGAACCTCATTTCTTTATCATTCTCACTAGACTATAAGCTTCAGGAAGGCAGATATTATGTTCCTCCTATTCATAATTGAAGCCTCAACAACTAGAATAATATCTGGCATATAATAGTCAAATAATAATGTCTGTTAAATAAAGGAAGACTCTATGTCATACAGTAATATTCCTGCAGAAATTTTAGGCACAACTGTCTTTGGTAGTGTTGAACTGCATTTAAAATACCCTAATTTTTAAAATAGTATTAATATTAAATATTTGTAATACCATCAGATTACTTGATTAACAGCAAATGCTGCTCCAAGTAAACATATATTTTTAAAAATTTTTATTTATTTTTTTAAATTTCTTTTCAGTGTTCCAGAATTCATTGTTTATGCACCACACCCAGTGTTCCATGCAATACCTGCCCTCCTTAATACCCACCACCAGATTCACTCAACCCCCCACCCCCACCCCTTCAAAACCCTCAGATTGTTTTTCAGAGTCCACAGTCTCTCATGGTCCAACTCCCCCTCGAATTTCCCCCAACTCACTTCTCCCTTCCAAGTAAACTTATAATCCTTATGGAAATAAAATGCAAGAACACTACATGCTTTACCAAAATTTCAGATCTCTTCCCCCACTAATCAGTAGTTTAAGAGACTTTCTTGGTACACTGCTTATATTTTGTAACTCTTCAGCCCGTACTAACAAGAGTGGACCTTTTTTTCCTTTAACCAATAATTTTCATTGTGACAATTACCAATATTCTAGGACAACACTCTTTTTTGGTTGACAGTTTCTATCCTCACTGCTGGTTGTACAACATGTTGCTGATGAGGTCACCTCCTTCAACTTATGGAAGTTAGTACATTCAGAGTCAAGGACAACGTGTTCCATATTTACAAAAAAATTATGGTTTCCTCATTAAAAGGCAAATCCTTCATTTCAAAAACTTGAATAATTCTTAGAATAGAATGTCAGATAGCTAAATTTAGGTGCTGAAGAAAGCCTAATTCAGGAATATTTTCTGGCACCCATCCCAAAACATTTTCATTTGATTATGGATTGAACATATTTTTACTCATTTTAAAGTCTTGCTTCTCTGCTTTTTTGAGATAGGTGAACTCATGCTGGTAGACAAATTGACCTTAAAAAATAGGCCACTCTGTTTAAATGACCTATTTTTGTTGGCATATTAGAAAGATGGCCTTACGCTGGGTGACGCGTCTTCAGGTAGCAAGGTCATGTGTGGCCATAGTGAAATGTATGGAGATTGGGCTTGCTTCACAGTGAACAGTAATTGCTGAATTACAACAGGTGAGCTACAATCCACAGGGACTGTAAAGTCTACAATAAGCACACACCCAGAACTCAGTTTTGCCTTGATACGTGTCACCATTCTTTCCTTTTTTGTTTTTGCCATGTCTGCCTGCCTGCCTTTCTTCCTTTCTTATCTTTCTGGTGCATTTCCTGCTTAGCTTTAGGTCGAAAATATATTTAAATAAGTTTATCCTTTCACTACTTGTTACCATAAATCCATGAGTTATTTCACATTATACTTAAGCTTTTCTTTTTTTCTTTTTAAGATTTTTATTTATTTGAGATAGAGAGTGAGAGATAGAGCACAAGTAGGGAGGAGGGGCAGAGGGAGAGGGAGAAGCAGATGCCCCGCTGAGCAGGGAGCCTGACAGTGTGGGGTTCAATCCCAGGACCCCGAGATCATGACCTGAGCTGAAGGGACACACTTAACTGAGACACCCAGAAGCCCCCAGGCTTTTTAAAAAAAACTCATTTTTCCCCTTTTTTTATGTGAATTTGGGCTTCTTCAGTCATTCTGCTGGCTGATGCTCTTTCCATGTGAGTCCATCGGACTACGGCATTCCTCAGGCTACGCCGGAGCTCTTACAGTAAGCCAGGAAGTGTCAGTTCTGTGTGTTTGAGACTCAGCGGCAGCAGAACTACAGTTTGCACGTCTGTACACCTGTGTAATACCTGCACCTGTCCCCCCTTCTTTCACCTCGTTTCACAGGGTTGCACCAAGAATTGTATGAGATCCTGCACATGAAGAAGTTCCATAAGCAGCAGTGTGTTCCAAAACTATGTGGTATAATTATGCTCGGCTAGTCTCATGTTTGCCTTCTTTCCTAGAGCTGCATCTTTGTGCACAAAGATCCTCTCCCCAGCCCGTTGCAACTGATTCCTCTTTAAAGGCCAACTCAGACTCAATTTTCTCCCAGATATCTCTGAAGACCCTTGCTGGGCCTTCGAGCTTGGACTTTCTGACTGGAACTTCTGAAACTTACCAAAGCATACTCATCTATTTCAAATTCACCATTAGGTCCCACATTGTACCATCATGACATTTGCCCGCTGGCATAAGCTAATCGGCCCACATCCCCATTAACCATCTAGTAGATTCCAGACCCTTAACTTCCACGCCCTCCTGATCACTGCACCTATAATACAAACCTCACGGCTTTCTTCCACTCACCTGTGCGAGATGCAGAACATGTAATATTTCATGTGGTCTCTCCCTTGACATCACTGCTAATAATCTTCTTTCCCCCTCTCTCTCTCCAAGCTTCTTGGCATGAGATGCTTCCTTGTGGTACATGAACAATGTTGAAAAACAACATCAGTAACTTAAATTTTTCAAATGTAAAGTTTATGTTAAAATATTTCTATTAAAATATTCACTTGAGGGTTTTCAATTTAAAATTTTAATGTTTATTTCTTGGACTTTTTCTGTATCTACTCAAAATGAGCACCGAACTCCCTCTAGCCTATGTGAACAAAAAAGAATGATATTTACCATACACCTGGAGAACTGAATTCTCTCTCTAAAAACTAGTTCCTGGCAAAAGTTGAAGGACAAACCCCAGTTCAAATTTAGATGCAGATGTTGCTTAAAATAATGCTTGTCAATCCAAATGGCCAAACGATACATGACAAAGTGCTCCACATCACTCAGCATCAGGCAACTACAAGTCAAAACCAATGAGACACCACCTCACACCAGTCAGAATGGCTAAAATGAACCAGTCTGCAAAAGACAGGTGTTGGCGAGGATGCAGAGAAAGGGGAACCCTCCTACACTGTTGGTGGGAATGCAAGCTGGTGCAGCCACTCTGGAAGACAGCATGGAGGTTCCTCAAAAAGTTGAAAATAGAGCTACCCTATGACCCAACAATTGCACTACTGGGTATTTACCCTACAGATACAAATGGAGTGGTCTGAATGTTTATAGCAGCAATGTCCACAATAGCCAAACTATGGAAAGAACCTAGATGTCCATCGACAGATGAATGGACAAAGAAGATGTGGTGTATATACAATGGAATACTATGCAGCCATCAAAAGAAATGAAATCTTGCCATTTGCAATGACATGGATGGAACTAGAGGTTATTAGGCTAAGCAAAATAAATCAATCAGAGAAAGACAATTATCAAATGCTCTCCCTGATATGAGAAATTTGAGAAACAAGACAGAGAATCATAGGGAAAGGGAGGGAAAAATGAAACAAGATGAAACAAGAGAGGGAGACAAACCATAAGAGACTCTTAATCTCAAGAAATAAACTGACGGTTGTTGAAGGGGAGGGGGTCAGGGGGATGGGGTGGCTGGGTGATGGACATAGGGGAGGGTATGTGCTATGGTGAGAAAAAAATTAATTAATTAAAAAGATAATGCTTGTTAATTCATTCTTTTCCGGGTACTTGGGAATATTTTTCAAGCCAAATAATTTGACCATCAGTGAGAGGGCACCTGGTATATTTTGCCATATCTTCAGCAGCCTCTCATCTAGAGCTCCATTGGGATAATGAGTGAAGAGACAAAGGAGAACCACAGTTTGCTAAAGTTTGAAATGCTTTCCTAGGACTCATGTGTGTTAACCGGCTTTTTAAAAAATCACCGGAGAGGGGCGCCTGGGTGGCTCAGTGGGTTAAGCCTCTGCCTTCGGCTCAGGTCATGATCTCAGGGTCCTGGGATCGAGTCCTGCTTCGGGCTCTCTGCTCAGCGGGGAGCCTGCTTCCTCCTCTCTCTCTCTGCCTGTCTCTCTGCCTACTTGTGATCTCTGTCAAACAAATAAACAACAACAACAAAAAAAAAATCACCAGAGAATGCACCTACGTGTAATAACATAAAAAAGCCAAGAACTCGCTGCTGAATCGTCATTATCTTTCAACAATCTAATGTGTAGCCAATGACGAATGGGTCAGAATATTTTTTATCTCCTTTGTAAACATCTTATGAAAAAATATGTTGATTTTGACATTCAAGCATTGACGAGGCCTCCTGTATCTCACTTTCTTGGAATAAGATTTTTTTGCTAAGCCAAATATTAAGAAAAAAAATTTAAGCAAAAAAAATTGTTTTAAGCAGAAAAAAATATTAAGCAAGAAAGAAAAAGGAATTTTTTTCGTGATAATTTATCTCTCTGCTTCCCAAGTTATATGTTCTCAAAATACTTCCTGCAACATAAATTTTAATAAAGTACCTTGTCTAAGTTTGCACAATCCAAGCAAACTTCATAAAACACTTTGAAAACTTTGTTTAATTAAGCACAATACCACACCTTCGCTCTAAATGTAACGATCATAATTTCTTACAGAGAGTTTTTAATGAGTTTGCACTTTGCTATACTCCTCATCTATTTTCCTCTCCTTCCAGGCACAGGTGATGAAATTGTGATCAACATTATGAAATGGGATCACAATTATTTCTTGAATCAAAACAAACCAAGCCTTATGCCATAGGTGTGGAAATCCATATTGCTGTGCTGTCCAACTGCAGCCCTATTTTGTAATCAACACTTTTGGCTAAACACATGGTATAAATAATATGGAAAAATGAGAAGGCATGTTCTGTCCCATGCTGTTGCCAGGTATGTTTCATATTTAGACATAAACAATGAGAGAAATTCCAATTTCACAACAGTTGAGTCATTTCTGCCTCTGTTAATGCTTGTAGTTTATTTGTAGTCTCTCATGATTTTATTGACAGTAAAGCTGTTCTCTTGTTTGGGAGGTTTTTGTGCACTTAAATTATTACACTTCTACCCTGTTCCCCAGTCTATATTTCACTTGTTACTGAGCAGCATTTCGAGTCTCTCACAGAGAGAGACTGAGGCCTCACATATTTATCAAATGCCTCCTGTGCCCAAAGCAGGAGTCTCTGGGGGAAAATATACTATAATACATGATCACAAAGTTGCTAATACCTCATGCACTTAGCATCTAAAATCTAGGATGTGTGTGTGAATGCCCATGAAGTGTCAGAGTCTGATATCCTAAGTGGCCCCAACAGTAACATCGTCATAACAGCTTAGTTGTGGAGGTCACTATGGGTAAATTTCAAAGAAGCCAAATTGGTTCTCTTTCCTTTACCATCCCATGAAGAGCTGGAGGTCCTTACATTGACCTGAGGTTGCCATCTAGCTGAGTGGAAGGATTGCCCAATAGCCCAGTAGGATTTTCTGACTCCTACATTAAATGCTAGAACACACCAGAGAGAAACCTCCACTTCTGTGTGATGAAAACAATATGGACAGTATATGCTAAGAATATTTCCACCTTGGCTGTTTCTATTTTTCTACCTTTTGTCTTCTACCCTGATTTATTGCTCTCTGAGTGCTTGAGGAAGATGAATGGGGTGATATTAAAAGAATAAATATCTAAAAAAAATCACGATTCATATTTTTATTCATTTCCCATTGAAGTTCTTCTGTAAATAAATATTCCAAACACCATGAAGAACACAGCCAGTCCGCAGGGCTGATATAAAAGACTGGCATTTTTATGTGGATTTTCCTTCTGCTTTATCCTCGACCTCTTTTCTAGTCTGGAAAATATATCTATTAATGTACAATCTTTCAAATTACATTCTTATTTTAATAATAATCACAAATTAATGATGTGTGGTCACATGTCCATTTTCTTGGGGGAAAATAAGCATATGCTTCAATAACTAAAACTTCTATTTCCACAAACTAATTAAAAGGCCTTGTGGTACAGTAATCAGAAAAACAGGTGTTTCATTTAGTTTCTCTCCCTTCAAGGTTGAATAGTTGCAATTCAAGCTTCCCTGCGATTCCTTTAAAGTCAAGGGAAGTCACATAGCTCTACACCGCCTATCACATGACGGTATCCTTCTGTGCCACCCCAGGACTGGGACAGAATATAAATCAAGAAAAGAAAGCAAACTGTTCTTATAGTGCAATATGTTAAATTACGACTGGGATTTTTCACAATAGATTTGGGAGATTTTTAGCTCTGCAGGAGAAAAAAGGCTTGAATCCTGTTTACTTGGCTCTTTGATAGATTGAGTACGTATATATGTATATTTTAAACTTTGGAGAGATGTGGCCTGCTACCTGGGAGATACAGGAGAAGTATTCCATTCTTCTTTCCCCAAATGTAATCATCTTATCAAAACCACATCTCTAGGACATGTTCTTGGGAGTACGGGCCGCATTACATACGATTTTATAATACACACAGTAACTTTGGAAGGCTCCGGCCTTACTCCTGCTGTTAATTATTTAGACTCTGACATATTGCAATAAAACATTTCATCAAGCACTCCAGTCCAGGGAACGATAGGCATCAAAACCGTATTGGTAATGCAAAATAAATGGATCGAGGTTGAAAATAATGAGTTTGGTGGATTACATCTGTCACTGTGAATTATTATTGTTGAACATAATAGGGCAAAGCACTACAAAAATAAAGCTTGTCTTCTCTAGTTGAAGGTGAGACAACTACCTTTAATGAGATACAGAAACTCAAGTGTGAATTATGCACACTTTATTAATTATTAATCATGCACACAAAAGGTTTATCTGCATGCCCAATCTTGCATTTCTGTATGTATATAGCCATAGAACAAAAAAGTCCCCATTGCTAAAGCTGGTGATAGTTCATAGTGACTCTTGCCAGAAACTGGAGGAGACATTCCATTCGGCCACATCTGACCATGTAAGAAAAAACAGAAATTAAAAAACACAAACTTGATCATGTGACGAGGCACAGCGGCAGCCCAGATTCTGGTCCTAATTCTTGTACTAATATGCTCTGTGATACACGTGACTTACTTCTGAAACTCAGAGGCAGCCTCTGGGAATGCAGGGCCTTGAACTAACCTGTCTTTAAATGCAACTCTAGCTTCCAAACATGCCTTGATTTTTTATAGGAAGTTTTTTATTTAATTGAGGGAACTTAGTAGGTTTTCCTTTCTATAGGCAGAAAGCTTGGTGGAGAACTTACTTCAGAAGTAATCTAAAGTGCCTCTCTTGGAAAGGCAAACATGAGGAAAGTAGGTGCTCGTCATTCAGGAGAAAAGGATACCAGAATATTTTACTTCACTAGGCAATGTTGACTGCTCGGAGCAAGGGGAGAGGACAGTTGGGGTTGGGTCAATTTGCACAAAGAAATTTTTAGAAAAGGAAGAATAACAACCTACAGGCTTCAACCCCACAGATTTTGAAGTTAACAAAACCTGGTCGGGCAGATTTTGAGGACATCTTCTCCTAAGTTCCCCTGGCAGAAAAGGGCACTAAGGTCCCTGAGGGGAGAGAGAATCTGGGTTGTTGATCAAGGGTCAGCACAGGGTGGAAATCTGTGGGGAGACTTGTATCATCTACAATATGTACCTGATTGTATTTATGTCTTCAAATTGTATTCTAAAGTGTAATCCTATGTAGACATAACATTTACATTAACACTGCTTATATTAAGTTATTTAAATAAAGTTGTAGTTTATAATGGGAAAAACCATGCTATTCATTATTCCCCCAAATAGGCATATATAACTGAGGTCTTTCTCCTCATGACATCCTGTCTTATGGTCATACCATGGAGATGCATTTGGAAGAAATAAGACTATGTTGTCAAAAATAAAACAAACTGCACTTAAACATTATTTTGCTTTTTTTGTACAAAAAAAAATTTCCCATTATGATAGAAGAAATAGGAAAATACTGGGTGTATTAAGCCAATGCTGCAATGTAAGTCTTCCCCAGAAACAATCTCCCTGTGTCACTCAGTAACAGGGTCACAAGTCCTTTGTTCAGTACTGACTTCAACATGCAATATTCTTTTCGCTTGCATAGACCACAGAGGAATTAAAGCTCTTCTAGATAGAAGGACGTCAAAGGATAAGACTCTCCTCTTGAATAATATTGAGGGAACTTGGTTTCAGGAAAAAAATAAAATAAAATAAACTTAACATTCTTGTTAAGATCTTGTTATGTTAACAATAAACTTAACATTCTTCCCCCCCCACCAAAAAAAGAAATCCTCAAAACTATATCAGGGCTATGAATTCATCCCACAAAAGCCAGATTAATACGCCCTGTCCACCCTATTTTTAAAAACCTTTCCCCCCCTCCCCCCAATATACCCATCTCCGCCTCACCCCTTCTCCTATAGAAGCACAAAATCACAGTCATTACATACCACCATCCCACAGGACTTCCAGATCTTGCCTGGAAGGAGAAAACAACATGCCAAAAGATGGGAATGTCAGAGGCAGAGTAAGAAGGTGGGGAGAGGTTCAATTCCCTTCAGTGCCTGAGACAGAGGAAACAGCACTTAGGGTCCTGGAGGAAAGAGAAGGCGAGGGCGAGAGTATGGAGCCAAACTGCCTTTAAAATCTAATGATGGGGCACCGGGGTGGCTCAGTTGCTTAAGCGTCAGACTTGATTTTGGCTCAGGTCATGATCGCGGGACTTTGGGATCCAACCCCACATCAGGCTCTAGGCTGGACGTGGAGCCTGCTCAAGGTTCTCTCCCTCTGTCCCTCCACCCCCACAGCTGACAACCACCACTCTCTATAAATAAATGCATAGATAATAAAATCTAATGGTAATGCAGATATGCTCAAATATAAATGAGCTCTTGGGGATCTTTGAGCCCTTTTGGACAGGAACAAAAGAACTTAACGAAATACTGCTTATGAAGAACAATCAAACAAAAGAACACAGGAAACATGAAATGAAATTTGGAAGTTAAAAAAAAAGAAATGCAAAAAAAAAAAAAAGAAAAAAGAAATGCTTGATAATTAAACACCCAGGGAAATTGTTATTGCAGAGCAAAATATAAATATATATATTTTTTTATGTAGACATAGTAGCAATCAATGTCCTAAGTTACATGGGCAACAAAATTATGAAGTCTTTTTTCACAAATGGTCAGTTGATACACTTTGCTCTTGAAACACATAATTTAAGAATATCATGGCTCTTAATTTTTTGTTGTATTTGCTTTTATTCAGTATTTTCAAATCTTAAATGACAGTCTGGTCACTAATGTCCCTTGTGAAACAAATTTGACTTTTACTAAATTCTTTATCCAATTCAATTAAAGTAAAATTAAAAGCTGCTTTTGGAAAAGGCATGCAGATTATGATTTCATTGTTATAAAACTATTTCTATTGATCTGCTCGTCTTCCTTTGCCAAGGTGTATAACATTTATATTCTATTCTCCAACAGTCATTCACACTCGATGCAGAGGGAGGTCTGAAATAATGTCCATTAAAAGTCAATGCTACTTGTTTCAAGGAGGAGGATTTGTAGTGATTTAATGTTGTTGTTGTTGTTGATTTTCCACTCTTTGAATTTTTTAAAATAATGAAGATATATATTTTTATTTGTGAAACCAGAGAAGGAATAATTCCTTTTGTAAAAATTCCTTTTAAAGATAAAAGATGAACATCCCATTAACAAGTTCTAGAAAATCTATTTAGATGAGCTCTTCATATTGTTAATTACAATTCGCTTTTATATGTATTATAATACAGGTAAGCACAGATAAACATAAAGTGGTGTTAGAAGACATAGAGGAACCACGAATCCAGCTTTGAGATGCAATAGGTGTTAAAGATGGGTTCTTTTTTTTTTTTAAGATTTTATTTATTTATTTGACAGACTGAAATCCCAAGTAGGCAGAGAGGCAGGCAGAGAGAGAGGAGGAAGCAGGCTCCCTGCTGAGCAGAGAGCCCGAGGCGGAGCTCGATCCCAGGACCCTGGGATCATGACCTGAGCCAAAGGCAGAGGCTTTAACCCACTGAGCCACCCAGGTGGCCCTAAAGATGGGTTCTAACAACCGAATAGGAGTTTTCTGGATGGAGACTGAGTGGAGGGAGATGTGCGAGGACAGCATTACTGGCCCAGTGGACTGTATATGCAAACACAAAAAGGAAGATAGCATGAGGAGTTCCCAGAACTGCAAATAGTTTGGTATGGCTGGTGTGAGGAAGGGCAAATATGACTCAGAATGTTAAGAAATGAGGAACGAGACACAGATTCTGATGTCATGAAGTTTCTGGTCTAGCGCGTGATACAAGTCAACCGACAAGAACACACGGTGTAATAGGCACTCTGATGGGAAACAAAGCAGTGTGCTTATGGGGCTCTAGAGAAATGTTCCCTAATGCAAACTTGGGGTCCAGAGAAGCTTCCTTGAAGAAGTGACTTTTAAGATAACCTTAAGAAGCAGTAGGAGTAAGTGGGTGGGGCGCCTGGGTGGCTCAGTCGGTTAAGCATCTGCCTTCTGCTCAGATCCTGATCCCAGGCTCCTGGGATGGACTCTTGTGTCGAGCTCTGCATTAGACTCCTTCTCAATGGGGCGTCTGCTTCTCCCTTTGCCCCGCCCCCTGTTTGTGCTCTCTCTCACTCTCTCTCATCAATAAACAAAATCTTAAAAAAGAAGCAGCAGCAGTAGGAATTAGTAAGAGAAGAAAGCAGAGCAGGTACTCTGGGGAAGAGGAAGAGGACATGGAAAGACCCGAGGAGAGCAAGGACACTGTTGCTGTGGAGACAGAGAACCTGTGGGAAGAGTGGGGGATGAAGCCCATATTTAATGGGGGTGTATTAGAGATGAACACAAACAGACTGGTACAATTCTGATCTTGAAGAGCCTATCAGCTGTGCAAAACAGTTTCAACTTTTTTCTGGTCCCCCTGGGGGCAGTGAAGATTGTAAGGTTTAATGGCAAAGGTAGCGAGGTCACTCCAGCCAGGTGTGATTATCATAGGGAGGTGCTGGACAAGGGAAAAGAAAGGAGCAATTACAAGGCAGTTTCTTCACTTGCCCATCCCCAAAATGCATGCTTCCCTTCTCTGCCCTCGAGACAAGCCAGCCCTGTGCTCCTAAAAACCCTGGGTTTATAAAGAAAAAAGCTGGGATGGAGTCTAGCAGGTTTTGCCTTTGGAACTTACAAACCGAATCCCAGAGACTCAATGAACCCAAAGTCTTAGGGAAGGAAGGGAAGATATACCTATAACTGGTAGATCTAAAACCACAAGTTAATGTCATAAATTATCTGCACAACCTAGATGTCTAGTTACAGGGTAGTAGATTAATGGGTTATAATATGGCTTGTTGTGGATTGAATGTTTACATCCCTGCAGAATTCATAAGTTCAAATCTAATTCCAAAGTGAGAGTATTTGGGGGTGTGGCCTTAGGGAGGGGATTAGGTCAGGAGTGTGGGGTCCTCCTGAATGGGACTGGTGCTCTTATGAGAAAGGCTGGGGAGCTAGCTTGCACTCTTTGCTGAATGGAAGGAGAAAAGAAGTTGACAGTCTATAACCTGGATAAGTGCCCCCACCAGAGCTCAACCATGCTGGTACCCCAAACTGTACTTCTAGTCTCCAGAACTGTGAGAATAAGTGTTTGTTGTATGAGCGACCCCATCGATGGTATTTTGTCATGGCAGCCTGAGCTAACGTAAGCCATTCCACAACTGGAAAATCTAGCTTTTGACCTTTTTACGGACACCAAATGAGGAGCTGTTTATTCCGCTTTTGACATATGTCTCTGTTCTTCTCCTAAAATTTAAGATCAAATTCCCCAGGGAGTGAGTGGAAAGACACGTGAATGGTTTCATCGTGTATCGACCTCAAAAGCATCACTCTCTGTTTCCTGGGAACCGGTGGTCCTGCACACAGCCCCAGGTTCTCCTTTGGGGGTCAATTCCCCCCCTTTTCTTTGTGCACTTCCCTAAGAGGCTAAACTGCACTCTCTACTCCTTCTATTTTGAGCCTTTTTACCTTGTGACCTGGAAAAAAGTGACAAATATGTTCTTTGTTGTTTCTCCCAGAAGTCCTATCAGTCATCACCCATAGAGTCCCAAGTGGCCTGACCTAATTTCCTATGAGTCCCTGCAGATTAGCACCCCAGCATGAAACTAAGGATAACCCTTACCATACTTTGTCTTACATGTCTTAATTCCTCATCTCTCTAAACCAAATTACATGAGGACAAGGAATTTAGACAAGCTATCTTCTTATTCATAAGACCTATGCTCCTTTGTGTTTGAAATAAATAGTCGCTCCTTGACATTCAAGAGACAAACAAAAAGATTAAAAATATCTGCTTTTCACTATAAGGAATTTATGTATATATGTATGTGTATATATGTTCCAGTTTAATTAACATACAGTGTTGTATTAATTTCTGGTGTACAACACAGTGTCTCAACACTTCCATACATCACCCAATGTTCATCACAACAAGTTCACTCCTTAAACCCCATCACCTGTGTCACTCATTCCCTCCCACCCATCTCACTTCTGGAAACCAACAGTCTATTCAATATAGTTAAGAGTCTGTTTCTTGGTTTCTCTTTCTCTTTTTTTCCCCCTTTGCTCATTTGTTTTTTAACTTCCACATGTGAGTGAAATCATATGGTATTTTTCTTTCTCTAACTCATTTCATTTAGCATAATACTCTCTAGCTCCATCCATGTCATTGCAAATGGCAAGATTTCATTCTTTTTTATGGTTGAATAATATTCCTGGATGTGTGTGTGTGTGTGTGTGTGTGTATCTATTAATGCACACTTGGGCTGCTTCTAGATTTCGGCTATTGTAGATACTGCTTCTATAAACATAGGGGTGCATGTATCCCTTGGAATTAGTTGTTTCTTTTATTCTTTGGTAAGTACCCAGTAGTGTGGCTGCTGGATCATACAATAGTTCTATTTTCAAATTTTTGAGGACCCTCCATACTGTTTTCTACAGTGGTTGCACCAGTTTCCAGTGCCACCAATAGTACATGGGTGTTCCTTTTTCTCCACATCCTCGCTAACACCAGCTGTTTCTTGCATTTTTTATTTTAACCATTCTGATAGGTATGGCTGTGGTGATAAGGTGAAATCTCATTGTAGTTTTGGTTTGTATTTCCCTGAGGATCAGTGATGTTGAGCATTTTTTCATGTGTCTATTGGCCATTGGGATGTCTTCTTTGGAGAAATATCTATTCATGTCTTCTACCCACTTTTAAAATAGATTATTTGGTTTTTGGGTGTTGAGTTGTATCAGTTCTTTATATATTTTAGATACTAAACCTTCATCAGCTATGTCATTTGCAAATATCTTCTCCCATTCAATAGGTTGCTTTTTAGTTTTGTTCACTGGTTCCTTTGCTGTGCAGAAGTTTTTTATTTTAATATAATCCCAATAGTTTATTTTTGCTTTTATTTCCCTTGCCTTGGGAAACATATCTAGAAAAACGTTTCCATGGCTGATATTAAACATTACTGCCTGTGCTCTCTTCTAGGGTTTTTATGGTTTCAGATCTCACATTTAGGTCTTTAATCCATTTTGAGGAATTTATACATTTTTCTGATGTTAATACTTGCAGGCACTAATCAGATGTTTTCAACTCTGCTTATTCCGAGGCATACATAATATTATTTCTTTGTGGCAAATGTCCTTAAGTGTTAATGAAATTATGAACTAAAGATTAGCAGTAGGATTTTCATCAGAGATGTTTTTCACTTGAATAATACATACTTTGCTGATCTTCTTACTAAAGCTGTAGAAACAAAACTACATGGTCTCACACGAAACAAAGTGGAGCTTCTTGGTCTTACCCAGTGATAGTATGCAGTGTCTTCTAGAATTGTATCTCATTCTATTTGGATCAAGTGTTATTTGATTGTTAGGAATAGGTCTAACCTGAGGCATTTCTCATTTGTAGGGGCAAGGCAGGTGCATTCCCTTAGAATTATGCCATCTAAAAAGCCATGTCTTATTTCAATATTAATTTAATAACTAGCTATCCATAGTAATTACCTCTTTAGTTCTGCTAAAGCACCTTTCCTTGTCTAGACTTGGGCCAATGATTACATTAAATGTGCTACAAAGACAATCTACTCAGTGTACGAGTAAAGACACAAAAAAGGAAGAAGCCAGCGCTTTTCTAGATAGATTTATCATGAAAAAGATCAGCTCAGCTGGCTGACATTGGAAACATGCTGTGCTCTGTGATGGGCAAGTTACAAGAACAGGTAGTGCTGTGCATTTATTTAGAACTGCATATTTATTGGGACACGTGGGTGGCTCAGTCGGTTAAGCGTCTGCCTTCAGCTCAGGTCATGATCCCTGGGTCCTGGGATGGAGTCCCATGTCGGGAATCCCTGCTCAGTGGGTAGCCTGCTTCTCCCTCTCCTTCTGCCTCTCCCCTCTGCCTGTGTTCTCTCCCTCTATCTCTCAAATAAATAAATAAAATCTTAAAAAAAAGAACTGCATACATACTGCATACTTATCAAAGGGGCTTTCACACACAAGATTTCATTCCATTAATTCGTCAAAAAGCTAGATGGAATCCAAACATCCCTCTGGCTACGTGCATCTCACAGCTTTTACATCGTGTCTATGAATGACGTCTCTTTTATGAGCCTTGTCGGCCTGAAGAGGGAAGTCAACTGGCAAGCGAAAAACACGAGATCCACCTTGTGCCAATTTCTCCATGAAGACATCATTTCTCTCAGTTATCATGTAAAACCACATAGAGGCTCTTCGACCCACTTATTCCTTTGGGGTAAAGAAATAAATTATTGGTAAATAAAGATAAGTACCATTTATCTTGATGCCAACGTGTTTGTATTAAAGAATCTATGGAATTATTCCTCTTAAAATATAATGAACTACTCCTCAACTCCACCAATGAGTTTAACATTTATTTTTTTTTTAACTCTTCATTGCTTGTGTTTGTGGAGTGGATGTAATACTTCACAAAAGCAAGACCAAACTTCAAGGAGCCAAGCTGCCATGGTTCTCCATATAAGTCTCTTCCTTCCTCACCACAACATCTAATCATATATTTTAAGAAGACGAAACCATTTAAACCATTTATTTAACCAGCTAAATTCTAGGCATTTGGCTGAAGTTTCCGGATGACGGTATCTTTTTCAGAACATATTCCCTTGCACTCTTTCTTGAATGGACAATACCACAGAAAGAAATGCTGTAAAGAATGTTCAGGCCAGTTATTTATGCTGTGGAAGAGCCCTGTTTGGTGACTGAGCATTTGCAGAGAGCAGTTCTTCACTGGTGATGTAAAGACGGGTGAAATTGGCCCCCAGATGTTGGGCTCAGGCTTCAGGTCTCATCTACTGGGAAGATTGTCCATCAAACCCTTGTACTGAGCTCTGCGAGGAAGCCACAGATAGGTGGCATGGTTGAGGTATTCTTTAAAAATAAAACAAAACAAAAACTGAACAGCAAGTACCATGGCACCTCAACAGTCTTCAGGTGCACCGTGCCCTTCCCTTGGGTGTGAACCTCTAGCTTCATTCCTTCCTCAGGCATGTCTTTATCTCTAACTCATCTTTCATCAGTGCCTGTCAGTGGAATCTCACAATTCCAGATTGGGAAAAACAACTCTTCTGGAGTTAGGGAAATGAAAAAATGTTCCTGGTAATGGAAATCCCCTCTACTTTAAACCAATATTGTTTGCATTTTTGGAAAAGACCACTTTGTTGCTGTTTCCTTTTTAATCCGCTTCAGTGTGAACTGTTTAA
This sequence comes from Enhydra lutris kenyoni, assembly GCF_002288905.1. Taxonomy (NCBI): domain Eukaryota; kingdom Metazoa; phylum Chordata; class Mammalia; order Carnivora; family Mustelidae; genus Enhydra; species Enhydra lutris. Next base: position 7,375,116 of record NW_019154145.1, on the reverse strand, counting down.
AATTAAGAAACCAAATGTGTGACACACGAGGGAGGCTTTGGGCCAACTCCAGATCAATAAAACCAAAAAACAGCAGTCAGCCAACTAACCAAAGTGGCCAGATTTTATGCAAAAAATAGAAAAGTGGATACAAATTACACAACATAATCGAACTCAGAGTTTCAGATATGCCGAAATGAAGGTCAATCAGAGAGAGTTGACTCCTTTCTATACTTGTCAGCCACATTTATAAGTCATTTGAAGGAAATACATGAGTGTACCATAGGAAAATATTTTGTTCGTTACATTTTGTTTATAAAAGAAAGAGAATGAATTGCCTTTTTGACTTACACTCCTGATTTTTCTTTTCTCGTTTCTTTTCCCTTCATTTTGCCATAGAAGGAAACATTGACCACTGTTGAATTTGTGGACCTGACAAGTAATTCTATCCCTGAGATTCTGTATCTCTATAATCATGATAATCATAAAATTAAGGAATTTTAGAGACAGAAGGAAACCGCATTCATTGTTCATTTGTTGAACACCTATTTGGAGTGAGGCACTAGTGCAACTCAATTTTCCAACACATGAAGCCAGCATAGATTTAATGATTGCTTTGAGGTCACTCTAGCAATCGGTATCAGAACCAGGCATCCAGCATCTCATAGGATGCCTGTGAGACTTGAGTCCAGGCAATTCTTTTCCCTCTGGACCATGCTGATTCCTCTCCCATGGTCAGCTAGTTCTCCCATATTACATCCTAGGTCAATGTGCAGACAAGACCAAAAATTGTCTTCACCCGACATACCATTTGATACTTATTTTGGGTAAGTTCATAAATAAATGAGTAAATTGCCTAATGGCTAGCCCAGACTAGAAACTGAACTAAATTTTTTAAAAGGAAATTATGAACAATGAGTAATAAAAATTCTGTTAAAATTGAAACCAGGAACCATGACCCATTGAACTGTTAATCAAAAGAAATTATCAGATCAGGAGACAAGATCTGTGTCTGTAGCCCATGAAGGGAAAAAGCTGGGAGAAAAACTGTTATATGTTTGTGGTTTTCAAAAAGCAATGGATAATTGGGCTTTGAATGATGAGAATTTTCCAAGGCTCTTCAAGGGAAATAGAATGCCCCCACTCATACCTTCCTTCAGATTCATAATGACCACTGCCTCCCGGTGAAGAATCATATTATCTCCAGCCATGCATCAAAAGTATTTCCTCACAATGAATGTGTTAATAATTGTATTAAACATTTCAGGAGAGATACTGAATTTTGTTATTAAACATCTTGATCATCGCATATATTTCCCAAATATATATCACCCTTGTGATTTTTTAAAATTCATCTCATTTTTTCTCATTTTCAGAAATTAAAGAAAAGTGCATCAGTGGTAGAGATTCTGCAATTACACAGATATGAGCTGCCCCTCTCTAATATCCTGGACCCCAGGCAAGAAAAATATAATCAACATCTGTCTTCCCGTCATGGCTTAAATAACTGACCAATCATCGATTACCTAAGAGCTAGTTTTGAATCCTAACTTAGTCTCCTAACATGCTGGTTTTTCTTCTATCAGTTATATCTATCTAGAAATGCAAACTCATTTTGAGATGGGCCTGATTGGGGAAAACAAATGAGTTATTAAAATCACCACAAAGGATTTAAAATCTAAGAAGAAAGTATTTCTTTTTAAATCTCTACCAAAAATATTCCATCCATAGCTACTGAAGAATTCATGGAAACATCTAGATACTCAGAACAAACTTACTGAATATAACATAGATCATAGCAACTTGGAAAAACACAGAGTTGAGGCCAGATTTCACCAATATAGATTTATCATGGGGTTCCACATCCATGTCTAAAGTAGGGCAAGTTTCCTTAGATAGGTTTGAGCCATAGAAGTGGGGAGAGAGGAGATGGCAATTAAATTATTTCCAGGACTGCTTCAGTCTTTGTCTTTAACTGGTCTTCAGACCTTCAAGCTGGTGACTGGAACAGCCACTCTGAACTCCAGGACACTCGCCTCCCAGTTACATAGCATAACCTTTCCATTAAGCACCATAAAAATGCTATTCTACCTACAACTTTAGTAAAGTTAATTAATTCATTTTCATAAAAATGCCTTGGAAAACCCAGATGAAAGTCTTATATTGAGGCAATCAACTACTTTTCTCTAGATAATTGCCACCTGGGCCGAGAAATTGACAGCATGCCAACCTAAAGTGCTTTTAAAAACTTCAATCAACTTTTCCTCCAAAAAATGAAGAAATAAAAAGCCAGAGGGCAGGATCTTGGATCCCACACTCCATTCTTAACATTGAACTGTGATGCATATTTATATTATAGGGACTTGTCCTCCAAATTTGACCTGGGGCTGGCCTCTGAATTGGTACAGGGAAGGGAAAGGACAGGGGCTGTTATAGTCCAGGACAACTAGAAACAAACTGTCTTATTAAATTACCCGTATTTGCAACCAAGCTTAAAATAATACAGATCCGCCAGCCTTCTGCCCTAAGGTCTGCAGCTTACTCTCAGACATCATAAAACAACGCTGTAGTGTTTGCCTCATTTCTTTTATTTCTTTGACTTCTCATGAACTTCCAGACAAACTGATAAAAGGGCTTAGTCCCTCTCTTAATTTGCTATAAAATCTTGCTTTAAAGCAAATACATACTTCCCAGGAAACAAAAAGGAAGGGTTTTCTTTGAAGCAGTATTTGCGTGGGTTCCACTAACTCACAGAAGCATTTTCAGTGATAAAAAAAAAAGAAGAACAACAAAACAGAATGTGCATTTATTGAGGAATTTTTGTGTCATTAGGCTTGCTTTTAAAATACAAAAGAGGGGGAGAGAGGTGAAGATATTTGAAATGAGATTTGGGTGTTCTGTATTTTCACCGTAAGGAGGTTTAAGTCTCTGTTATGTGGCTGCATCACTCAGAAGCTGAGTCTATCAGTAGTCTGCCTGAATTGGATGAATCAGTTCGTTAGCATACTTACAGTGTGGCCAATCTGGTCATTCCACATGCATATAACTTTAATCTGACTGTTCTTGTGGAATCCATTACATTTCTCCAGTTAATATCTCTTATTACAAGGAGAGTGAGACCAAAACTACATAACACTGGAGGCTTTATGTTATCCTGTCCTGGGCGCATGGCAAGGGACACCTTAGGTAGTAGTGAAGAGTACATTTAATTGACATCATTCTTGTACTCAAGAACTAAATCCCCTTGGATATGGTCCAAGGGAGATGAATCTTAAAACAAGTTCCACTTTATAAAAAGTATAACAGAAAAAGAAAACTAGAGCTAAAAATGTTATATAATAAAATGCTATATAATAAAATCTTTTTACTGAATCGCTTAATTGCAGATCATCTTAATTACCTTGTAATAATTGAATATTTAATAGAACTAAATATTTCCAGTTGTGATTATGCTATCTGGCTTATAAGCAGGAAATTACCATTAAGTTAAAATTGTCACCCCAAAACTATGTTTATAACAAAATTTATGAAGACTCCTTTGGTTTATTAAAAAAAAAATGCTCTTCTCATAAAAAATCTGAAAAGGAGAATTTTTCCCATTTTACAACCCCTGTGCTTAAGTAAACTTCTCAGGCTCATACAGCTAATAAGAAAGTCTTTCCCAAGTTGTATCTCTGTCTCTACACTCCGGAGATCTTTTCCCATAATTACTTTAAAGTTTAGAAATATTTCTAATGATCCTGAACATTTTCCAAGTCCACCTTTAGACACCCAGACACTTTGGGGATAGACACTCATCTGAACCTTCATTAACCACCCTACTCTGCAACTCCCCACTTGGCTTACTTGGGGAAATTACCCAGCCTACCTGTATTTCAGATTCCTCCTCTATGAATTAAAGACAATAATAAAGCCCACTTCCTATGGTAAAAGTGAAAATTAAATGGGATAACATATTTGTAATGAACATAACGGATAGAAAAGTTGAACCACTCTGATGTACACCTGAAAGTAACTGAACATTATGTGTCAACTATATGCAAATAAAAACTTTTTAAAAGAACATAGTAAGTCAATAAGGATTTTTCTCCATTCGCAATGGAGAAAAGAGCAAACCATAGTGAATAATCACCCCTAAATCTTTCCAACTTCCACCAGTTTGTTCCTGGGCTAAACAGAGCCCTGACAAAATCTGCTATGCTTGCAGCACCTGCTGAGAGAAGTAACCCTTGGTTGATCTTGAGGAAGGGGTGGCCATTAATTGATCCAGAAATGATAACCTTGTTTAGGAACTGTGGATCCTCAAAGGTTGGTTAGTATCTACTGGGGTGGTTTTGCATAATCATAATGATATAATCTTCAGTCCCGTTCGATTCTACAATTTTAATAAGGAAACAGGGAGTGAATGTGAAGTCAACGGAAGAGTAGACTGCTGGGGATAAAAGCCTGGGTTTCAAGTTGAGAGACCTGAGATCAAATCTGGTTCTGCCTCACTGGGTGCTTTGGGACATGCCTTCAGCTTCATCTTGCATTCCTGTGGCCCCACCCTAGTTCAACCACTCAATGTCCACCTAACTGGTTCCTTGCCAACGTACGCATCATCCACACTCACCAGAATGGGGTTACCAACTAAAATTGGAAGCCCAATTAAATTTGAATTTCAGATAAACAACGAATAATGTTTTAGAATAGGTATGTTTTATGCCAAAGTATTAATCCTTCTTATCTGAAATTCAGAATTAACTAGACTTCCTCTTTTTTTGGGGGGGGGGTCTTTCTGTTCTTTTTTTTCCTGAGTCTGGCAATGGTACACCAGAGTTACCTACCAAAAACATAGATCTGGCTAGATATTCCCATCTTTAAATCACCAAATGGTATCATGTAAGTGAAGTGTTTGGTTACAGCCTTAATCCATTCAAATTGTTTTCACAAATCGCTTCACAGTACAACTACTTTCTATCTCCCCAACATCATCTTCCACCACTTCTCGTCTTTCCATTTTCCTATTGATTTGACTTTGTGCCTTTTCTCAAGTTCTCAATTCTTCCATAAATTCCAATTCGTATCAGGCATATCTTTTTTTTTCCTCTCTCACTTCCACACATAATCCTACACATCTGTGCACCTGGCTGGACTAAGCGCTTCTTCTTTATTCTTCAACATTTGTAGATAGATGATAGATTGATAGATAGATAGATTAGATGATAGATAATAGATAGACAGACAGATAGATAGATAGAGAAATAGAAATTTTCCAGAGAAGATTTTAGCAATTCAACAATGGCCATCCAGTATTAGTGCACAAGAGTCCTTCTGCATTTAGAGATCTCTTTTCGTTATTCATTTATCCATTCAACAATCATTTATTCCGTGTCTAGTAATTCATATATAAAATGTGTAGGGGGACAGAGTACGCATGCTATAGGAGAGATGAAATCATTTCCATGTTCCCTAGGCCAGCAGTCAAAGTTGCCAGAACCTCTACCTTCTCTACCCAATTTCTTTTTCTTCTGGTACTTGAGGTCTTGGCCTCCAAAGTACATTATTACAATACTCTACATTACTCCTAGAAATGCCACAGGGGTACAACATAGAAGATTGTCACTGAACTGAATTTTATTGTAGCAATAACTGTTCAGCATTGAAAGTTATCAAAAAGGAGCACCATGAAGAACGTTCTTATTGAATTGGAACTCATACTCAGTGGGAAAGGCTAGTAAAGAAGCATCAGCAAATTCTTTAAGCTTTTAATTCACACAAGGAACTGAGCCCAAGATAATAGATGGACACAGATCTGCGCCGAAAGGGGTTGAAGCAGCAAGAGGTATTGGTGGGCTCTTGCTTTAGACTCTAGAAATACTCCTGCGGGTCCAAGGTAGATAGAATGAGTGTCACAGTCCCATGATCCCATCCTTGGGCACAATATGTGCCCTGAGAGAATGTATCACACCCGAACTTGAGTGTCAACAATATTAGTTATCAGAAGAAATAGAACAGTCTGTGCTTTAAGGGATCCCTCCTTTTGAATCCCATTCTAAAGTACACTCTCCAGGAGTGGTCTGTTAGGAAATTTTGTTTTTACTAGACACATTACAGATAGACTAGGAGAGCTTCCTCTTCCATGGAGATTTGCATGATGGCGTGGACACTTTGGACAAATCAAGAGAGCTGGTAAAGGCCTCCTCCCCCAGCCTGTTCGCTATATAATTATAAATTCACTGAGGTCATTCTTCCCACATTATTGCATCTTTGCTCCTCAACTTTCAATGCCACTGCCTGTTTCCGTTGTCTCCCGGCAGACATTCCTGTCACTAGGGCCAATTACAGCATCTACTTAGCTTTTCCCTCTGACCAAATGGATGCCTTGTTCTCCTACCGATAACAGTCTTAAAAGGCTACAGCCAAACCGGCCGTTAGCTTCTGACCTCTCTGTAGTCGATCTTATTATGGTAATTGCAAGGCTGGAAGGAGGAGACACCAGGCCAATTACACCTGTCCCTGTCCCAATTCAGCCTAGGCTTAAATTACTCCATGCCGTAGCATGATGTGGTTCAGCTGAACAACTTTTTCTCTATTCTTGTGAAATTTGGAGACAGACATTCCTAATTATGCTTGTCATTAGGCCATAATGACCCAGTATTGCTTTAAATGGTATCATTCTTTATCAAGGAAACCCACGCACTATAGTAATAGATAACTTTGCTGAGGATTTCAAAGCAAACAAATCTTTAAAATGGGACTTCTCGATTGATAACAAAGCATAAACTGAAAACAGCCCATCTAATGTTTTCTTTTGCAGCCATTTCAATATTAATGCTATACACAGATGTATGTGAGTGCTTAATATTAATAAGTCTTTATAAATATTATATTTGTATAGACTTAAATCTGTAAAACCGTACATAATTAATTCTATAAATGGATTGCTGTGTGGCATATATACACAATTACGTTAAAGAATATATATGGGCACATTATGGCTAAATGAATTAGTTTTTTTAAACTGCTGTATATAAAACATTGGGGGTGGGGGATTTTAAATTCATTTGAAAATTAGATGTTCTTGTTGAACATTCTAGAATACCAGTGTATAATAACATGCCCCTATTAATCTAAATTTAAATTAATGATGCATATTCTTTTTTATATTAGTTCATTCTTAATAGGATGCTCTATTCTCTTTCAAGTCCTATACTTCCAGAAGTGCCTACCCACTCCTAAGAATGGTCCTTGAAAAATAATTTGAGAAGCAAAAATATCAGAGCTCCCAAATGGTTGGGTAATTCATAGGTCCTTATAGAGGTTTCTGAGGGTGCTTCTGGTTTGAAGCCAAGTCCCTTCCAGGAATAGGAGTTCTCGAGACCCTAAATCAAAAAGCTTTCCCATCTTCAGTTCTAGTGCCATTGTTGTTTCTCCCGGCACTCTTTTCTGTATTTGAAGTAGCTACTTTGGTGATTCTGAAGAGAGCAGGACTGGGCTCTATAAGCACTTGGCTGTCTTGAATGGAAGAGCTTATTCCCCATGTAGTCTCTCCTCCATCACCCCCACGAGACACGAAAGACAGGTCCTTTTCTGGACTCCAGAACCTTAACCAGGATCACATAAGTTCTCCCCCAACAAAGAATCAAAGCATAGGCCTGAGATCGTTTCCAGAAAGAGTCTTCACTCCCATCATGGGGCTCCCCCCAGACTGAGATCTGTTGTTGCTTTGGCATCGAATGGAGGACTGACTTCCCTATCAAACCACAGTGGACAGGGCTCTGTTCCAGCTAATGAAACTGCTTCCTCTCTCTCTCTCAGCCTGTTTGCCGCACTGGCAGCGATAATCACTACCAAAAAGAGGCCATCATGAGATGTAATGAGGCAAGCATTTATAGCTCCATGTGTAGTAAGGATTTTATCCATATTAGTATTCTATAGGGTGTGCAGTCAAACAGACCTGAGCTCAAGCCTTGGCTCCCACATTTCCAAACTGTAGGGAACCTGAGCCAAGTGTGAGTGTTAGATAAGATAATATATACAAAGTTGTCGGCACTCTCTTGACCTGCCCCCCAGATATCTCATTGGTTCTTGAACTTTTCTTTCCTCCCTCTTCTCTCTCATTCTTTCTTTGGATGACCAAGCCCTACACCTGTCCTGTCAATAAGGACTACCCAAAGTCATATAATTGCATTTCCTTTGTGTTGGAGGAATGTTCGATTGGTCTTGCCTCCATGCTGCCTCAGCCATCTCCTCTTTTTCTGAGGGGAAGCCGTCCACTTTTGAAATTCCTAGTGTTCTCCTCCATCTGAGAACATTTCCACTCACAACATCTTCATCGATGGACAGAGAGCATCGGTCACTGGGGATGATACACTTGTGGTAGCTTTCACACTTCAGGAAGTTCCTGACAGAACCCAAAATTCACTGGCATGACAAACAGAGGCTCCTGCCCCTGTGTTTACCCTCAGACTCTTCAGAAGCAAACTGAGCCCCAGGCAGGAACAAGTCCCTTCAGAAAGCCTACTTGGCCTCTCCCCACCCCCAATCTGTCCAGTCATTCCTTCTGAAAGTCTTAAATCCTATTTATTGTGAAATTATGGAGACATCTTTTCAACCTCAATCAGACAGCAATCTAAGTATGTCTCTACTTTGGGGATTTTATACAAGTTGGCAATAAATAGGGGTAGCAACAGAGTGGTCTCAAAACCACTGTGATCGCTGTGCATACGAAGCAGAGGTTCCCTTAGGAAGGGTGCCTCAGTCCCTTGCAGGGCTAGTTAAAGCCCGGGTGGTTGGGTCCCAGCAGAGACTCTGATTCCAGAGGGACAGCCAGAGGATTTGCATTTCTAGAAAATTCCCAGATAATGCTAATGGTGCTGATGTGGGAGCCCCTTTTGGAGAAGTACTGATATACAACACGAGAAGTATTTGTCAGCCCCTCATCCTTGTTCTGTTTCTTAGCCGACCCTCCCGACTTCCTTGGCGATCCAGAACACATCAACAGCTCTGCATGTCCTTGCTTCTGAAAAGGCTACTCTGGAGGCTTCCTGTTCCTGCCTTAAATGGTACTAAGGGGTGCCCAGATCCTGGGTTGTACAAGAGGAAAAGGAGGGAGAGGACAAGAAAAATGAGGCCGTGTGCCTCGGGTTTAAGCACTCCTAGATAAGGACCTCACTGACACCAACATTTACCCAAATCAAAGCGATTTCCCTAAACGCAGTTTAAAATAAACACGAAGGATAGGGAGAGGGAGTGGGTGGGAAGAGTCCTCTTTTTAACCAAATAAAGTGCACTATCTTTCCTCTCTGTTTCTCTTAGGTGAACAATATGGGGTTGCCTGGCCAGAGCTTGTCATCTGTGTTATCTCATCTGGTCATCTGTAATTCGATTGCAAGCCCCTATGGGCAGTAGCGGTGCAGTTGTAATCTAATTTTGTACAGTGCCTGGCACAGTCCCTTAGCCATAGAGAGGGTGCTCAATAAATATTTATTGACGATGGTTATCTTTAATTCCTCAGGAAAGCTTGGGCAATTCCAGGCCACTCTCCTTAGTTGAATGATAATGGCACTGATAAACTATCATGGGGGACAACACATCCGTGGTAGGTTTTTTAAAACCAAACCACCATCAAAGATTCAAACTGGGGAGGTAGCATTTAGCACCCGAGGGAGGTTAAAGGTTTAACACTGACTTGATGCCAGACTTTTCACAGCGGATCTGAGCACTAGAAGAGACAAAACACCATAAACCAAGGCCTTAAATGTGACTTTTCCGGCACTTTCCTTAAGCAATGCTGAAGTTTATAATATCGAAGGTGTTCTTTTCACCTACCTAAGTTTCTAATAAGTCCAATAAATTGTCCCATAAAGTCAATATGATTTTAATTATTGGCAAACATAGTCATCAACCCCCAGATGGTTTTTCTTTGTTAAAAATCACGGAACTGACATCACTGGAAACATGAGACATGTTTGGCTGATAGATTCTCTTCCGACTACAGAACGTTTCTAACCTTTGCAAATAAAGCCTTACACAAGAAGTGAAGTAATGGGGGACCTTTTTTTTTTCTCTCTGCATTTGGAAAAAAATGTTTAACCTCTTCTGAAATACCTCCAAAGACACACATCTAATTAAAAACACACCAAAAGCCAGGCAGAGAGCAAGTCCCTTGTAAGTGACAAAGTGAGGCAAGAATTTCCAGGAGCCAGGAAAACCTGGAACACTTTTTTCCGGCAGGCTTCGGTGCAGGGAGAAGGCTGTGCCCTCGTACTGCACTTTAGGAGATGTAAGAGCTGCATTGGGAAATGCACACTGGATGGACTGCCCAGCCAGTGGGACTATCTAGCCATCCTTCTGATACTCTAGTGGCAAGAGTTCTGAGCCATAGCTTTTGTGGGCCTTTCCCCTACTCTTCAATGCAAGCACGAGGTTAAAGAAATATGTTGTGTAAGAGGTAAAAGGGTGAGACACAGAGACAGAGAACAAGGAGTTTAAGAAGAAAGCAGTGAGATTGCCCAACGTGGGCTTGTCCATTCAGAACATTGGAGAAGACAGAATCCATTGTTTCTTGCAGATGATTCCTTTGGAATTCTTTTCTTGGCTCCCGAGACTGGTTCACCTTGTGACCTTACATTTTTCCCTTACTGCCTGGTTCCTTTGCCTTTGTGCCTTCCTCTGCCCTTCAATACCAGGAGCCTCTGTTGATTGAAAAATGGATAGAAAATGGAAGAATTGCATAGTCGTGCAGATAATGAACATACTTCACCTGGGTCTCTCTAGCTGAGGTTAAAGTGCTTGCTATCTTTCATCTATTTTTTGCACCAAAAAAAAAAAAAAAAAAAACAACCACCAAACAACAACAACAAAAAAAAACCCCAAACCCCACAAACAAACAAACAAACAAAAAGACAAAAAAAACCCAGGCCTCCTCCCCATGGTTAGGGACATAGTTTTCAGGTCAGTTTCTCTTGTAGCTGATCTATGCTTGCACATGCGCAGTGCATTAATATTGGCAACTGGACAGTCAAAAGTCCATCTCATGACTTCTGTGGGACTGGAATTTGGGCTTTCAGTTGCTGCCTTCATTCTCTCAGAATTAGAGCTTATCGGCCTGGAGGCTGACCTGCACACTTCCTGGGTGAGTTTATACTGTATGAAAATGTCCATGACATTGCAGATGTGTGCATGCGTCATCGAGGATAACCAGAAACCATGACGTAGGGAATGTTTAGGGACGAGTATGAAACAGTTCCCCCTAAAGAAACTATCCTGTGGTCAGGAACACCCTCTCCACCTCCCCCGACCGGAGCCCAACTCAATCCCATGAATACTTGGTTGTGGCCAGGATGCCAGGGCACTGACCACGGGCATTCACTGATTCTCTTTCCTTTGGCCAATTGCTCTGTATCTCCGATTCTCAGTTGTCCCTTCTATAAAATAAAAAATTGGGAAAAGGTGACTGCAGAGGTCCCTTCCAGTCCCAATAGCTCAGGAAAACAGGAAGCAGTCGTCAAGGTTCCCAAGAGTAAAGAATCTCCGTCAAAGATCTGTTGGAGCTCCCGTTGCCCTGGTCGCTACCTGCGTAAATGTGATTTTGAGCAAGCGCACCCCCTCGCTATGCCCTGGTATCCTCATCCTAAAAATGGTGATAACGACGATATGAACCTTCAAGACTTCTCTTGGGATTAATGAAGCTGGTGCTTACAGCATGCTGGGCACAGAGTAAGAGCTAAGGGAAGCTAAACCAGCCCTGTAAGTTTAATACTAGCATTATGATTATTCTAGGGCCACCCAGCACACACATCGGAGTATTGTCACTAGCAAGGGGATCCCAGGTGTGTGACCAGGTTGCATGTTGGCATCTCGTGGATGAGATGATCCCAGGATGCCTCACCTTAAATTCCCAACTCCTACCCCCCACGTTTCTATTCCCCTGTGGGCAGAGCTTGAGGGTTGGCATATTTTTATTGTCATCCTTATGATGTTCTGTGCATTCCAAATTTTCTACAATGAATAGCAATTACTTTTTTTTTTAAAGATTATTTATTTATTTATTTGACAGACAGAGATCACAAATAGGCAGAGAGGCAGGCAGAGAGAGAGGGAGAGGGAAGCAGGCTCCCTGCTGAGCTGAGAGCCTGATGCGGGGCTCGATCCCAGGACCCTGAGATCATGACCTGAGCTGAAGGCAGGGGCTTTGACCCACTGAGCCACCCAGGCACCCCTAGCAATTACTTTTAAAACAGAAAGAAAAAGCCCTGTTTCTATGTTGTTGGTTTTTTTTTAAGATTTTATTTATTTATTTGACAGAGATCCCAAGTAGGCAGAGAGGCAGGCAGAGAGAAAGGAAGGGAAGCAGGCCCCCCACTGAGCAGAGAGCCCGATATGGGGCTCGATCCCAGGACCCTGAGATCATGACCTGAGCTGAAGGCAGCATCTTTAACCCACTGAGCCACCCAGGCGCCCCACCCGGTTTCTGTGTTTTAAATATAATTTTGACTCGATCGTGCAGTAACCATTACCAAACGCATAAACTGCGAGTTTGTGGACACGAGTCATTTCTTTGCTCAGAGTAAAAGTTTGCCTTGTCCTCATTCAAGTTATGATGGGGAGCAAGTTGGCCTTTATGAATAAGCACAGGAATTTCCACATATCTGGTATGTGTGGAACTATCCTGAGACCTCCAGCAACCTGAAATTTCTCCCCAGAGCTTAATTGTTATAGGATAACACAAATAAGTTTCCAGGAACCTTAAAAATTGTGAGTTTAGGGGTGCTGCCTGGTACAGTCGGTAGAGCATGTGACTGTTGATCTCGGGATTGTGAGTTTAAGCCCCACATTGGGCATGGAGCCTACTTTTAAAAAAATGTGAGTTCAGTTAGGACACAAAAGGACAATGGAGACAGACAGCCTGCAGTGACAGGGAATGTCCTGTGTTTTCTGCCTGAGGTGATTAAACAATTCTATTTGTTACAAGTGCTAGCTCATTTTCCTGCTAACGGGGTATGTAGGTAAAAGGCCTCAAATAATGGCTTTCGTCACTCCAGATTATTAGCTACATTGAAGGCTTCTTAGACTGGGAGTGGGGAAAACACCCTAGGAAGAAAGCCAGAAAGAAGATATTTTCAAGGGGATGAGTCAAGGAGCGCCCATCGGTAGGAACGCAGAGGGACACAGGACACAGCGAAGGGGAAGAAAATAGTATTTCCTCTGATGAGTATGTATGATGAAGGCATTCATATAAATTTGTGACATAAACTTTACAGTTTATAAAAAACTTCACAGCCATCGGCGCTTTGCAACCATTCCCACTAATGCGTGGCTCGGGGCAAAGGAACCCACGTGCGCCCTGTAAGTTTGGGGACACACAGGAAGGGAAGGAATGAGCACGGCCTGTGCTAGACCCCAGAAAGCCTGCAGTTTCTTTCAAGACTTGGGACAGTATCTTAAAATAATATGGATTTCTCATTTCTCTAGTAAAAGCGTGGAACCAAACCCTGGATGTCTGATCATTTACTATCTCTTTTTTTAAGAAAATATTTTATTTACTTATTTGCCAGAGAGAGCATAAGCTGGGGGAGCAGCAGGCAGAGGGAGAAGGAGAAGCAGGCTCCCCGCTGAGCAAGGAGCCCAACGTGGGACTTGATCACAGGACTTGAGCCTAAGGCAGCCGCTCAACCGACTGAGCCTCCCAGAGGCACCTAAGACATAGTAAAGAAGGACCGTTCGCGCCTTGTTCCATGGGACGCCCAGCTCGATGAGTGCTGGCAATTGTGAAAAAAGAAGGTTAGTGTCGGGGGAGAGGAGAGGGAGGGAAAGAGCAGGTGCTGAGGCCCTGCTGGGTGGTGGGGAGGTGAGTGTGTAGGTTGTGAAGAAGCAGATGGGGAGCCGCGCCACCCTCCCAGAGCACGTGCCACCCGAAGGGGAAAGCCTGCCAGAAAGTCATCTGAGGGCGAGCACTGCCCTCTTCGACTGACTCATGCAGGAACAAATGACGCAGTCATCGGAGATCTATGGGGCTCCTCCCGAGACTTTGAAGTTCAGGTCAGGAACCCGAGCCCCGAGGGCCCGAGCAGTATCGATTCCTCTTCCGTCATCGAGCCTGACTCCAGAAAAGAAGACGAAGTTTTGTTTTTTTTTTTAAAGATTTTTATTTATTTGTCAGAAAGAGAGAGAGAGAGAGAGCACAGGCAGACAGAGTGGCAGGCAGAGGCAGAGGGAGAAGCAGGCTCCCCACAGAACAAGGAGCCCGATGTGGGACTCGATCCCAGGACGCTGGGATCATGACCTGAGCCGAAGGCAGCTGCTTAACCAACTGAGCCACCCAGGCGTCCCGAGGACGAAGTTTTTAACAATTAGTTCAGTCACTGGTGGAAGAATAACCAACATTTTGCTTTCTAAGGGAAGTCCTTCCAACTTATACTTGCTGAAAAAGAGAAAACTATTTTTTAAAAAGTTTTATTTATTTGACACAGAGAGATCACAAGCAGGCAGAGAGAGAGGGGGAAGCAGGCTCCCTGCTGAGCAGAGAGCCCGATGCGGGGCTCGATCCCAGGACCCTGAGATCATGACCTGAGCTGAAGGCAGAGGCTTAACCCACTGAGCCACCCAGGAGCCCCCAAAAGAGAAAATCTAATAGAGAGAGTAAGAGAGTCCTATTCTTTAAGTTATGATTCCGTGATTGCATACTGATGGGAGAGAGGAGTTTATTGCACAAAAAGCAGGTGGGAAATACTGCCTCTGGTTTCTCTTGCTCTCTCACCTTTTTTTTTTTTTTTCTTGCAATGGTCTCAAACTGTAGCCACCTGAAACCAGATGGCGGTTGCTCCTGCTGTTCCTGCCGTCCTCTCCCGGTGTGGGGCTCACCGGTGCTGCTGTTATGTCAGCGCCTGCATCGACCCAGATGACCACCAGTTTCTCTGACCCAAATTATTCATTGCATGACAGCTCCCCACAATCTCTCAGTTAAATGCCTACCCCAAATCGGTCTTAATAGGGCTTGTGGGGGATGCATAAAGAGTCTCTTGGTTTAGGAAAAGTCTTCATCTTCTCTCAGTCTTGAATAACGGAACAGCCAGACGGAATTTTCAACTGGCGGTGAATTTCCCTCAGCAGGGAGAGGTCCTTCTGCTGTTTTCTGGGCTCTTTCTTGTTTTTGAGATTTCACCTGTCGGTATAATTGTTCTTTTTTTTTTTTTTTTAACATAAGCCTGTTCCCCCAAATTGCTTTTAAGATTTTTTGTTTTGTTTTGTTTTGGTTTTGGTGTTCTGCAGCTTAACCACGACATGGCCAGGGACACGTTACATACCCTTCCAAAACTTCATGTGTTTCTTCAGTCTCAAGATTTATACCTTGCATCACTTTTGAAAATTATCAGCCATTATCTTCTTTTTAATATTTTCTCTTCCCTTACTCTGCTCTTTCTTTTGAACTCCGACTCTTCTAGACCGATGTCTAGAGTGTTTTCTATTCTCGTGTCTCTTAAGTTCTTAAGATTTTCTAACTCTCTCTGCTACATTCTGGGTGATTTATTCATAATTTATTCTCTTCCAGTTAATTTCTTTCTTCAGCTGCGTCTAAGCCACACTTTATTTTGCCTACAGGGTATTAACTTCCAGGATTATGTATTTTTTTCATTGCATAAATTCTATTGAATTCCTTTTCAAATCTGCTTCTTTTCTTAGGGACTTGTCTCTCCTTCTGCTTCCTTGTCTTCTTTTATCTCTCTCTTCTCACTTTATGTATTTTTTTTTTAATTTGGACTCTTAGGCTCAGAGAATTGAATTAAGCGTATGTCCAGATCATATTAGCTGCTGCCACATGCTGGGCTCCCTGGAAAACAGACAGAGCCGAGACAACAATTAGATGTAGGGACTTCCTTAGCGATGATCGTGGGTTCAACATCTGGGAGAGGGAAGAGAGGGAGCTGGACTGAGCAGAGAGAGAAGCTGAGTGGGGATGCCTCACTGGGGGGGAGCAGGGAAAAGCTGGACAACCAGTGCGTCTCTGCAATGTCACATACAGGGTGCGGGCCACCCAGACAGCAACAGTAAGTTTGGATAAGGCACCTGCCTTCAGGCAGGGCAGTCCCCAAAGTGGGGGGCTGACAGCTGAGGGCTTCCCAGCAGCTGAGGGCAAGTCCTTCCAACCTGATGAGTCCAGGCAGCACCGTACGGTAGCCACTACAACAGACAAGCATATGGCAAGTGCTGTGTACTTTCTTCTCACTCCTATGAGGAAGGCATCATGACCAGCTGCCATTTAGAAGTGAGGAAACTGAGGCACAGAGGGATTACGTAATTGCCCAACCACCAGGACCAAGTCAATGAGAGGGCAGCACCAAGATGTAAAAGGGAGGCGTCTGGTTCTCAAGCCTGGGTCTGTCCTATTGTGCCACAGTCCTCTTAGGTCCTGGCCCGCTGTCATCTCCCATCCATACAGGATCCTGTTATTATTCTATTTCATTATTTTTTATCCCGGTTCCCATTCCTGTTCTTTTCTTCTATACGTAAATAGCATTGTGCTAAAGAGATCACGTTCTCCTTCAACTTTCTTTTTTTTAAGGCCTACCTGTTTTAACACGTATGCTCCTATTGACGTCATCAGCCTATCAATAACTCATGTCTTTAAAAACTTGTATTTTTCAGTTTCTTTCCAATTTGGTTTTATTATTTCAAGTTCTAGGGGTGAAGGGGTAATATTCTTGGTTGTTAAATGTTACAAAATCTTTTTTTTTTAACATCTTAATTTTATTTTATTTTTTTCAGTGTTCCAAGATTCATTGTTACAGAGTCTTAATCGCAATGGGTTTGTTTTTTGTGTCTGTTTCAATGTTTGGTTGTGAGCTCATCGTTCATAGGACTTTGGGTCCCAACAGGCTGGATTGGGGAAAGACTCTCTAGAGTTATTTTGACTTTGATTCTTTCAGATGTCCCAGAAACAGCCCTGCCCTTTGACCAATTTTATGTTAATTTCTCAGCTAGAAGTTTAACATCCCATCCCACCTAAAAGAACAAGACTGGTATTCTGATTTCTTATAAGAAAAGTTGGCTTTGCCTTGAAACCAACAAGGAATAAGATTGTTTTTGTCTCCTTGTGCTCGTGAGCAGATTTTTTTTCTGGTCCCCTTTTGCTCTGCACATAGCCCCTCAGACATCTGGCTCCAAGCTGGGGTTCCATTACAGCTCCTTCTTGACAAGTTCTTATCAACTGCTTCCCAGTGGCTATTGTTGGAACCACCTTCCTCGCCCCCCAGGTCACTCACCTGCTCAAAGATCATTTGCAGTTCTACTCTGAGTCCCCTTAGGCAATCCCTGACTTTCCTGCGGGCTCAGCTGACATCTTAAAAAAGGTGTGCTGTAGCTTATTCAGCATTTCCAGATAACTGTAGTTGGAATGTTGGTCCATTGGCTCAGTGTGTCCTGTCACCTCTCACCTGAACTGTGTGTTCTCCAGCCTGGGCTATACGGAGTGGGACAGGAAGAGCTCACTGACCTGTAGAGCAATAAGCTTTTGTTCTTCGCTGCCCTACTGAGACATAAGTCAGGCTGTGAAATCACACTTTCGAGCACACAATTTAGTGGAGTTTAGTCTGTTCTCAGAGGTGTGCAATTAGTGCCACGGTGCATTTCAGAGAATTTTTATCATAGTCAAAAATTTGCACCCTTGCTACCATCACTCCCCATTTCTCCCCTCCCCCACTTCCCACCACTACACCCACTCCCCCCGCCCCTGGCCCCTGACAACTGCTAATCGGCTTTCAGTCCTGTGGCTTTGCCTATTCTGGACATTTCATATCAGTGGAATAGTATCATATATGACCTTTTATTTATTGGCTTCTGTCACTCAATTTAAGGTTTCCAAGGTCCATCCATGTTGTAACATTCATTAGTACTTCTTCCTTTCTGTTGCCAAATAAAATTCCCAAGTGTACATATACCACATTTTGTTTATCCATGTCAACGGACTTGTGTCTGTTGGCCATTGGTATGTCTTCTTTGGTGAAACGTCTGTTCATGTCTTCTGCCCATTTCTTTATTGGATTATTTGTTCTTTGGGTGTTGAGTTTGATAAATTCTTTCTTTTTTTAAATTATTTTTTAACGATTTTATTTATGTATGTATGTATTATTATGTTACACTAGTCACCATACAGTACACCATTAGTTTTTGATGTAGTGTTCCGTGATTCATTGTTTATGCACCACACCCAGTGCTCCATGCAATCTGCACCCTCCTTAATACCCATCACTGGGCTCACCCATCCTCCCCTACACCCCTCCCCTCTAAAACTCTACGTTTGTTTCCCGGATTCCATAGTCTGTCCTGGTTTATGTCCCCCTCTGATATCCCCCCTTCATTTTTCCCTTCCTTCTCCTAATGTCCTCCATGCTATTCCTTATGTTCCACAAATAAGTGAAACCATATGATAAGTTCTTTATAGATTTTGGATACTAGCTCTTAATTCTTCAAGTCCTTTAAGTATTATTCCCATGTCCTCTGCCTGGGATGCTCTCTGTTTTCTTGATCACCACATCCTCTGACTTTATCACACAAGTGTAGATTTAATTGTATGCTTTCTTGTACTTTTTAATAGTCTTCTGCTGTGACTCCCCATCTAGATGAGGACTGCCCATGATTTCTGCACAATGCCAGCCCATGTAGGAATTCACGTGATTCCTTTGCACGGATTAGTGATTATTCTATGGTTGCATTTAGCCTCTTCCCCAGGCATCTTGCAGGTTTTAGCCATAAGTGTTCCCTAGAAAGCACAAACACCGTATATCCTCTTATGTCAACAACATTTCTACAGTTTTCTTCTTGCCATATTATAATATTCTAGGATCTTATATTACTGGATATATTGGGATCTGGGGTCCTGATACTTCTTATCATTATTATTTATATACTGATATTTGGAAATTAACTACATATTGGTCCTTGCATATAATTTGGCGGGGGAGGATTGTTTTGTGTCTACTAATTATAGTGAAATTAAAGTAGATTCTCTACTCTGAGTTCATTCAGAATTTTACCAACTCAGAAGCAGACTGTTCTTGACTCTCTGTAATAAACTCTTTTGCTTGTCACCCTCCAACCATATCTTACATCTCACTGGAGCGTAAAGCAGAGGTGGAAACTTCTCATTTCATCAGTCACTGCTTTTCTGTTGGTTTATATAGAACTTTTATTTGGGCCAAGTGCTTTAATATTTGGGAGCTTTATTAGTTCTCTTTCACAAAAGTCCCAGGAACTAGATAACAGAGGTTATCAACCTTTGACTGATAAGACAAATAAACTGTTCGTCTACCATCAAACTACAATGAGAACTCACAACTCCCAAAGCCTGTCTTTGGACTTTTATGCTATACATGTTTCTCCTTTTTGATTGTCTTTTTGCTCTCAGTGTGTTATTTTAAGGTGTTAACCTCCTTGAAATAGTAAATAAAATTTTCTTTTAAAAAATGCAGAGGAGTTTTAAAAAACAGTTGCTATTAAATCTCTAAAACAGATACAAGGTAAAAATTATTTTGGAATGTTAATTATAAATTTCCTGAAATTCTATGGGATATAATTGGGCTGTCTGACACAGCTCATGGCATTTCATGGGCATTTCAAATGATGCAGAACATGAGGTCTTAACTCATTTATTCCCTGAGCCAGAAGATGCAAAGAATCTTGAACAATGAAGTCTATAATCGCCTAAAATTGCCACCATATCTGACATATTCTTGCTCATGGTATGAAGCAAACATCATTTGCTGGATTGGCATACCAAATAGAGGGAATACATAATGATTGTAGCAAAATTAAAAGGATGGTTCTAGTTAGTTATTCAACTTCAGCTGAATATTGACAATCAAGCATCAATTTAAAAATTATCTTAAGCTAATGCAACCTATACAGATGGCTAGCTAATTTACATTAGCTGGCCATCCATCGATTCTTTTTTTTTTTTTTCAAAGATTTTATTTATTTATTTGACAGACAGAGATCACAAGTAGGTGGAGAGGCAGGCAGACAGAGAGAGGAGGAAGCAGGTTCCCTGCTAAGCAGAGAGCCAAATGTGCGGCTCGATTCCAGGACTCTGGGATCATGACCTGAACTGAAGGCAGAGGCTTTAACCCACTGAGCCACCCAGGCTCCCCATGGCCATTGATTCTTAACTTTTTTTTTTTTAAGATTTTATTTATTTGACAGAGAGAGATCACGAGTAGGCACAGAGAGAGAGAGAGAGAGTAGAGAGAGAGAGAGAGAGAGAGGAGGAAGCAGACTCCCTGCCAAGCAGAGAGCCCAATGTGGGACTCGATCCCAGAACTCTGAGATCACGACCTGAGCTGAAGGCAGAGGCTTAACCACCCAGGCACCCCTGATTCTTAACTTTTAAATGGGTCTTTAGGTATCCCATTTTGTGTCACTTCCAAAAACTCCTTTACCACCAACACCTAGGAGAAATCCCCTAATTTTTTGGTTTGTGGAAGATTTGAAAGAAATGCTCAAACATCTGTGTTCACACACACACACACACACACACACGTGACCTCAATTCACATTGTCTAATGATTGCTCCTAAACAATTCTCCTACCTATGAACTAATGCCATTGTGTGCGTCAGGTAGAACTCATATCTTCACAAAACAGAACTACATTGCCTTCCAGAATTTCAATTAAAAAAAAATAGTCTTTGTAATTATGTGCATATTCAACAGGTGACATTTGGAAAATGTGAAGCACTTGCATCAAGGAAGTCTTTTGGAGTAAGTCATTTTGTTCCTTTCAAGCTCCAAGAATACAGATAACATTCTGAGTTGCAGTTATGTGAAGAAGTGTTCTTTGGTACTCGTTCCAGCTACAATTGTTAACTTGGAACACTGAGCTGCTGAATCAGGTGACCTGACCTAGAGTAACACTGTCCAGTGGAAATATAATGTAAGTCACAAATGTGAGCAACGTTTTTAAGTTTGCATTTTCTTTGTAGTCACATTGAAGAAGTAAAAAAATATATGACATTAGTTTTAATGATATATTTTATTTAACATAATATATCCAAAATATTATCATTTCCACATGCAACAAATGTAAAAATAATGGAGCCGTAACTGAGCCAATACTAAGTCTATGAAATCTCGTGTGTAATACACACGTCCAATGCCCATCCATTCCGACTAACCACGTCTCCAGGGCTCAGTACCATGTGTGCTATGCTGGGTCGCTTAGGTCTAAAACTTCTCTTGCCATCCTTTTTAGTAGCAGCAACAAATCAAGACTGCTTTGTTTTTCACGTGCCCAGTTCTCAGTACAAAAAGATACCCTACCATACATCCTTTAACAACTTCAATAACAAACCAAAAAGAAAAAAAAGTCCTGTTCTCTCAACTTGGTGCCAGTAGTGGGACTCAGCCCTCCATGCTTGCAAAAACGTGACCAAAAGGATAGCCATCAAATCACAAATTCCGTCCTTGTCTTCCCTCTCAAGCAAGCAAACAAAAGAACCACGACCATAAAACCTGTCTAAGCTGTCTTGGAACCAGGGCCTGGGTATCTCCATATTGTCCTGCTGTTGCCAAGATACAGGTCGGTGACTTCAATGATAACTACACAGGAGGAGCAGGAAAGAACCGGGCGTGATTCATCAGCCTCAGGCCCGAGGGCAGAGATTGAAAACCCCTGATACAAACTAAGACAGAAGTCATAATTGGAAGGTTGGTTGAATTCATTGTCGTTGGTGTGTTCTACTTTCTCTCTTTTCCTCCCATGCAAAGCGCTGCTCCCAACGTACACCGAACTGTGCGATGCATTATTCAGTGGAGGGAAAAATACTTCCTGATTTCATGCTCTATGGCGTTAAGATTGATAGGCCTGTAATTTAACCCAAAATGGAGCAGCCACAAATGCTCTTCTTTTTCACATGTAAATATTTAATCCCTGTTAGGAACATGCTCTATGACATGCCAGAGTCCTGCCTTAGCATCATGGGTTTCACAGATTAATTACAAATTGCTAAACAGGCAGGACTGCCATGGCCCCCATTCATTAGGTCATGGGCTTAAGACTACTCAGGCAACCTGTCTCCTGCACAGGAGGAGAAAAGGGTAAAGTGAGGGATGGGAGTGTTCCAGAAGTCGGGACTGGACATACATTGGGGGTGTGGTGCAGTTCTTGTACAAGTGGGCAGTTGGATGGGATTAGAGTTAAAGTGTTGGCAAAGTAATTCATCATTGCTCAGCTCATCTCTCTACATGTGTAAAAAAGAGAGGCACAGGAGAAATTAGTTGGAAGGGAAACCCTCGAGTCAAGGGAATTGGTCATATTCAGGTTGAGACTTAACAGAATGACAGAGAATTTGGTTTGTCCCTGTTCCTTGTTTTACTTATTTTCTTTAGCACAAGGCCCATCTGCCGTGCAGCTAATGTCTGTTTCCTCCAGTGGCAACACCTCTGTTGCCCATACAGATGGGCAACGGAGAAGAATGGCCTTGGATATTTTCACCATCTTAGGTCATGATCATAATGTGTCCATACTTTCTTGAGTAGTAAATGCAGTGCACACGGTCTGGGTGAAACTTCAGGTGATTTTAATTTTATTTTAACTCTTTGATCGTCTCATCTCATGTAAGAGAGAAAGAAAAACCCAACACCCAGCTTTCATATAAAAAGATGTCTTGATAAGTCGGTACTCAGAGTCAAGATACTTGGTTTGACAAAGGATTCATTTCTGATTAGCAATGTATTTTGTGAAAACAGAATTGAAATTAGAATTGTTGTAGAAAGAATGAGAGCAAACCCTTATCTAAGCGCATGTATCGGGTACTTCTTATTCTAAGTGCTTTGCATTGCATTAGCTTTAATTCTTTAACAGCTCTCTGATGTAGGTACTCTTTATTCTTCTCCTATAGAGATGAGAAAACATAGGCACAGAGAGGCTAAGTAACTTGCTGAAGGTCACTCAGCCTGTAAGTTGGAGCTGGGATACAAAATCCAGGCAGCCTGGAACCAGAGGCAAACCCCCAACTGTCTCTGTAATGTGTGGTCATCTGGCCCATGGGTGGGCAGAATAGTGTTTCTATAAAGTGTCTAGGTTGGAAGTCCTATTGGTCTTTAAAAAAAAACTTCCTCGTGTATTCCAAACTGCTGTCAGTAGAGTCCCTCCTTCCAATGAACATAATCTCCAAGGAGACCTAATGGCATGCAAATATTATCAGAAAGGTGTAAAACGTAGTGTAAGTTACATAGTAACACAAAATGTTTACCAGCTTTGATAATAATTTTAAAAACTCATTTCATTGTAAGGAATAGAATCCTGAGGAAACTGCATACAAGTTTCTCAGATCAGGAGGCGAGATCCAGAACAATAAGGAATTGTCATAAAGATATCAGAGAAGAAAATGACAAAGGAGAAAGGTGCAAATAGGACACTTTCATCTATATATTTAGCCAAAAGTTCACTCTGTCAAACCCAGCAAAGCATTAAAAACTCGAATCCAATGAAGATTAAATGAAGATTAAACAAAAAGCAGAAGCAACTCATTTTTGCATGTCTCAATGTTTATATTCAAAAGATATTTTAATATAATCATAGCAAACATATTCTGTACAGACACAGACCAAGCCCTGTTCTAATCATGTGCTTATTTTATTGAATTGATCTAAAAAGCCTGTGCAAAAGATGATCTCATTATCCCATCATACAGGTGACAAACCTGAAACTCGATTTTACCACAATCTAAATGGTATAGGACATGCAAGATTACTTTCTTAAGGTAAAACTTAGAGGACTCAGCTAGTCAATAATAATGAAAAAATGTCAAGGTATCATTAAGATGCCCTATTTCTCCTCAGTGTCCATTTGAAATCTGATGCCTTACACAAGAGCCATTAACCTGCCCTTTTGACTACAGCATTGTTTTTAAAATAAAGAATCCTTGTATCAGAAAGCTTTAGAGGGTAGGAGAGGGATGGGGTAAATTTTTACGTACTGTATCTTTTTATGATCCACTTTCTCTTTTAACATCCTTAAAAACTGATCGATAATCAGAATGCACTTAAAAAGTTAGACCTTAAAATTGAGCGTGACAGTTAATTACAATAAACGACCTGCGATTGGTTCATGGCCATGATCACAGAGCACTTCGTAGAATGTAATTCAGAGGTAAATGGCCCCTTAGGCTCCCGAAAGGCACGGATCATCTTGCAGTTCTTCTAAAAGAAGAGTTCTCCTCAAGAGGAAGAAAGTTCCCTTTTAACTTCAGCTTCTGAGGGAAATTAACTGAGTCCCCTTGAACAAAAACCACTATTGCAACATGGGATTAGTTTTTTATAGGGCAATGTGTTGGGCCATTTGTTCAATGGTTCTTCATCTCCTGGTAGCATATACCCCACAGAGAGACCTCATGAAATCTGAAAAAGATTGCCTCCAAAAAGCACAAACTGGGGAATTTTAGAGACCTGGAGAAGTCTATGCGTGCTGTGTGCTCTGTGAGAGATACCTACGTACAAGTTAAAACCGATTGAGTTACACCAAAGGCTAGGCTAGGAGATACTGTCAGAGGGGTGGGGAGGTATCTTTGAAACATCTAAATTCACGAAACAAGAACATTCCCAACTCCTAGTTGGATGTTGGATTGTATCATGAGAAACATTTATTTTAAAAGCCTCCTAGAACAATAGAGAGAAATTACTTCTCCAGCACCTCACCACTGGCCTCCTCGTCATTGTACCATGCTGCCTCTTTTCTCGGTGAGTCTCTCTCTTAGGAATATATACAAGAGAATAAATCATGTTCACCTGTAGTATCAGGGGAAAGGGATGTTGCTAATTAAGAGTGGGAGAGTTTGAACTTCTTCTCAGCCCCGGGGAGGAATACCCAGGTGTGCTGAGACAGATACGCTCGGAGGAAAAAAAAGAGATGCTCTGTAGTCAAACACACAGCGCTGGGCTTCTTTCCTGAATTGATTTTCCCACTGGGTGACATCCTGGCAATTTTTGTTACCCAACCAATGATGTAAGTAAGTAGATGGAGCTGAAAGCTGGGTCAGATAAAAAAAAAAAAAGTTTAATCTAACAAAAGCAGCCTCAGTCTTAGCCGTGAAGGGAAGCTGATTTAACCAGGCAATAGCAGATTAAATAGGCAGCTGAAACAGGGAGAAAAATCATATTAAACCATTAAAAAATGAAGACAGAAGAACATCACAATGCCAATTATTTGGAGAAAAAGCACAACATTACCATAGAACTTTCAACAATAAGATAAATGATATCTGCTTTAGATGTACAAAAAGAGGTCTTTTGTTCTCAGTATATATTTTAAATTAAATGCTATTGTTTAATTAATGGACTGTAACTTCATGCATTAAAGAAAAGCATAAGGTCATCCGACTCTCTTCGACCATGGACTGACTTCTGAATCTCAAAAAATGAGGACAGCCAATATGTTTCAAAGTTTGAAACACGGTAAGCCACCTAGATTTGAATTACCTGTGGTATTTTTAAAAATTCAGATTCTTAAGCCCCACTGACCTGTTGAATTAAAAACAAAAGGGTAAAGTCTGGGAACCTGCATTTTAACAACCTCAGAGGTCATACACATCCTAAAATTTGAGAACTCCTGATTCATGCCTTTACTTGGAACTTCCCAGGAAAATGTCATAAGAAAGGGGCTCACTCTAGAAACACCCTTTTCTTCCCCATTGTTATAGATGGAATTTTCTCTTTTGTTCACTCTCCCTTCTCCCCATCACTAAAACCCCTTTTTGCTTTTTGGGAGATCCCATACTCACACTCACGCTGTTCTTCACCCTAAGGTCAGTCCAGCATGGTTTCTGTAGGCTGAGTACAAGTGAGGGGGGAGAGAGGTCTGCATTCCCATATCTCACTATTGCTACTTTCTCTTGATGAAACTTCCGTCCTGTTACCCATCCTGGCTCTCACACTCCATGCAGCCCTCCATCCCACCCCCTTTTGAAACCCTGAAGTCAGGATGGTGACACAAAAGGAATATTTTATGTCCAAAGACTCACCCATCCCTTCCCCACGTACAACATCTAAGTGGACAAAGAAAGAGGGAAGAGGCAAGGTCATAGAAATGAATCTTTAAAATCCCTTTTTGTTTCGTCATTGTTAAGGCTATAGTCAGAGAAATTCATTCCCAAGGGAGAGAGAAAGACTGGAAGCAACAGGACATCACGATAAAAGACAAATAAGACATCCAATTCTTGTACCACACGGAATAAAGAGGTAGCCAGAAAATCCAGCCTTGACCAAAACTGCCATCGGAGTGTCTACTGGGCAGGGGGCCCTCGTCTCCATCCCCACCTCCAATATCTCGATTCATAGTCCCAGCCCCCAATTCCTGCTAATCCTATCACCCCATCACTCCATGCTTCAGCTGGCAAGATGACTCGGAAGAATTTGGAGGCCATCCAGCCCCTTGCTCAGTGGGGAGTGGCAAGACGGAAGTGGGCAAGAGCCTTTTCTCCCAGGGTGGAAATGTCCTGATATTCCAAGAGGATATCTGGAACTTTTCCTACAGAGAACCTTCATCAAGACTAGAATTCCATTAGTGGCATCTCACAGAGCAGATTTAATATGGGTTTACAGTCTTCTGCTGGTCAGCCTGAAATAGAGCCAACATGCAGTCATTCTCACTCATTCAGATTCCATACATGAGATCAGTATCAGTTTTCTGAACAATCAAATGGTTTTATTGTGACCAATCGGTGTTCAGTAGCCTCTCACCTTGGAAGTCAGTGGTAGTGCGCTAAAAGCCTTTGAGCTTTGGATGCAAAGAGATCTTGGTTTCAATCAAGCTTGGCCAAGTACTAAGGCATGATTTGGAACAACTTATTTAGTCGAATGGAGCTTTGGTTTCCACATCCACTACAGGAGGAAGATAATGACCTATATGGAATGGGTTCTTGTGAGGATTTAATTATCCAATATTTATTGAATTCTTTGACATAGACCCTATGTCTTGAGACAATCCACAGGCAAAGAAGCAGCTCCAGTCTATGGGCTGAGTGCTCTGGTGCAGGCTGGGGAGCCGAATAAAGACCTACCTACAGGAGGTGGTTGAAATGGGTGACTCAAATGGGTGAAGGTGGTCAAAAGGTACAACTTCTAGTTATCAGAACGGTTAAGTCCTAGGGATCGAATGTCCAGCATGGTAATTACAGTCAACAAAGCTCATCGCCTATTTGAAAGATGCAAAGAGTAAATCTTACAAGTGCCCATCATAAGAAGAAACACTGTGACTGGGGCGCCTGGGTGGCTCAGTCGTTAAGTGTCTGCCTTTGGCTCAGGTCATGATCCCAGGGTCCTGGGATCGAGTCCCACAGGGGCTCTCTGCTCAGCGGGGAGCCTGCTTCCCCCTCTCTCTCTCTGCCTTCCTCTCTGCCTACTTGTGATCTCTTTCTCTCTCTCTCTGTTAAATAAATAAATAAAATCTTAAAAAAAAAAAAAAAAGGAAAGAAACACTGGGACTATGTTTAGGGGCAGATGTTAACTAAACGTGTTCTGGCAATCATTTTGTGATAGACACATATACCCAGTCATTATTTTGTACACCTAAACCAAATACACTGTTCTATGTCAATTATATCTCAATTAAAGGGGAAAAAAAGCTATGGGACCATCTGGGACAAAAATCTAAGTGGTTCTCGGGAGAAAGGAATGCTCAGGGAAGGCCCTGCGGAGGGGGTGATACCTTAAAAGAAATCAATGTTTGGAAAAAGGGAAGGGCTGGAAGACAGGTTTCCCAGCACAAGAGGGACAGCAAGAACAAGGCCCGGGGGCTGCCCCGACAAGGCACTTTGGAGACCTGCATGTATGCGGTAGGCAGGAGTGGAAGGGCGGAGACTTAAGCATCCAAGTGGTGGAGGTGAGAGACAGACCAGGAGGGCATTTCCTGTGCACGGCTCCGTGAGGTTCATGCCCTGGGGACAATGTGAAGCTACGGAATGGTGGCCCGCGGAGAAGGGACAGCCTCTGCTTTTGAATTTTGGAAGATCTCTCTAACCAGAGTGAAGATTATCTGTCCTGTAAAGGATCTGGCACTTAGCAGTTTTCCATCAGTGGTCACTGCTATGCTCTAGTAAATCATTTGTCTCTTAAGGATGAAAATAGCCCACGTGTGCTGTCTCGGGAGTATTTCTCGTGTGCATCTTCCCTTACTGAGGTATTGTGTGCGTTGTTTAGCTCGTCATAAGTGATGTCCCTGGCAGTCTTCTCATCCACCAGAGTAGTGAAAGAGGTTCTGAATAATATAACGACTTAACATGGGAAAGACAGCTCCCTGCCTGCTGATGTCATTCCAGATACAGCCCGGGTTTCACATGCAGGGCTCCTGACTCTTTCCAAGTCGATCATGGGACACATGGTACACATGGTACACATGATCACGGTGTTTTAAGTACTCAACTACTTGCAGCAATAGTTAGGACAACTGACTGATCACTCTCATTACTCATGGTTGTAACCAAAGCTCGTCACCTTTCTTCTGCCGTCTGCAGAAGAGGTAAAACCTCACACATAAGCCCCAAGCAGAGCGAACCACCCAGCCCCAGCTGCCTAAAAATTCCAAAGCTATTTTCTTGTCTTCTTGTGATGCTAGGCAGCTCTGCTTTAGTGTCAATAGAACAGAATTGCTTTGGGACCTGATTTTTTTAAAAAACTTTGAGGCTGAAAGTGAATTCTGTCTAGCAGGAAAAGTGGTCTGGTCATTTATTTTCTCTGATAAAGTTCGTAAGAGATGGGCTTGCATCACTGGGCATCTTGATTCTTTGGAAAATGTGTTAGAATCGTCTATTAGCTTTGCAACCTTAGTCACAAACAGTGAGCACCCAAGAGAGATCGTTGTGAGTCACTGACCATTGCCAACCGACAAGCAAGAACGTCACTTGGGTCCCACCTGCTTCCTTGTGAGTCACTCCACAGTGAAGGAACTGTTAGGTTAAAAAGAGGACAGCACAAAAAAGAAGTGTTTAATTTTTTGGTTAATCATGTTTATTGGGTGCTTTCCATGTCTCCTGAATGTACCAATACTTGCTTTGCATTTATTAATACTAACTCTTAATCATAGCTTACAGAGGAGGGAGCTATGACGTTCAGACATTAAATAACGTGTTCAAGACCAGGACATGGTAGGAGCCACTGACTTACTGACTCTGGGTTCTCCTCTCTTAACCATTATGTTATGCCATAATAAATGCCAGCAGGGGCACCTGGGTGGCTCAGTGGGTTAAGGCCTCTGCCTTCGGCTCAGGACATGATCCCAGGGCCCTGGGATGGAGCCCCGCATCGGGCTCTCTGCTCAGCGGGGAGCCTGCTTCCCCATCTCTCTCTGCCTGCCTCTCTGCCTACTTGTGATCTCTGTCAAATAAATAAATAAAAATCTTAAAAAAAAATAATAAATGCCAACAGAGAGTATGTTTACCTGACCTCGAGAAAAGAACATTCTAGCTGTGGAGTAAGCCACTTGTGCGTAAAATATTGAATGATAATAAGAAAAAATACAAAAACTGACAAAAAGCAGATGCCTGATGAAGAGCAGAGTTGATAAAAATTCAAAGGTAGGGATGATGCCAGCAAACCGGATAGGTCCGGGGATGTTTATGGCTTGGAGACTGACCTGGCTGTACCAGGATACAAGAGGGTGAAAGGTGGCTGAGGGCGGGAATGTCCCCGGTGAGCCCAGGAAGCGGGGCAGTAAGGTAAGGTGGTCAGGTGGGGTTGGTCTGTAAGACACCTTGAATGTAGGGTAGTTGCATTTGGCCAAAGTGAAGGTTCGCTGGACCCAGGAAGAGGCTTTCTGATGTTGGGAGATCACAGTCTTCAGATTACAAGTCCTACACTCAACCCCATACACGACGTGGGACTTGGAACCCAGTTACTTCAACTCTACACTTCAATTTCTGTAAAATGCCATTAAAATTAAAATGTTCACCTTGCATGATACTTTCTGGGTTCAAGCTCATGTGCATGCAGGATAGAATCATGTGCTCCACACATAGTAGCTTTTCAATAAACAGCAGCTAACCTTATCTTACTTTTAAGTAAGTTACAATGTAACAATTAAAATATAACAATTACATTGTTACAATGATAGTTCCGTGGCTGAAAACAATTTTTGATCTTTTTGCATATAATTTCCCTCAGTCAGAGACAGTATATTCATTGTAAAAGAAAATGTGCTTCATTATTTTTCCTAAACAAGAATTTATCTTTTTTTACTATAAATGTGCGAAAAAAAATTTGTTCAGAATTCAAAGGCTCTAATATTAACATTTTGGTGTGTTTTCTCTCATTTGGTCTTCCCTAGGGGTGATACTCTTTTATTCACCATGATCATAGGATGTCTATGGTTCTCAACCTTAATTTTTTAATATATGTGTGCCTTTTTCTAAACAATATTACAAAGATTAGTGATTTACGTTACCAGATTCTGTTCTAATTATATTCAGCTGTCTTCAAAAATAAAATTTCACCCCATAGTTGGAGATTTTCCATATTAATGGGAAAAACACCTTTTCTTTTCTTTTTTTTTTTTTAAAGATTTATTTATTTATTTGACAGGCAGAGATCAGAAGTGGGCAAAGAGGCAGGCAGAGGGAGAGGAGGAAGCAGGCTCCCTGCTGAGCAGAGAGCCCAATTCCGGGCTGGATCCCAGGACCTCCCAGACCTGGGATCATGACCTGAGCCTAAGGCAAAGGCTTTAACCCACTGAGCCACCCAGGCGCCCCGGAAAAACACCTTTTTAAAAACAATCCCAACAAAGTGTAAGTGGATTGTTCTATTCCTCAAGGAAGTTTCTAGGCTAACAAGAGACAATCTCTGCACTCACCCTCAATGAGCTTCCCAGGGCAGATAAAATAAGGTTACAAATGGTATAAAATGATACATTGCAGGACCTGTGATCAATTTCAGCAAATTCTACTGCTGTATTTGTACCCTGTTGACCGTTGTTGGATGTCTTGGGGAAAACATCCCCTGCGCTTTGGTGAAGGTGTTTGGACGCAATGGGTCAAATCCATCAAACGGATGTGCTCAAAATCTGTTACATTATTTCACAGTCTCCACCGTCCCCCTTGCCTGGTGTGAAAGTCTCTGTGCTTCCCCACACATCCACTCCGCCTGTCATTCCTGGCCACTCAGTGAGCATTTTGTAACCTGCGAAAGAAAGGAAGGCTTTGAAAACAGAACCGGCTTCTTTTTTTAGGGATATACAATGTTGACAGAAATATACTCCAGAGGAATGTCACGCCGCTTTTTTTGGTTCCTGGCACGGCTTCTTTAGTGCATCAGTAAGTGAAAAATGAGCACGGGAAACTCCTGACAGTAGTAACGGGAGTAGTAACGTCGCCTCCAAGCCGACGATTAGATTCTACTGTACAAACAGGGAAACGTCTCTGAACTCCTCACCTCTGAAAGGTAAACACCGAGAAGGAAATACTCCTCCCACGTGCTTTGAAGCATTCACCTTGTAAAAGGAAAAAAGGACTTCTTTCAAGAGTTCTTCATGCAGAGAGAAGAGGAAGTTCTTTGAAGTCCAGGATAATTTTGGGTCACCACGAAACCAACTACGCTTCTATCTACAAGCCATCCTGACCTTTTGGACCAAACACAATAGAACCACAACTGGGTTATTTCTTCGTCAGTGTGTCTCCAGGAAAGTTACAAAAAACTATCACCACCCAAGAAGCTGCTGTCTTTGCCCCCTCTCCCAGCTCCCTGCCATTCCTTCGCTAAAAGGTAGACCACCTCCAGTGGTGAGAGTAAAATAAATACATGCGGATTTTTTTTCCCTCCTCTAAAAATATAATTATATGAGAGAAAAGATCCACTTTTGTGAAGTTAACAGATCCAGATAAGGTAACGTGTCTTTTCTCTCGATTAATTCAGTACTCAAAGCCAGGACCCAAGGGTTAAGTAGCCCTCTGATTTAAATTTAAATGGTAAATTAAATAGTTTATTGAAGGATGTTTAGAAAAGCAGTCCACAAAGACAGCTGGAAAATTCCCAGGAGGAATGGCCCCTTGGGCAATGTCTCATTGATTCTTCTGTTTGTCCAAATGGTTTTCTGGACCAAAGCTCAACAGCCTACAGAGCTAATTCAATCCTCAACATCATCTCTCCCTCAGAGACTCTGAGCTCTCGTTGATGGGAACCGCTCTTTGGTTCAGTCACAGCGAGGAGGAGAGCATCTCGAAGCATCTCAAAGATCTGTGTTTGGGTTTGGATGTTTTACACCAGAAACTTTGAAACTGAAGTTTCAGAGGAATGGAAAAGCCAAATATTTTTCTTTTATTATACATAGTTATGAAACTACTTCTCTTCTAGAAAGAATATGTTTTATTAAAAAAAAAAATACGTGTGTGGCTTCCAGTCCTTTCGGCTTCTAACTCTCTATGGCACTGCTAGTTGGCTCAGCGGGCATGAAACTAAGTTAGCGGAACCATTTGCCCCACGGGCCAGACAACTTTGACTCATGTGAAATGACTGTCAGCACACACCCCCTCATCATGGGTCTCTCATTGCCACAGGGATGGTGATGAATCTGGACAAATAGAATAAAAATGGATTTTTTAGGGGCGCCTGGGTGGCTCAGTGGGTTAAGGCCTCTGTCTTCGGCTCAGGTCACGATCCCAGGGTCCTGGGATCGAGCCCCACGTCGGGCTCTCTGCTCTGCGGGGAGCCTGCTTCCTCCTCTCTCTCTCTCTGCCTGCCTCTCTGCCTACTTGTGATCTCTGTCTGTCGAATAAATAAATACAATCTTTAAAAAAAAATGGGTTTTTTACAATTTCATGAAGTCTCAGGACTTTATAAAGTCTAGGATAGGTCAATGGTATCATCTCTGTTTTTAAAAAACACTAAACACTTGGGGCACCTGGGTGGCTCAGTGGGTTAAGCCTCTGCCTTCGGCTCAGGTCATGGTCTCAGGGTCCTGGGATGGAGCCCAGCATTGGGCTTTCTGCTCAGTGGGGAGTCTGCTTCCCCCTCTCTCTCTGTCTGTCTCTCTGCCTACTTGTGATCTCTCTCTGTGTGTCAAATAAATAAATAAGATCTTTTAAAAGAAGAAAAATAAAAACAAAAACACTAAACACTCTATGTAAATAAGTCAATAGATACATGTTGTCTTATGCTTGAAGATTTCGCAGAAAAATTCTCAAAACCTTCCTCAATGTCCAGTAATGGCTGCAAATGACGTGGGTCCCCTTTCTCGTATCCTAAATCTAGGGAGAATATCCTAAATCCACCCAAAATAACCATAGGACCAATAAAAGTACACCCTTTAGGTGGCAGATAGGGCCTATACCGATCATTCCATCCCAAGATATGGTCCAAATTGTACATATAAAGAGATTCAAGATAAGTTTTAAATTCAATAAATATTTGTGGCTGATTATACGCCAGACACGATCTTTTCTCTTGCAGAGAAAGATTAGGAGCTCAAAAATATGGATGATCAGTTCACAAATGGTTACATGAATAAAGGAAGAGGTGTTCCATGGATATTTTCTGAGCCTCTGAAAATAATAGAGATTTAATTATGAGGCAGTTGCTCAAAACACCAACAATGTGAGAGATGGAAACCAGTGGAATAGAACAATGATTTAGTCGTACATGACCTTCTTATTAGTCTATTTTATCTCTTATATCCAATTTTATTCCTCCTGTTGTGAATCGAGATCTTTATTTCTCAGGGTTATGGTGTGTTTTATGTCATTCGAGGCCCATAACATCTTTTGGGGATAGGTATTTTTACTCACATCTTACAAATAAGGGAACTGAGCCTGACAAAGGCATAATAATTTTCTCATAGTAAAGCAGCTAATAATCAGTAGACCCAAAACTTAGACCCAGTTAATCCTAATATAAATCCTGTCAATTCTCCCTTAGATCACACTAGTCACTGCGCAGGCATTCTCCAATGACAAATAGATCATATTCCAATACTTTGTTTTGGAATTTAAATCTGAATTTAATCTCTGTAGAAACTATGTTATAAATGGCAGCAAAATTCCCATCTAGCTCGGGAAAGACGGTTTCACCTGAAAGATGCAAATGAATCATTGCAGACTCATTAGACAGATTTCTGGGATCTGGAAACAAGAGACTTGTAATGACCGCCCCTCGCTACACGGGTTATTTGCATTTTTACAAAAAGTGCTTTGTATGCGACAATGAAGCTATAATTGGTGAAATTACATGTAATATTTCAGACAGAAGTGGTATGCAAATTGCTAGCATGGGAAAAAAGATAGTTTGGGACTTAGAAATCTACCACTAAGCTCACTTCTGCCTTAGATACTCCTGATTTCCATAATTCTTTTCTTCCTCCACTTAAAAAAAATGCAAAACATAACAGAAATATAAGAAAGCACATAAAATATAAATATACCTCAAAGGATTACCATAAATTGAAAACCCATATTTGGGTACATACAGCAGGTACTTTTTAAAATCTGACTTCATTCAGTCACCAGTATTATTTTGATATTCATTCATGTTGTTTTACTTAATAATCATCCATCATATTGTTGAGGAATATTACATTGTATGGATATACCACAATTTCTTTATCTATTTACCTGTTGATGGGCCTTTGAGTTGTTTCCAGCTTGGAAGTATTACAAATAGAGCTGCTATGAACTTTTGTGTACAAGTCTTTGTATAGACATATGATTTCATTTTTTATGTATAGTTACCTCTTAATGGAATGGATGGAGTGTGCGATAGGCATATGTTCACCTTTTAAAAAGTATCAAACTGGTTTTGCCTATCGGAATCATTTTGTGTTATTCTACAAACAATGCATGAGAGTTCCAGTTGTTCCATATCCACACCACTCTGTTTAATCTTAGCCATTCTAATAAGTGTGTAATCCTATATAATTGAGCTTTTAATTTGCAATTCCCTGATAATTAATGAAGTAGAACATCTTTTCATGTATCTTTCCATTTGCATATCTTCTTTGGGAAGTGTCTATTCAAGTCATTTGCCCATCTTTTTTTTTTTCTTTTTTTTTAATTGGATGGCTTCTTTTATTATTGAATAGTGAGTGTTCTTTATTTTGGGTATAAACCCTTAATAGATACATGATTTGAAAATCCTTTCTTCTGCTCTGTGGTTTATTTTCCAGTCTCTTAATAATTTCTTTCTTTTTTTTAAAGATTTTATTTATTTATCTGACACACAGAGAGAGATCACAAGTAGGCGCGGGGGGGTGGGGGAGCAGAGAGCTTGATGCGGGACTCAATCCCAGGACCGTGAGATCATGACCTGAGCCGAAGGCAGAGGCTTAACGCACTGAGCCACCCAGGCGCCCAATAATTTCTTTCAAAAAACAGAAAGTTTTAATTTTGATGTATTATAATTTATCAGGTTTTTTCTTTTTAAGAATCATGCTTTTGGCATCGTATCTAAGAAATCTTTAACTTCAGGTACTGTGGACTGAATGATGCCCCTTCCATTCATATACTGAAGCCCTAACACTCAACATAACTATATTTGGAGATAGGACTTATGAGGATGTAATTAAGGATAAATGAGGACATAACATTGGGGGCCCTGATCCAAGATGATTAGTTTTCTTATGAGAATAGACAGAGAACCTGCACTCTCTCTGCTATGCGGGGATTCAGTGAGAAGGCATCCATCTACATTAGAAAGAGAGTTCTTGCCAGAAACTGAATCAGCAAACACCTTGATCTTAGACCTGCCAGCCTCCAGAAAGGTGGGAAATAAATTTCTGTTGTTTAAGCCACCTAGACGGTAGTATATTTTTATAGCAGCCCAAGCAGACTAATACAGCAGATGATGCAAATTTGGTCTGTATTTCCTTTTAGAATTTTCATGGTTTTACATTTATAAAATGTAAAATCATTTGTAAGTGATTTTTACATTTATGTCCATGATCCGTTTTGAGCTATCTGTGTGTATTAATATCTTTAAATTTATTTCAGCAAAATTTTATGGTTTTCAGTATCCTCAAGTATTTCATTTTCTGATATTTTTGTTATTATAAACAGTATTTTTATTTCAATTTCTAGTTGATCATCACCAGCACTGAGAAATATAATTTATTTTTCTGTACTGATCATACATGAGCCAACCTTGCCAAATGCACCAATTATTTCTAGTAGCTTTTTTGTAGACAGGATTTTCTACATAGAGGAACAAGTTGTTTGCAAATAAACACAATTTTACTTCTTTCATTCCAATCTGAATGCTTTTCCTTTCTTGCCTATGACATTGGCTAGAACCTTCAGTACAACCAATGTTGAATCAAAGTGGTAAAAGTGAAAGTCTTTGTTTTGTTCCTCATCTTTAAAAGAGAACATTCAGTGTTCTTATGATGAACATTCATTCATCATAAGTATGATGTTGCCTATAGGATGCTTAAAGATGAAGGTTTTTAATTGCAATTGAATTCCTTTAACTGATAAAAGTGTATGCAGATTATACATTTCTTCCTTAGTGTGCTTTTGTACTTACGTCTTGCAAGAATTTCTCCTTTACTTTTAATTATTCAAGTTTAATAACTTAAGATGACTCATAGCACTCACATATTTTTCTTTTAAAACATGTAGAAACAAAAAAGATATCATTTTCCTCTTTTCTGATATTGCTAATTTGTGTTTTTATTTCCTAATTGATATGAATATAGGTTTTCATAAGTTTCATGGATCTTCTCAAAGAACTAACTTTTGGTTTTATTGATTTTTCTCTATTGTTCTTCTATTTTCTGCTTCTTTGATTTATTTTTATCTTGGACTTACTTCAAGTTTCATTTGCCTTTTCTTTTCTCATTTCTTAATTTAGAAGCTGAGGTCATTGGTTTGTGATCTTTGTTCCTTTCTAGTTTGGGCTTAGTGCTATAACTTTTCCTCTAAGTTCTGCTTTGTCTGAATCACACAGTTTTTTTAAACATTGTGTTTCCATTTTAATTCAATTCAAAATATTTTCTATTTTTTAAAATTTCTTATTTGATCCATAAGTTATTTAGCAATTACTCTTTCTCTCTCTATTACTCTTTCTATTTCTATTTCTATATCCTATTTTTATTACTCTCTCTCTATTACTCTATTACTCTTTCATTTCCAAATACCTAAAAATTTTCCAAAAATCTTTCTGTTGATTTCTGACTTAGTTTCATTTAATCAGGGAATACTTTTTATATGACTTTAATAATTTTACAGTTTTTAAATTTATTTTATTCTCATAACAATTGCACCTCTACCTGGAAAATAGTCTATGATCGCTGAGGAAAAAAACGTGTGTTCTTTGCTGTTTGGTAGAGTTTTCTGAAACTGCCAACTAGGCTGATTGCAAGTATTTCCGTAAATATAAATTAGATTGTTTGATAGTGTTGTTCAAGTCAAATATAATTTTATTGATTTTTCTGTCTACTTTCTGTCAATCATTGAAACCTCTGACTATATTTATGAATTTATCTATTTCTCTCTTTAAGTCTATCAGTTTTTACTTTATATAATTTGAAAGTCTGTCAATAGGTAGCACCAGTTGTTTAAAATTTTGTACCCCTTGATCGATTGTCTCCTTTACCATTATAAATTGACCATTTAAATTTTTGTTCTTTCCTCTGAAATTCACTTTTTCAGACATTCATATAGTTATTCCAACTTTTTTTTTTTGATTCATCGTAACATTGAATACCTTTTTCTATTTTTCATTTTGAGAACTCAGTAGCCAGTCTAACAGTTATGCCTTTAAAAGCAATTTGCTTCTTCCCTGCCCCCTCTGCCCTGGCTGTAGTGTGTGATTTCTAAGTGTGATTTTCTTTTTAGTTATTGAAATTTATAGGACTTCTTGATTCTGCATCATGATCCGTCTTGTCTTTTGTCAGCTGTATATTATCCACTATTTAATCAAAATACAATTTTCTATTAAAATCATATATGATAACTTTCTAGAGTTTTTATTTTAATTCTTGTTACACTTTCCAGTTCTCTAACAAAGTTCTCAATTAACTTTCATCTCTTTAAACATAAAAAGTAGAGCTACTTTAGGGGCACCTGGGTTACCCAGTCATTAATCATCTGCCTTCAGCTCAGGTCATGATCCTGGGGTCCTGGGATCAAGCCTCTCATCGGGCTGCCTGCTCAGCGGGAAGCCTGTTTCTCCCTCCTCTACTCCTCCTGCTTGTGTTTCCTCTCTCGTGGTGTCTCTCTCTGTCAAAAAAATAGATAAATAAAATCTTAAAAAAAAAAAAAGTCAAGCTACTTTAAGGTCTATGTTTTAATATTTCAGTATCTGGGGTTCCTATGGGTGTGTTTCTGTGATCTGATACTTCTGCTCATTTTCCTTCATGTTGTTGTGTCTTTCCATGTTCAAATTATTCTTGAAATAATTTAAGACCAAAATCAATGCTAAATTTCTTGAGAAGGGATCAGTTTGTTTGAGTATGAAAGGGACCTGGTAGTGGTAATACTCCAGGAAACTCTTAACCTAATATTAGGAATTGAGATGGTATAAAGCTAGGCTTTTCTGTTTGTAGGACCTGTTCCTGATTCATCCATATTCCCAGGATGCAACCCTCAGGATCTTAACGAGAGTAAGAGTTGTTCACAGGTGTTCATATCTAGATAGAGTCTTACTTACTTACTCTTACTTCGCACTGCAAGACTGTTAAAAATGACACCTACTCTTTCCACACTTGGGAGAGAAAGAAGGAAAAACAGTAAGGTTAAAAGAACCCCAAATATTGAGGTTATTACTCTAAGCCTACATCCTCCCCCAAATCCTGGTTCCATTACTTATCTCTTATTTGTCTTCTCTCCAATACACTTAATAGGCTTCTAAAACTTTCCTTTTTCCAACTAGTTTATTTTTTTCTCAGCAGGGAAGTTAATTAGAAATATTTAATATATTTAATTTATCTTTATCGAAAGAAATAACTCTTTTTCCTCTTGCCTTTGTTTTGTTTTGGTTTGTTTTCAGTTGTTACTATGGCAGTGGGGAATACTGGCAAACTGAATTGTGGCTGGTGGTGAACAATTGTAGGAACATAAGTGTCACTTATAATTAAAAGTGTGTATAATCTTCCCAAATAAATGAGGCTTATAGATGCTTCTTGCTTCATCTTTAATTTAAATAAAATAGATAAGTCCAATCTGAACATTGCCCTCTGCACTCCTAGTAACTTTCCTCTGAGAGTCTTTGGACCTATCTAAACTACTTCTACTGTAATTTAATTGTTTTGTGTCTGTTAAGTCCTCATTTTCTGAGTAGTTTGCAAGTACTTTAACCTAAATCTTTTTTCTATGTCCTTTTGAAGACCATCCACATTATTAAAATGATGGGTACTCAAGAAATAAAATTGCTCAATGCCCTCACTTGCCCTCAAGAAGAATCCCAAGGTTGTTTTGTTGCCATTGAAGATCTTCATCCTCTGCCACCGCCATAATTCCCAGCCGTGTATTACAACCCTGCTTCCCCAATGCCTAGACACAAAAGGTGAATGCTCTAATCCCACTGCTTACATGCATGCATCCGCACACTCAGAGCCTGCCTGGTAAATTCTAGCCCTTCTGCCCCGATTCCTCTCCTCTCTGCTGTACTGTGTTTAACACCTACTATACTCCTGCTTAGCTGTGAGAACTCAGACATCACCTCCTCCAGGAAGCCTTCCTGATCTATTGTAGTAAATGCTGATTATAGGGGTTCTATCGTAGCCCCATTCCAGTGCTTTCAGGACTATATTATAATCATCTCTTTATCTGGATGTTTCCTGCACTTGACTGTGAATTTCTCAAGAGGCTTATGATTTCATTGTCTATATACCTATTGCTTTTCCAAATCCTAGATTCTCAATAAATACTGAATAAGTGACTAAATACAGAGATATTACAGATAAAAGGAATGAAGATGCTGAATTAATAGTCAATTGCTGAAAATCACAAAAATGATGGGTGGTAACAATATGCAAATGAGTGCTTTAGACTATGTTGTCAGACCTCTGTGAGCTATGCTACCAAAAAGTAAACATGCCAAGGAAAATCCTTAAAGAAGAAAAAGAGGTAAACATAATGTCCACCTTTAAAAGAAGGAAAAAAGGAAATTGGTCAGCCCAAAACCCAGTGCCTGGGAAGTTACTAAGATAAATCATTAAAATGATCAATTTGCAATCACCTAGAGGAGCATAACAGACTGGGTAGCAACCAACATGGCTTTTAGAGAAACAAATCATGGCAGACCAATTTAATTTCCTTCTATGATAGAGTGACAGGCCTTGTAGATAAAAAGGATGCAATAGATGTAATCTCCCTAGACTTCTGTAAGCCTTTGATTCTGTCCCACCTGACATTCTCATCAACAAACTGGGGAGATCTAATCTAAACCACACAGCTATTCAGCGGGTGCACAGCTGACTGGGCAGAGGCCTCCAGAAAGCGGTCGTCAATGACTTACCATCAGCCCAGGAGAACAGAACTGGCAGGAAGCCTTGTGGTGGGGTCTAGGATCGTTGGAAATTTTTACAGTTAAAATGGAAGGAAAAATCATGTCCAAAAAAAGACGTATGTAATAAAGGATATGTTTGCACAGGAACTGCTGCAAATATATTTGGAATCTAAAGAGTGTCTCTGCTTGGGATGACTTGGCATGAAACAAATGGATCAAAAAGCAAATACATAAACGCTGTGAGCGACCTCTCTTCATACTGGATTGCATTACATATGAGTGAGAGCGCCAGGTCTATAGCGGTAACCCCAGAAATGTCATCACTTCCACACACATGCCCACCACTGCCCGTGTTGTCTTCCCGAGTAAAATCTCTGCCAAGCAACACCCTGCCATGTGCTTCTATCATCTGTTTGTACTGGGTCGCTATGCACTGCCAGCCGGCTCTGTCCCTACTATTCCTTGCCGCAGCTTCCTCAGCTGGTGACACAGACCACTTCAACCCAAACTTCCCTCTTCTCATTCTGTCTCATGAAATCTACTTGCACTCACAATACTGGCCCACCTGCTCTCACCCGTGTTTTCTTCCTTTGCTCAGTATCTGGCAGGTGCAGGTGAATGAGACAGATTGAATGGAAACTCGGAGTGATGAAATAGTTAGGGAGAGACATTTAGAGATGAACTGATCATCAGGACCCTGTAGGGCTTTTTTTTTTAAAGGACAATTTCACGCCTGGGTAGCTCAGTTGGTTAAGCATCTGACTCTTGATTTTGGCTCAGGTCATGGTTTCAGGGTCCTGAGATCAAGCCCCACATTGGGCTCTGTACTCAGAGCTCAGTGTGGAGTCTGCTAGAGATTCTCTCTCTCTCCCTTGGCCCACCCCACTGTGCTCTCTCTCTTTGTCTCTCTCTCTCTCTCTCAAATAAATAAATAAAATCATTTTAAAAATAAATAACAGGAAAATTTCAGTAGGTTTGAGGTTAGGGTCTGGAAAATAAAAGATGGGAGAGATGGCTTGATGGACTGGGCAACTAAAAAGAATGTGGTAAAAGAGAAAAATGTTAGAAATCAGGTTTGGGATTCAGATGAGAACTGGCCATCAACCACCACCAAAAAGACAAAAGATAACAAATGTTGGTGTCAATGTGGAGAAACGAGAACATTGTGCACTGTTGGTGAGAACAGGAGCTGGGGTAGTCACTGTGGAAAACAGTATGGAGGTTCCTCGAAAAATGAAACATAATTTTATGAATTTGGGCTTTCTCTCTTTTCTTTTGGATTAGTGTGGCCAATGGTTTATTGATCTTATTGATTCTTTCAAAAAACCAGCTTCTAGTTTCATTGATATGTTCTACTGTACCTCTGGTTTCTACCTCATTGATCTCAGCTCTAATCTTGATTATTTACCTTCTTATGTGTGGAGTTGGTTTGATTTGTTGTTGATTCTCCAGTTCTTTAAGGTGTAGAGACAGCTGGTGTGTTCTGGATTTTTCAATTTTTTTGAGGGAGGCTTGGATGGCTATGTATTTCCCCCTTAGGACCTCCTTTGCTGTATCCCATAGGTTTTGGACCAAAGTGTCTTCATTCTCATTGGTTTCCATGAATTGTTTCAGTTCTTCTTTGATCTCCTGGTTGATCCAAGCATTCTTAAGCAAGGTGGTCTTTAGCTTCCAAGAGTTTGAGTTCCTTCTGAATTTTTCCTTGTGATTGAGCTCCAGTTTCAAAGCATTGTGATCTGAGAATATGCAGGGAATAATCTCAGTCTTTTGAGATTGAGTCCTGATTTTATTTTTATTTTTATTTTTTTTAAGATTTTATTTGTCAGAGAGAGAGAGAGGGAGAGAGAGCAAGCACAGGCAGACAGAATGGCAGGCAGAGGCAGAGGGAGAAGCAGGCTCCCTGATGAGCAAGGAGCCCGATGTGGGACTCGATCCCAGGACCCTGGGATCATGACCTGAGCCGAAGGCAGCTGCTTAACCAACTGAGCCACCCAGGCGTCCCGAGTCCTGACTTTAATTTCTTGAGGAATCTCCACACTGTTCTCCAAAGAGGCTGCACCAACTTGCATTCACACCAACAGTGTAAGAGGGTTCCCCTTACTCCACATCCCCTCCAACACATGTTGTTTCCTCTCTTGCTAATTTTGGCCATTCTAATTGGTGTAAGGTGATATTTCAATGTGGTTTTAATTTGAATCTCCCTGATGGCTAGTGATGATGAACATTTTTTCATGTGTCTGAAAGCCATTTGTATGTCTTCATTGGAGAAGTGTCTGTTCATATCTTCTGCCCATTTTTTGATATGGTTATCTGTTTTGTGTGTGTTGAGTTTGAGGAGTTCTTTATAGATCCTGGATATCAACCTTTTGTCTCTACTGTCATTTGCAAATATCTTCTCCCATTCCGTGGGTTGTCTCTTTGTTTTCTTGACTGTTTCCTTTGCTGTGCAGAAGCTTTTGATTTTGATGAAGTCCCAAAAGTTTATTTTTGCTTTTGTTTCCTTTGCCTTTGGAGACATATCTTGAAAGAAGTTGCTCTGGCTGATATCAAAGAGATTACTGCCTATGTTCTCCTCTAGGATTCTGATGGATTCCTGTCTCAAGTGGAGGGGATGTGGAGAAAGGGGAAACCCTCTTACACTGTTGGTGGAAATGCAAGTTGGTGCAGCCTCTTTGGAGAACAGTGTGGAGATTCCTCAAGAAATTAAAAATAGAGCTTCCCTATGACCCTGCAATTGCACTACTGGGTATTTACCCCAAAGATACAGATGTAGTGAAAAGAAGAACCATCTGTACCCCAGTGTTTATAGCAGCAATGGCCACGGTCGCCAAACTGTGGAAAGAACCAAGATGCCCTTCAACGGACGAATGGATAAGGAAGATGTGGTCCATATACACTATGGAGTATTATGCCTCCATCAGAAAGGATGAATACTCAACTTTTGTAGCAACATGGACGGGACTGGAAGAGATTATGCTGAGTGAAATAAATCAAGCAGAGAGAGTCACTTATCATATGGTTTCACTTATTTGTGGAGCATAACAAATAGCATGGAGGACAAGGGGAGTTAGAGAGGAGAAGGGAGTTGGGGGAAATTGGAAGGGGAGGTGAATCATGAGAGACTATGGACTCTGAAAAACAATCTGAGGGTTTTGAAGGGGCAGGGGGTGGGAGGTTGGGGGAACCAGGTGGTGGGCATTAGAGAGGGCACAGATTGTATGCAGCACTGGGTGTGGTACAAAAACAATGAATACTGTTATGCTGAAAATAAAAAAAAATAAAATAAATTTTTTAAAAAAATGAAACATAGAGCGACCCTATGATTCAGCTATTTCCCTTTTGGGTATTTATCCCAAGAAAATGAAAAGACTAACTCTAAAAAATATCTGTACTCCCATGTTTATAGCAGCCTTATTTGTAATAACCAAGACATAGAAATAACCTGTATCTATCAATGGATGAGTGGATAAAGAAGATGCAGTACATGTATAATTCAGCCATGAAAAAGGGAAATCCTGCCATTTGCAACAACATGGGAAGACCTGGAAGGCATTATGCCAAGTGAAATAAATCAGAGAAAGATAAATACTGTATGATCTCACTTACATAGGGAATCTAAAAAAGAACACCACCACCACCAAACTCACAGAAAGAAAAAACAGACTTGTAGTTATGAAAAATGGGGGTTGGAGGAAGGTGGCCAAAATGTACAGACTTCCAGTTAGAAGATTAATAAGTCCCAGGGATGGGTTACATAGCGTGGTGACTACAACTAACATTGCTGTGTGACATACAGAGGACATGTGAACAGAGTAGATCCTAAGAGTTCTCATCACAAGGAGAACATTTTTTTCTCTGCTTTTCTTTTCTTTTTACTGTATCTCTAGGAGATGATGGAGGCTAACTAAAGTTATTGTGGTAATTGTTCACGATCGACGTAAGTCAAGCCTTAAACTACACCTGAAAATATACCTTACACTTAGACAGTGCTGTGTGTCAATTATTTCTCAATAAAACTGGAAAAAAAATTGGCAGTCGAGACAACGGCCCAAAGATAAGGTACGAGAGGCCAGAACCGCAGATTGGTAGGAAAAGCACTTAACTTGAAATCATAAGATCTGCCACTTATTAGCTCTTTGACATTCAGAAATTCATTCAGATTTTCCAAGTCGGATCTGTCAACTGTAAAATAAGCTTATTACCTAACAAATCAACACAAGAAAACCAGATCAAATATTATATATGAAGGAACAGAAGAGTATAAAGCAGTATACAACTGTTAAATTAGTAGTAGTGGTGGTAGACCATATACCAGTATATCATGGTAGTATACCAAGATACCCACTGGTTATATAAGCTTTAGGTCAAGGGGGTCTGAAAGAGGGACAGGGATTTTGACTACATGACAGGAGCACCTTTAAGACCCAAAGGAACATCTTCATGTAAAAGGAGATAAAGAGACTTCTCTTTGGATGGCAACCTTGGAAACAAACGACTGAATTCCTTAATTATTTTTTTAAGATTTATTTATTTGAGAGAGAGGAAAAGAGAGCGGATGAGTGGTAGGAGGGGCAGAAGGAGCAAGAG
Source organism: Enhydra lutris kenyoni (assembly GCF_002288905.1). Taxonomy (NCBI): domain Eukaryota; kingdom Metazoa; phylum Chordata; class Mammalia; order Carnivora; family Mustelidae; genus Enhydra; species Enhydra lutris. The sequence continues at coordinate 7,330,153 of NW_019154145.1, read as the reverse complement.
ACTCTCCAGCAGACTCCTCATTGTGTGTGGAGCTGACATGGGCTTGAAATCATGACCTGAGCCAAAATCAAGGGTCGGATGCTTAACTGACTGAGACACCCAGATGCCCCTGAATTCCTTCACGAAGCATTCGTCCTCAGTGGTCATTTATGCCACTCAGCAGCAAAAGTCTAAGAACTCAAATCACTTTCTAGATACATAATGCCGACCAGAGTAACAGCAGTAACATGAAAATCACCTTACCCACCTCATCTAAGTACTTCAGGTGAAATGTTTTGGGAGACAGTATGATTCAGGGAATTGCTTTAATACCCCGATCTGCATATATGGGCAGGGTAAAAGGAGCCCAGTAGGAAACGATGCATTTGATATCTTGACTTATACTCCTCATCCTTTACATTTCTTGGTTTTTCCTGGCTGGGAAGATTGTCCATCTTCTCAAACCATCTGGACTTACTTCCAGCTTTTCTTGTGATTAGTGGGAAGGTCACCTGCCCCCCACATTCACGTTCAGTGCCTATAAATTAAAATTATCTTGTCAACATTGATTTTACTGAATTCAGAGTCTTGTCGTCTCTCCTTCCTTACCACCTTTTAAAAAAAGATTTCTTTGCTTAAACAGAAAACATGATTTTACACACTCTCATGAGTGACGGAACTATCCCATTTGTCTCCAGTACCCTTCATAAGAATATGTTTTTATAAAGTGAAGCAGGAACATGGCTAAGATCCTTCCTGCCCTGGCATAAGACTCTCTGAGATTGAAGTTTCCAAACCCCTGGATGTGAACAAATTTCCTGAGTTCCGAGCTTCTGCCGCATGTGCCCCAGTGGTCCTTCTGTCTGGGTGAGAGACACGAACCCCCAGACAGAGATGGCTGTCCTTCATGCGTGCTTCTGGAAAGCCACCCTAGCAGCTGGACCACTGCTATTTTTATGCAAACTCGTGTTTGAGAGATAAGGAGAGGTCTGCTCTGCTCTCTGGGGAGGAATCTTAACTCTAAAATGGTCAATTAGATTAAACGTCCCTTCTGGAAAGAACAAAATAACAAGCAAATGGAATTTGTGTTATGTAAAGATGGGTGGCTTAGATTTTGTTCGAGATAACTTCTGAATTCACTAACAGGACTCCCTCTTTGCAGGAACAATTAGGCAAGAATCCAGCGGTGATGATCTCAGGAACATTCAAATCTTGTTCATTTGCTGGCTATATTCAGATCACAGCAGGGCTCCCCAGTAGTCCTTGTCATGGGAATACAGATCTGTGGGTTGGAAGAGTCCCCCCCCAACACACACACACATTTATGTTTGTGCATTGTCATGCTATCTGGGGAAAGTTATCAGAAGCAGAATCACTCTCCCCATTTCACGGGGGAAGGGACTGGAACACAGGCTCACGCAATTGGGCGTTGGTTGAACTGTCCCCAAACTGAGACCTTTGCCTCCTAAGAGAGAACTCTGCTGCATCATAATTCTTTTTATAGCTGCTGATGTATTTTGAATATAAGCTGTCAGAGAAGGTGGTAAGTATCACTCTCACGAGGCCGCTTGTCAATTCTAACTGTTCGTTTGTAATGGATTTGGCCATTTATGTTCTTTATAATATAAATTTGTGGGTGGGGAGAAAGTGGCTCCTTGTCGTCCAGTTAGGTGACTCGACAATCCCATTGCGGTAAGGTCTGAGCAGATGAGGTCTTGGGAGTGGTGAGGAGGAGAGGCAAGACGGGAGCCAGAGGAGATCCCTAATCAAAGCCAGTGATCCGGAATGAGGCTGTGAATTAGGCTGCTTTGGAGGCAGAATTAGGCTTCAAGCTGTAAAATATGGTGACGGTTTTATTCCAAGTAGCTTTTTTACAAAGTCCACATGAATCTACTATACTTTACAAACCTGAATTAATTCATTTTAATCCCATTCTACAAAGAGGTGTTATTGTACCGTTTTACTCCTAGGAAAACTGAGTAAGTAGCAAAAATAGAATGTAAATGGTGGCATTTTTAAATTTGTTACCTTATGAATTACTGATTTATAACAGTATTTAGGAGACAGAAATAAATTTAACTCTTGGCTTAAACCTTGGTTAAATCCCTAAAGAAATGTCAACCTCAAAATATAATTCAGGAAATTATCTAATAAGTTTTCTTTTTTTTTTTTTCACTATATAATAAAGGGGGAGGGGACTTAAGTTGAAGAAGAGAAAGAAATAGCAGATATGATGAGGGAATGAGCTGGTGAACTGATGTGAGTGGTCAGCATTGTAGTTCAGGCTTCCAAAAGCGAACAGAACATCTCGGTTAAGGGCAGGAAGCTGAACACCTACCATCATCTACAAATGCCCTTTGATACTTTGAATTCCTTCTCCTGAGCCCAGTTGCCATCTTTTGCATCCTCCTTAGTGCTTTCTTGGAATGCTGGCCACACTAGTGAACTGAGAGGCACCCCCCAATTACCAACTCATGTCATTGTTTGGACCCCAACAGAAAACAGAGCTTTGGAATGGTGGAAGGTGCCAGAAAAGTGTGCTATAAAAAGACAGGCAGAGGCATCCCTGGGTGGCTCAGTCAGTTAAGCATCTGCCTTCGGCTCAGGTCATGATCTCAGAATCATGGGATCAAGTCCCACATTAGGCTCCTTGCTGGGCGGGGAGCCTGCCTCTCTCTCTCTTTCCCTCTGCCTGCCACTGTCCTGCTTGTGCTCTCTCTCTCTCTCTCTCTCTCTGTGTGTGTGTGTGTCAAATAAATAAATAAAATCTTCAAAAACAAACAAACAAAAAATAAAAAACAAAATAAAACAGGTGGAATTCCCTGACAGTGGACAGAAGTTGGAGGGGAGGGAGGGAAACAGTGAAAGGAAAAACTAAACAGAGCTTCCGTCTAGATAAAAAGCAGAAAAAAATTGTTAAGGGTGATACCACACGCAGAATACTATTGATATATGAAGATTAAAGAGAAGTAAACATTAAGGGTATGAATTTGCAACTAGTCGATAAATAAGGTCTGAAGATCCAGGGCACAGCAATATCGTACTGCATTGTGAACTTCAGAGTTGCTAGGCGAGGAGATCCTCATTTTTCTCCCCACAAAGAGATACGCGATGTGATAGAGGAGCTCAAGGACGCTGCGGTGGTGATCAGATCGCAACACGTAAATGTCTTCCATCAACACATTGTACGCCCTACGCTTGCACAATGCTCTCTGTCAAATATATCTCAATAAAAATAAGAAGAAACATCATTATTTCTTCAAGGATCAGTGAAGATATAGGAATGGGGAAGGCCTTCCCTAACAACATTCATCATCCTTGACAAGAGTTGACTCCGTGTCCAAGATTTTTCCATGCTCTACCTCAGTTCATCTTTATGGCCTTTCCTATCATCACTGCTTCAGTGAGGAGGAAAAAGAGGCCCAGAGAGATCAAACAGCTATCCCAAAGGCACCCAGCCCCTGAAAAGAAAGTCCTTTCTGAAGAAAAATGAGTAAAAAAATAAGGAGAGCCAACATTTATTGAATGTTCCTCTGTGCCAAGCATGGTTCAAAGCCTTCCGCGTGTATTATCTTTTTCAGTACAACATCTGAGGCAGCCGCTATTTTATCAATGAGGAAACTGAGGCACAGAGCACTTCAACTGTCCATGGCCTCCAGTTAATGCACAGTCAAACCAGGATTCAAATCACGACTGAAGAACCTTGGCCCTTTAGAGTTAACAATTATACCGACCTCATTAAGTTGTTTTATCAAATGAGTTGACACCTGTAGAAGGCTTAGCATTGTGCCTTGTACATAATAAGCATTTAAGAAAATTATTTAATTATATTATTACTAATAAGATCATACGCTGCTGCTTCTCAAAATGTAGACTGTGAAGCAGGCGGAAGTAAAACCGGAAAGATCAACATTCTAGGAAAAACTCTCTACAAGAGAATGAGCAACAGGTATAGAAATAAGGATGTTTCAAGGATTACTCACCTTGGATTTGAACGCCGGAATATTAATGCTCAGAGGAAATGCATCCAGGATACTGGGCGTGAAATTGAGGAGAATGATTGGCCGGGAACACACTGAACCGAAAGTTGCCCGGGATAGAGTTTGGGGCTGGAAATCCAACACAGAAGGAAAATCAACTTAATTCCAGCAGGTTGTGTTTTTTGAGGAAAAGAAAGGAGTATAACACATTTCTAGAGCTCCATCTCCATCATTGCCCAGGGTCCTTGCCTTGTCTTCAAAGTGCCCAGAAAAGAGAGTGACAACTTTTTTTACCCTATTACTATCAATGAGGAAAAATTCATGCCACAGGAGCGGATAACTGAGGCTGTGGATGGGAGGGTCTCATCTGTGCGTGCATTTCCAGCTAGACTCTCGCTCAAGTTCATGCTCATACATGTGGGACAGTGACTTATCCTTCCTTTTGAATAATCAGGTTGTATTCCTGGTTTGGACCTCTGCAAGATGAAGGGTAGTGGGTCTCTTAGCCTGGGTCAAAGAGCAGAGAATTCCTGTTTGATCTTTTGACCTTGCTTTGTTGTCTAAGATGAAATTGTGTTGACAGCAAAGCCAGCTTCCTGGGCCAGCAACCTGTGCAATCAGCCCAGACCCTGTGCTCAGAAGGACCCTGGGTTTGATTTAATGCTCTGCTGTCACTGTCTTGCAACTCTTTAAGAATTTTATCTTTGGACGGATGTTTTTTAAGTGAAATCCAGTGAGACAATGAGGAATATGCGAGCAGAGGAAACACACAGAGTGTTCCTCTGTTCCCAGTTGTCCCATTCTTGTCTAGCCTTTGGGATGCCCCTTGACCCTGGATGTGCGGAACTCACAGAGGTTCGAGGAGAGCGTGAGGTAAGCATGTTGCACTGCTAGAAGCTGCAGGTACCGAGAAGGGAAATAAAAACAGCTGAGTGCATTGTGTGTGGCATTTCCAGTGTTCTGAAAAGCATAAACCACATATGCATATATGAGTGCTGAAACAGGCATTGTGTGATTTCCGTGCTTATGAACTAAACGCTCCTAAAATTTCTTTGAAAACTGGCATCCCACGCTATAAAGATGAATGGTACAATCTGTGCTAAGAGTTTAAATTTTTAAATTTTCTTTACCTAGCATGACATTAAATAGCACAGAGTCTCTGGAAGAAGAGAGAAGGAGTTTTAGATTTTAATGCCTTTAATGGCACTTTTTTCCTGCTCTCCGAGCAAGAGGCCCCCATTTTTATTTTGCACTGAGTCTGCAAGTGATGTAACCCACCCTCATTGACATGTTCCCTGTGCCCGAGAGCCATGGTGTTTCCGAGGCACCCCTTTCTTGTTGGAATTCATCCCACACAGCCTGAGTCACTACTTAGCCTCAGACGCTCTTGGTGTGTTTGGAGAAGCAAGACCAGTTACACTCCCAGTGCTGTGGAGTGACTGGCTCCATCGTACTTGTTCCCTCATTCACTACAACTCCCTTGCCTCGGCTGGACTAAATCACTGTCTTCTCCATTCCCAGAGTCCTCGGTGAGCATCACTAGATCACTTCTTGTTCTTCATTGGCTTGGCTTCCATGTTTTCTCTTCCCGTTGGACTGTTAAGGAGTTCTTGGATGGCAAAGACAAGAAGTCTGTGTCATTTCTCTTGTCCAGTCCAGACCTTGAACACCAGTCGCTCACAAACACTGTTACACTAAATTACATCTCCTCCCCTCAATGTACACTTCCCCATTCTCCTTCATTACCTCCTCACACATGCATAACAAAACCCTTTCTCCCCTAGTCCCTGACAGTAGAGGAGAGAACTCTTTTCTTGTCTTTGCACTATCCCACTGAACTAAATACAGCCGCCAATAGTCTACCTAAGAAACACTCCCTCGAAACCCATGACCAACCCCTTCCTCCATCTTGTGGCATCTCTCAGTCTACCATGCCCCCATCTCCGAGGGCAATGGAAGACATAAATAACTGCATACGGTTTTACGGGCCGGAGTTGGATTCCCAGATTGGCTTCTAGCTCATGCCTCTGGCCAAACCAATCAAGTTTCCTGCACTTCGATTTCCTCATTTTCTTAAACAGGCATGATAATCGTAGCCCCAGAGAGTGTGGTTGCGATATATGCCTGTCATTTCTACAGTGTTTGCTGTGTATCTTGTAGATCCAGACTACATAACTGGTGTTATTATTACTATTCCTATCTTCAGGAAGTTTCTATTATCAGGTTTCAAATCAGTGAGACACCTGCTGAATGTTTGAAGACCCAACAAAGACCAAGGAGCTAAATAGCACCCACCCCCTGAGGTGGTCAGTAGGCATTGGTGCTGTGACTGCACACCCTGCTTCCCTCGTTCAGAAGATTGTGCAGATGAGCTGGAACCTAAAATAAACAGGTCTGGTCTATAACGCTAAGTAAAGAGTAGGCACACCAGATTGGGGGGAAAAAATATAAGCGGGATGTATGTACGTGATTCTGTTCTTATTCCTGGTTATACCAATCTGTGTCCACACAGTAGGCTGGGGGCAAAGGGAGCAGCAACCCAAGAACATTTTGTTTTGAAGGCTGGGCTAGAATGCTCTAGGCTCCTCTTCCGTTGGAGTCCTACAAACCCGTCACTACTAGGCCTTGGCCAATGAATTCTGTTCAATGTGTGTGTGTGTCAGTAGAGAATATGGGATATGTAACTTAGACCCTGCAGTCTGTATCTCAACACAGGATATGTAGAGATAGGGACTATAGTCCTTTATTTTAGGTCTCTCTTCCAGTGGACCAAGAGCTGCTTGCTTGATTACAGTTAAGGGTGGCAAGCACCAGTGTCCAGAGGCGTCCTTGGGCTTCTGATGGCCAGGTCATCCTCTGACTCACCTTCCCAGAAGAAAGCATTTTTAGGAAGAATCCTTTATTTCTTAATATTTAGTGAGCACCTACTTTGAGAGCAGAAGATTAACAAGTTACCTGCTCTGCCCCTAAGAAAACTCAGTCTTTCTCAGAATGTCAGAAAAAGATACCAACCTATTTCACTAAAGACAGAGTGGACCTCTTCAACTGAACATTTGGACTCATGTTGCAAACTTTAAAGTTAATATTTAAAGCCACAGGCTGTGTGCGTGTGCGTGCGTGTGCGTGTGCGTGTGTGCGCGTGTGTGTGCGCGTGTGCGTGTGTGTGCGCGTGCGCGTGTGTGTGCGTGCGTGCGTGTGTGTGTGTGCGTGCGTGTGCGCGTGTGTGCGTGTGTGTGTGCGCGTGTGTGTGTGCGTGCGCGTGTGTGCGTGTGCGCGTGTGTGTGCGTGTGCGTGTGTGCGCGTGTGCGTGTGCGTGTGTGTGTGCGTGTGTGCGTGTGCGTGCGTGTGCGTGTGCGTGTGTGCGTGTGCGTGTGTGTGTGCGTGCGCGTGTGTGCGTGTGCGCGTGCGTGTGTGTGCGCGTGTGCGTGTGCGTGCGTGTGTGCGCGTGTGTGTGTGCGTGCGTGTGGTGTGTGCGTGTGCGCGTGTGTGTGCGTGTGCGTGCGTGTGCGTGCGTGTGCGTGCGCGTGTGTGTGCGTGTGCGTGTGTGTGCGTGTGCGTGCGTGTGTGTGTGCATGTGCGTGTGTGCGCGTGGGCAGATGACAGCTGACGAGGGGAAAGTAAGCCGAGATTAGAAGATAAGGCGACTGTGACAGTTAATGAGTCAGCAGCTCCTGGTGGCAATGACTTCAAGAACTGGACACAAAAGCAGAAACTATTTTTAGGCTCCAATTTCTGTTCCTGCCAACTCTTTGCAAAAGAGCGTAGATCTTCTTTACAAATCATGGTCCTCCTTTTCCGGACTTTTCTCGTCCTCACCTGTAAGTCATCTTTGGAACAACAAATACGTAAGGCCCATCTGGAGATTTTTTTCCAGGCTCTGCCGTGGCCGCGATTGGTCTGGCCTCCCAAACAAAAGGAAACTTCTTAATTCACCAGTCCTTTATTCGGCTACTTTCTTAGCCCTCTCCAGGATGGCTCCAATAAGGACGGCGTCTCCCTGAAGGCCTTTTTTAGCCGTAGGGAGAGAAACGTCTCCGCAGACTCTGTGCTGTGTGCGCTCACCAGTCCTATAATGGAATGCCAGCAATGTTGCCTAAAGCAACCTGACACACACAACAATATATGTATTCATTGGCCTATTAAACAGTGAAACAATTCCACAGCGCAGGCTTTGTGATCCGTGGGTCACAAACCCTCAGATTCTCGCTCTGTCCTTCTGCACACATCACCCCCTGGCCCCAGAACACGCATTTTATTGCACGTTTTGTGGCAAGATTTATGACAATTATCCCCCAAATCCATAATTAGCAAGTGGTAACAGATAGGCAGATAGACCCACCTAGAGTGACATCTCTGACAGATTGATACCCCTCCCCCCTTAAAAATACCTGCAAGGCTTCTCATTTTGAACGTGGCTCTCCTCACAGTGTTGGCAAGCCTAGTCTCGTGTTCACAGAAGGGGAGGGGGCTGTAAAAGCAACATGTTCTCACAAGCATGGCAGAGCCCATGCATAAACCATTGGGCTTTGCAATTAAAAACAGGTTTGGCTCCCCTCTGCCTCAGTTAGACGACGTCAGAGCAACAGTCATCCCGAAAACTTTCCCTTGTGAATTCAAATGAACTGTGAGTCTTGGGTTTCTCTCTGTTTGCCTGTGCATGCCTGGAGAGTGGATTGTTGGAAGGGGTCTGTGTGTTTCTTTCCAGGGTCATGCACTGATATGTACGTTTTGAATCATTGCGACCAGCTTGGTCTCTGTGACACTTTCCATTCTGTGCTCCTGGGGTACATGGGTAGCATTCTGGATTCGTTCCGTCAGGGTGATGAGCCCAGGTAAAGTAACTCTCCGAGTCTGATCCTTTGGCTGTAGGAAATGAGCCCTCATTCTACAGATCTGCCTGAGCATTTGAGTCGCACAGCTGGGCGTGAGTTTCAAAGATCCTGAAAAACATGAACACGTTTGCTCCTAGGAAGTTGAGTCAACTCGCCTACAATGACGGCTAATCTTATCTTTGCCATTGTCATCCTTGGACAGTGCCCTCAACTGTGAGATCGTGTAATATTTGGAGAAATCACTCCTGCCCCTTGCTTTATAGTGAAGAGCCTGGAAGAGACTGCATCACCAATTCCAGTTCCAGTGAAATCACCTATTTTGTACAAGACAGTTTGCTTCCATGCTTTTCCTCTTCTTCTTTTCCCCATTCAACTAAGCAGAAAGGAACAAAACAGACACTGCTCTTGAGGCGTTACTGCTAAAAGACAGTTTTGGAAGTTTGCCACAGAAGAAACTACAAAGTAGCCAAACCTAAGCCAAGATACAAAAACTGTCAGAGCACCGGCCACTGTGTCTGTGAAGAGGTTTCCCCAGTAGAACAGGCCGCCGGCACTCGGGCCCCTCCACTGATGTGCAAAGAAAGTTCTGTGAAAAGTCCATATATGAGGAATGTCCAATTTTCAATAACGATGGTGGTGATCAACATTAATTAAAAGAGAGAGACAGACAGAAAACAACAATTAATCTTAGTGCCCTATACTTGCTCTAACAGCTATCCTGGCATGACTTGGCCCCTGTCTAACTTAGAAGTCTCACCAAACCCCACTTAAGAAATTCTAGTCTGCTCAGTGTTTCTTTGGGCAAAATTATTTTACTTCATGCAACCCCTCGAAAAGTTGTTCAATAGAATAATTGTTAACATACAGATTGACTTTTTGTTGCATCATTTGGAAATGCATAGTTTGAGACGAATGTAAAACATTTTTGTGATGTATGAAGTAAAAAATTATCAGAACAAAGTAAATAAAAATATGCTAAGACACATAATGGTATGTGTCGTTGCACTGAAAAACTTAAAAAAAATGTTTGACCTATTTTGTCATACATTTTACCCTTAGATGCATGCATATAATTTCATATTTCTCAAAAATATATATTTTGCCTGTTTTCGGTCTGTGGACTCACTTCGAATAGAAAAAGAGAAAATAAATTGTCCTAAATACAAACTTTTATTTTTGTCTTGTTAAAGGAAATCAATTTCCTCAATTAGTAAGGTATTAACTATAAAGAAATATTTTCCATTTTCATCAGTTCCACATATCAGAGATTTTGCATTGATTTGGGCTCCCACTTGCTAGACTGTGTGTTTTAGGACATGGTACATAAAAGGTAAAGCATAAGAAGCAACTTTAATTTTAGTCCAGCTAAGGCAGAGAGATAAATTCAACTTTTAGTATCATGAAAATCACATTATAACTTCATAAAAATTATGCACATAAAAATAAAACAAATATCTATGTGTAAAAATAAAATAATTTCACAAATCTCTAAGTAGCTGGAGTCTCCCCTCCATTTGTCAGAATAATGAGCAAGGAACTGCCATCGATTCGTTTCAATATTGACGGGAGGGGAGAGAAAAACTATGCCTTTTGTACGCTTGTAAGTTTTACTGGAAAAGTTACTCTACACGAGTCTATTCTTTACTACTGCAGTGCTAACAGCTTCAGTTCCTCCCGGTTATGGATCTCAAGTGTGGTAGGAAGAAAAGAGGAATAAAGGGGGTGATAGGTCTCTAAGCTCACGTTTTCAAAGACCCAATAAATGACCCGACCCAGCGATTAGAGAAAGTGACTGAGCTGGAGAAGGGTTAAATAATGGAATGCTCAGAACTCATTAGGAATAGTGATAATTACTTCTTGTGAGAGCTCCCGCGGACGGAGGGCGAAGGACGGCTTCCAGGAGTGGGCCGGAGAATCGGAAAGTTATTAAGGAAAATTCCTAGATCTTAATCACGAGCTTACGCGTCTGTACATTAAACGCCCCCCCTGCAACAGAAAAGGTGTGCACGTGTCATTGATATCATTATAGCCAACGTGTTGCATGTCTGAACTGAAAAGTCCCACTGCCGGAGTGCCTCCTGGCAGCTAGAGTGTCAGAGCGGTGTTTAAGCAGCTTGTGGGTGTTTTAGTTTTGTTTTTTAGCCACACAGCCAACCTTACAAGTTGGAGACTTTGCTTTCCTCTTTCTGAGGAGGCTTTCTTGGTGAAGACGAGAAGAAATGAAAGCACCTGCGGATTGTAGGGCACTGATGACCGTGACCCATGCGAGTAAGCAGGCGAGTCCTGCCTCCCTCCCCTGCGCTGGAGAACCAGGGACGGGACTTGAACGTGAACCTCTGTCTCTCTTCCTTTTTATTTTTGCTCGCACACAGCCTGTAAAAACATAGCTGAAAGCACAGACTTACCACACAGGTGTGTTTTGGAAGTCGCTAGTAAAAATGATTTTAAAACTTGCAGAAACTGCCAAGCTCTGAGAAAATGCTCATTAAAGACCCATAAACTTGTGAAAATTGAGGAGAAAACATCCAGTAAACTTTTTTTGGTGTGCTTTAAAGAAGTCGGTGTAGTCTCTGCGCATGTGGGCTTGGCTGCGGTGAACTTGGGCAAGAAAAACAAGCTTGGCCATTATTTCTCAATAGAGCGCTGGGGAGAGTGAAGACAGCAGCTTGGTATGCACGAGGTCGGCCGGGAAGGCAGTGGGTCCTGCCCTTCGCCCTTATAATTCTGCACCCATCCCTGAGCACTCCCAGACAGTGCCCACGATCTCGATGCTAAACCAAGTAGGAACACTGTCACATGAGCCGGACGGTGGTCGCTGAGTCCGTTTCTGCCAGAGATCTGCAGCGGGAGGAGGGGGACTGAGCCAACTGGGTGGGTGTTTTTCACCACCGGCCTGGGATTCTTTCGTGGTGACTGTGATGAGAATCAGACTCGCATGGTCTCCCAGCCCCCGATGCTGCGTCGGCAGTCTTCTAAGAGCTTACGGTTTCACAACCAAAAGGAGAGAATTTATTTCTCTAATTTTGTGACACCTGTAGAACGTTTATTTTTTATTTAAAAAATTATTGTAAGCTTAAAAAAATAAAAAGAAATAAAAACAAGAATTATTTTAAGCGAAAAAATTGTTTTTTATTTTAAGCTAACTCAGCCGGCTAAATTCTACGTGGTCACTTCATTTCTGAGAATCTAGGGACTCCGGTCTTTATTCAGCAGCATGTTTTTCAAACTTGCATAAGCCTGAGACTCTCCTAGAATGCCTGCTAAAAATACAAAGTCCTGAGCACTGTCTAAGTCCCAAGGGATCAAAATCTCTAAAAAAGAGTCCTGAACATAAGACATTTTTTAAAGCATTTTAAGTATTGCTCATGATCAAGCAAGTTTGGAAAATCCAGCTTAATTTGAATCGATTCAATGTTGGAAATAACAAAATGTCCAAGGAGAACACAGAGAGAGCCGTCTCTATCATTATATCTCCAAGAAGCGCAGTGATCTCGTTCCTTAGAGACTCGCTGAGGTCTGGTGTACAGATTTAGAGATAATACACTCCCACAAGAGTGGGTATTCCCTCCAAACATGCATAAACACACATACGAAAATATTTTTGAAAGCTGTCTCACAAGCTTTAAGGAAGTGTATAGGGTAAAAATTATAAGAACCTCAAACATAGTGACCCAAAACAATGTTAAATAATGTTAAGTGAAACAGAAAACTACCCAGTCACATAATAATACCTAATTATCCAGTAGCTACTAGGCATCTCACGAGAATCCATTCCAACGTAGTGAATTTAATAAACCGTAGGGATGTGAGCCTGAGCCGTGGGTGCATCTGTGCTGAGATGTGTGTAGACCTCCAAGAACCCAGCTTCTAGAGATGAAAGCTGGTAACAGTATATTGCTTTGAGTGAGATGGACTAGTACAATCACAAAAAAAATATAGTGCTTTCTTTTAAGTATTATTACTTCTGTACTGAAAATAATATAGGTTGCAAAGCCAAGAAATGCCAGTAAATAAGTCATCTGAAAATTATTATTTTTGTTTTGCCTTCTGGTTAACAAAACTATAGCCAACAACACCAGACCACAGGGCTTAATAATTCTGATTTTTTGTTGTTGTTGTTGTTAAGGAATACAAAGTCACCCAGCCTGCCTAACATAGAAGTTTACGTAACAAACAAGTAAAAAAGAAAAAAAGAAAAAAAAAAAAAGTATGGGTTCTGTTGGGGCAATTCACTCAAACTCAGTGTAATACAGTCCTCTCTAAAGTGATACCTCTTTTAGGTCAAAGATCCCTTCCTACTCCCCAACTCCCCCAGACACAAAGTCGAAGTGGTGGGGTGTAAACACTCTTTTTTCTCACCATTGCAATTCCTATTCTAGATACTTTTCCCAGAGAATTCTTCTGAATAAATTGCTCCTGCTGCTGATCAAGGTAATACTCTTTTTGTGTATCAGAAACATAGTAACATTTAACAAATCAATGGCTTCCTCTCACCTTATTACCAAGGCAGAAGCTGGGGTACAGTCAGCCGATTTGCCTGTGTTCATGGGGGCCAGAAGGGGTTTTTAGGTCCGTGAGGCTGATCAATATCCCAGAAAGACCAGGGTGGCCAGCAGGGAGTGAACAGTAATTACTGCCATTATTAGTGTTATCTGTATATCCAATTAAATAATTGTCATTTCCATAAAACTTCACAAGGGAAAAACTGCACTGAATAATTTAATGCAAAAGTAACAAAATGAAATTTCCGCCTCCAGAAACGTTAGTGACCGGCTGCAGTGGTAATCTTTGCCACAGACCATCGCTTGCCCTTTCACTTAGCTTAAATGCCTCCAGGGGATCCTAATAGCTAGATGATATGTTTGCTTTGGAATCAGATACCTGGAACGGTTAGCAGATGACCTGAACAGTCCGTGATAAATTCAACCTTGTCTGTTTGCTTGTTTGTTACCTGTATGTTGTGATTGAACATTCCCACTCCAAGATTGGCTTTAAAATTAAAAGCAAGAGTCTGGAACATTGTTCAGATGATATTTGCAGGCTGAGGTCAAGGGTAGTACCTTAAGTCTATTTCCAAATGGAGATAAAAAGGAGCTGTACCTGCCTCTCCATTTTTTTTTTCCTTTACCTATAGACAGAGAGCCTACTTTGCCACCTGCTGAGAACCCCATCCCTTGTGAAAATAAGGTTGAACCTCCAAGCTATGTCTGCTTCTTTCTCATTTCCCTGGATTTGGCTGCAGGAGAGGTGGGAAGTGAGACCAGACAGCGACCCAAGGAGCTTATTCTTTATCTGTTCTCATCTCCCTACTCCCACCCTCCCCAGGCCACCGGCGGGAGCAAGGCAATGCTGTAAATCCAGCGGGAGTTCATGGGCGAAGGCGTAACGTCTCCTGGACTCCCAAGTAGACCAAACTTGAAATTGCTCCAACAATAGATAGTCCTGTGTATGGGGACGTCAGATATTAAGAAAGGGGAGAGTGGACAGGAGGAAAATCCCATCAATGGCAACCACACAGCCCCTGGAAAAGAGACACTCATCCTGCTGTTGCTGAGTACAAACCCACATGCAAAACAGGACCTAAGTGTGTTATCACTCAGGCATCCAGGATCCAGAGAGAACCTCTCTTTATGACGTGTAGGAGACCGCCGCTGGGACACAAACCAGCCTAAGATACGATCCAGACCCCCAGGAGTTTATAATCTCCGTGAGCAGGAGATTTAAACATGAGGACATCCTTGCCAAAGAAGTGACCCATGAAAGGTAGACAACTGAAGTATGACTATAGCAATAAACACATCCTATGGGATTTCCAAAAAAGTGAGATCAGAGGCTCCCAACGTGGCCAGGAAAGGAAGAAATGACAGAGTTTGCACCATTGAAGACCTAAGGGAGTCTCGAGGTAGGATAAACATTATCTCTGAATAATTATGCTCAGGATTTCCCTGAACATCTCGTTGTCCCCGACCCACCTTATTTCACCGAAGATGCTCTCCCAGAGGAAGCGGCCACAGAAACAAATGTTAAAAGGGCCTTTTCCTTGTGTTACGTTTTCAGTTTGTTTGATTTGATTTATTCCTTCCCTGTAGGAGTGTTTGAGGCTGGATTCGCTGGCTGCTCTCAGAAGGACGAGGCAGGGGTGTTGAAGAAATCTCTGAGCGCACCGAGTAATTATGCTGTTTTCCTTCGCTTGCCCTCCTGATATCCCAGTCTTCGGAGCTCGAACAAGTCGGAGCAGATTTGCAAAAACAAAGTTAATGAAGAAGTGAGGACGACAGTCAGCTCGTCATGTTTTTTTTTTTTTTTAAGTTCCTTTGTTATGTCTAGCCATTCTAGCCCAAACTTTCTCCACAATTCCATACTTGTTTCTAACACTGACTTAATGTGTTCAGACAATTTCTCCACTGTACATTTTCACAACTCTGTGCTGACGGGAATGTCTCCCGAGCCCCGTGGCAGAGAGAAACCTCTACTTCCGCAGCTGCCCACAGTGCAAGGTCATTTCAATGACTATCGCACACGCGTCAGAGCTGAGTGTCCATTATAAAAAATAAAAACAGAGGAAGGAGGGAGAAAGGAAGGGGAGGATGGGAAGAGAGAGATTGAGAGGAAGGAAGGGAGGGGAAAAAAGAAGAGAAAAGAAGAGAAGAAAGAAAAGGAAAGGAAGGGGAGGGGAGGGGAGAGGAAAGAAGGGAGGGGAAGGCAGGAGAGGGGAGGAGAGGAGAGGAAAAAGGGAAAGAGAAAGGACAGAACAGAACAGTGAGCGGGCATGGCTTCAGAGCCCTGTCTTGGCTTGTCACAGATGTTTCCCTTGACTGAAATAATAGTGCAATAAAGTTAGAGCATCAGTTAGTTTAACAGCAAGCCTCCCACCCACACAGCCCTGCCATTCAAATGTCTTGCTCGTTTTTCTTGTTACCTTATTATGATCAGTCTCTTAGTCAAGCCTCAGTTTGACTAACCTATTGCCATAGGTACCAGCCCATCAACCTTCATCCCATTTAACAAAGCAAGGCTGTGGCCCGGAACACTCCTGCTGCCTCCACTACTCTCAAGGCTCCCACCAGACAATCTGGCTAATTCACTGTGTCTGAGACTGCGAAGGCGGGTGGGGGGGGGCGGTCCTTTAGGACCACAGAATCTTTTTCTTTAGTCCTTCCTTTTACAACAAAGGTGTTGCTTGGGGTCAGTTCTCGACTCAGCGTTCAATCCATTGAGACAAGTATTAAGGAATATGTCGTTTTTCCTTCTTCCCATTTACCTTTGAAGGAGGGACACTTCAGTCACGTGTAAAACTGTGACCAGAACTGTGATTAGAAATAAAAATGATGGTAATCACTGACATGTTGTTTCTCATGTGCCATGGAGTTCTGAGAAGTTTACCCAGACCAACTCGTGTACTCCTCCTCACAGTTCAGGGGCATGGGTGCTGTGATAACCCCCAGGTTAGAGACCAGAATCTTTGGATGGCGAAAGTGAGTTGTTTTTGCCCAGGGTCACACGGTCTCTAAGTGGCACAGTCAGAATTGAAACCCAGGCAGCCTGATTCCAGACGTACACTCTTCCTTCCTCCTGTTCCTCTGGAAGCAATTCAGGAACATGGCTTTGTAGAGTTTTTTTTGGCAATCGGCACACTTATCAAATCTGATCCAAGTAAAAATTCTAAATATGAAAAAGTCTTAGGAAAAAGTGGCGTATGGGGTCAAGAGGTGATTTCCTCACATCTGTTGTTGAATTCTGGGACTCTGAATCCATGCCTTGAATTTTCTCCATTGCAAGCACCATATGGTTAAATACATTTCACATCCAAGAAGCACGAGCTGGGTTTCCCCATCCATGTAATGGAACAACCCGACCTCGCAGGGTTGTTGAGGGCACAAAGGTAATGCCGGCCGAGACCCTGGCGTAGTGGCCGATACACGCTAGGTGACCAGTATGCGCAGCTACTATTTATAACTATTTATTGGATTTCCTCCCTGTCTTCCTTTGCTATCAGATCGACCTTACACTTAGGTGTCTATTCTCGCTCCAGAAGGCAAGTGAATGTTCCCACTCACCCATCAAAACCAACCACAGTGCTATACTGATATCCTCAACAGAACCCTGATTGGGAAATAATGAGTACCCAAGCCAGTGTTTCCTGGACTCAACAGTCAGCTTTCAAATGAAACACTTACGTCGGATGGTGAAAGTAGTGTTAGAAAGATCTGTTAGAGCAGATACAACGGTGAAAAGTTGGATAGGCGTGCTAGCCGAAGGAAGAAAAGTTACAGCCGTGCAGCTATAATTAGATAAGGCTCATCCAAATACATTTACGATCTGGTAAGGGAGCTCCGGGTGTCTGGGGAGCCGTCAGAGCGTCTTTCCACCACACATTCTTCTCTGCCAATTTCCTCTGCCTCTCCCTCCCCTTTGGAGAAGAGCAGGTATCAGATCATGGGAAGGAGCAGGGCTCCTTTTCCCCATTGCCCTGCTCACGGCTTGCCCACTCCGAGATGGAGTCTTCCTTCCAGGGGCCCCAGAGGCACAGGGTTCCAGGAGCAACCCAAGACGGTGTTTCTCATCCCTTGATCCAGAGCACATCAAGTTAACCCCCGTAAATGCTCAAGGGCACCTAACCCAGTTCACACCTCCCGACTTCTGGCCAGCATTTTCACTTCCCACACGGAGAGAGATCGAACCTTCATTCAAGTAGATGTGACCAACATGGGTTTCATAGGGAGGGCAGAGACATGCCTGTGTCTTTGCCTTTGTCGGTATGCTTGTGTGCCTGACTTTGTATGTGTCTGTATAGGCATGCATCCTAACATATGTGTGTCCGTCCGTGTGTCCGCCTAGATGCGTATGTCTGTGCATGTATGTGTATCTTTCCATCAGTCATGTCTGTAGTCTGTATGTGTGAATCTGGAGGCACACGCCGGTCTGTGGGGCAGGCATCGCACTCCCGCAGAGAGAAATACAAATGCGTTCTAGAACACAGAGGCCCTGTTTAAGACACCAGCCCCTAATGCCCGTGGGATCCACACTTGGCCTGATCTAGGGGAGAAGAAGAGGGGAAAGAAGAATGGCGGGGCCATAAGTGCTAGAGCCAAGGACCCCGTTCTCTGATGCCTTTGTGGCTGTGCCTGATATATGCCACTCCCGGCCATGGTGCACGGACTGCCTCTCGCCCAGGTTTGAAGTGATGTACAGGAGCATGTCCCCGGTGCCACAGCAGGTCCCACTTCAGGAAGACAACACTCAAGAAGACCGAAGAGAACTTCTCCCTCCCCCTCCTAGAACACGTAGTAAGTGCCCACGAGTCCAAGAGAGTAACAGTAATCGTTAGTTCACTGGGTGGTTTCAGAACAGGTGTCACGACCTTTCCTTCCAAAGCTTGCCTTATTGCTTTAATCGAGCTAGCATTTTCTTTCTTTTTTTTTTCTTTTTTAAAGGTTTTATTTATTTATTTGACAGACAGAGATCACAAGCAGGAAGAGAGGCAGGCAGAGAGAGAGAGGGAAGCAGGCTCCCCGCGGAGCAGAGAGCCTGATGCGGGGCTCGATCCCAGGACCCTGGGATCATGACCTGAGCTGAAGGCAGCTGCTTTAACCCACTGAGCCACCCAGGCGCCCCGAGCTAGCATTTTCTAATACAAACATTACCACTCAAGATCAGAAATACCGAATACACAAATCCTGTACACATTCTAAACTTTGGCCCCGCCCCCTCAAAAAATACTTTACTGGAAATTTTTGCAAAATGACAACTAATAAGTGAAAATGACACTATTAAATGATAGATAAAGAAACAAGCATGACACAGAGAGCAGAAATAAAGGTGACACCTTGAGAGACCTCCAACCATGAAACTCTGGGAAAGACCCGAATGGCTTAATTAGCCACTGATTAACTTCTGGTTAGAGATACCCTCTTAAAAATTTTTGAATTCACTAGCTTGATTTAAAAAAACAAACAAACAAACTTTTACACACCAATTTTGGTCTCTTGTTACAAAGCTAATACCCAGGATGATTTCTCCAGATGTTTTTCTTCTCCAACATTCACTGATCATTATCCTCAGGACAATTCTGCAAAAGAGCAGAATTCCAAACAGCCCAAATCCCCATCCAAGCCCTAATCTTGTATTAGAAATTATTTTGGAGTGGTGTGAAGAGGGGAGGAGGAAAAAGAACAGAGTTGAGCTGAAAAACAACTCTGGAAAAGTTTGTAAGCCAGAATGACGTGGGTGGGGGGAGAGGGTGTATAATTACAAAAATTGATATCATGCCACTTTTTTTTACAATGTCAGGGCTGATGGTCAGGAGACCTGAATTCTAATCGTTACCCTTCACCGATTTCTTGATTGACCTCTTGCAAGTCACTTCAAGTCTCCCCGTGGTAGTTTCAAGGGCTCCTCCGGGCCAAGTTGTGTTTACTTGAATCCTTTCTCAACAACTTAATAGTTCCTAACTTTAGGCAAGTTACTTACCCTTTCGTGCCTCTGTATTATTATAAGAGTTGGAGGATAATCGCTTCCAGTTCAGAGAGTGGTGACAAAGGGCAAATGAGACGGTAGGTATAAAATGAGGACGCCTGAGTAGCTCAGTCAGTTAAGCCTCTGCCTTCACCTCAGGTCATGATCCCAGGGTCCTGGGATTGAGTCCCACATCGGGCTCTCTGTTCAGTGGGGAGCTTGCTTCCCCTTCTCCCTCTGCTGCTCCCCCTGCTTGTGCCTGCCTTTACACTCTCTCTCTCTCAAATAAGCAAATAAATAAGTAAGTAAATAAACAAATAAATAAATAAATACAATCTTTTAAAATAAATAAATACGATGTAATACAATACTGTCTGCAACATCCAAAATCCTCAATAAATATGAGCCGCTATTACTAGCTCTGAGTCAATGTCCTCAGGTAGAGCAGAAGGTCAGAGTAGACGACCTAATGAATTCTTTCGTCTTCAGGGACTGTCATAGAGAATACAGCTAATAAGCCAGACTCCCCAGTCCCTGTGGCCACAAGGAGCCTTCCTCAGATCTTGTTTACCCGAGCTCACGTGTCATGCTGTCGATCGGTCCCACATGCCCTGTTGATTCATCTGCTACGTGCAGTTCCGGCGACCATGTTTATCTTATTTCTTAGACTACAGCAAATTGGAAGCCCGCACGAGGAAGGAGAAAGAATGTTAGGAGAAAAACACCCTGTGGGCCAGACGGACTGCGGGTGATCTGATGTGAACAGAGTCAACAGTTGCAATCACAGAATCATGGGTGCACCACCACGACTTCAACTCATCAAAAAACTCTTGAATCACATTTAGTACACTGTTGAAGGCAGCTTTTAATTCTCAAACTATTTCTATTAAAATTATTCATAATTATTCACATTTTACAGGCTAGGGGATTATCCGCTTCTCATAATTCCCTTTATTGGCGAGATGTCACTGGTGATGATTTAAACCTCTCCCCAGTTTTGCTGGCCCTCTTTCAGCTCTCCTGGTTCCGCATCTCCAGCCCCGTGATGCAGGTGGTAGGGCTGGCCGGAGGTTCTTTGTCTCCCAACGGGGAAGTGGACAGAAGGTGAGAGAAGATCAGGCCAGGTAATCAGCACTGACCACACCAAAGCCTCCTTAGGTGAGCCTGATTCATCTTCTAGCATCATTCGTGTTTCTATTGTGATATTTTCGGCACAGATGATAGAAAGCCCCATCACCAAATGGCTTAGATAACAAGGACTTGTATTGTTTCATGTCATTGCAAGACCAGGGAGTGGAAGGAGGGTTCCAGGCAAAGTCCAATCACTAACACAAGAATGTCCACAACATTTATGTGTCTTTCTCTTTCCTCCTTCTTGCCCTCAACATGAGCTTCATTTTTTTTTTTAAGATTTTATTTATTTATTTATTTGTCAGAAACAGAGAAAGAGCAAGTGAGCACAAGCAGGGGGAGCAGCTGGAAGACTCCACTGAGCTGGGAGACTGATGTGGGACTCGATCCAAGGACCCTGGGATCATGATCTGAGCCAAAGGCAGCTGCTTCACCGACGGAGCCACCCAGGCACCCCAACATAATCTTCATTCTAAGGGTGGCCTTATAGTCATCAGTTGGTGTCTGAAATTGGAGGTGTGCACTCTCTTGTTCATGTCTAGTAAGGTGAAGAGAAAAGGCTGTACCTCAGGCACTGAGCACAGGTCCTTCCCTCTGTCTGTTGGGTGGACTCCAGTTACAAACCTACCCCTGGATCCATAAAGAAGCCAGAAGAATGCCTGCACTTATCGCCTCAGATCAGGCACCATCTACTCCTACGGTAGAGAATGAAGTCATCTGCTTCTTTGTCATCTCAGGGAGGGGTAAACACATAAATAATTAGGATCTTTATGAAGGAATTCAGGGGGATAGGTGTTGGGTGGGTGATCAAGGGTTTCCACTCTACAAAGTAATAATAAAATTCACTGTTGAATTATTAAAATGGCATTTCCATGTTTAATCTACCTGTACTCCCTTTAATCAAAGCATTCATGTCAGGTGATTATTAGAATAAAAATTGTGAAGACAGAAAGCAAAGGTATTTTCCCATAATTGTTTTTATTTATCTTAGGCCTGCATTATTTTAATTTAAAAACAAGCACCAAGATCTTTCAACTTTTTATACAAAACTTATCAAAGGTGATGGGTGTTCCCACAAAACTGAGTTTTATTAAGAGAAAGCAATTTAGAACATGGATGTATTTCATTTTCCTAAAAGGAAAAGAAAATTTAATGTAGTAGATTCGTCTGATAGGGAAGAAATATGTAGAATAAAATTGAGAGCATGATACAGTGGGAAAAGCCTCAAGCTAGAAATTGGAGGAGCTCTGTTTTTGACCCACCCAGACACAAAAATATGGTGTCCATGTAAGTCGCTTAAGAATAGAAATAAATTGGGGTGCCGGGGTGGCTCAGTGGGTTAAAGTCTCTGCCTTCGGCTTGGGTCATGACCTCAGGTCCTGGGATCGAGCCCCGCATCAGTCTCTCTGCTTGGCGGGAAGCCTGCTTCCTCCTCTCTCTCTGCCTGCCTCTCTGCCTACTTGTGATCTCTGTCTGTCAAATAAATGAATAAAATTAAAAAAAAAAAAGAATAGAAATAAATTGAAGTTACAGATTGGCATCGTGCCGGCCAAATGTGGCCCTGGGGTGAATTTTTTGAGCGGCAGTGGGTAGCATCTACTGTCTAGCCATATCTGACATAATTCTACTCTCAGAGCTCCTGAGAGTAAGCACAACCAATCACCAAAATTCAGGAATTATATGCAATTGTTCAGAGTCATATACAATGAAAACATGCTTACAAGTTATCCTCAGAGCCTATGAAGATCCATTATATTATCAGCATATCAAAAATATATGGCCAGAATTATTATTTGCCAAGGATAGTTGCAAGATAGTCTGTATAACTCAAGTCAAAAATCTTATTATTATCCTGTATCATATGATCCAGAGGGTAGTGGTTTAAAGGGACAATCTCTCAAAATTGTGGCTGTCATGTTTTAATTCCATCATATTTTTTTAAAGATTTATTTATTTATTTGAGAGAGAGAGAGCACGAGTTTAAGGGGCAAAGGGAGAGAGAGAATTTCAAGCAGACTCCATGTTGAACGCAGAGCCCAGTGTAGGCTCGATCCCACCACCCTGAGATCATGACCTGATCTGAAACCAAGGGTCCGACGCTTCACCAACTGAACCATCCAGGTGCCCCCAAGGTCCATCCTTCTTAAGAGTTTACATGTGCTCTAGAAATGGAAATTACCTCTTCCATGGAATCAGAGGGAAGGGCCATTTGTATACACGGATGCCGCTTTAACTCAGTTGACTTGCAAAATTGCCCCAATTCAGTTTCATCAAGTGTCAGTGAAACCTTTGTCTAGCTGGGAAGCGTTGTCCTTTCAATGTGCTCCAGCCATAGATCTCCCCTGGGCCCATGAAACGTCTTTCCTGATGCATGTGTCCGAACCCATGCAAAAGTGCGTGTAATGCACTTCTTATTCACTGCTCAGAACTCATTCATCAGCATCAAAAGTTTTTGGCACATGCTGAACATTGCATAATCATATGTCAGTACAGAAGCTTTTAGTCTCCTGTCACTGTTCATGGTGAGCCATCCTCCATGTTGTAATATCACTGATATCTCCAGAAGATAACCCAAAGGTGTCTACTGGCTATATAATTTGTCAGACATTAATAAAGACTGGAACTATCTGAAAATATACAGTATTTTTATCATCTTTTCCTGATAATGGTTTTGATAAAATTTAAAAGTAACCTCAGGGGTAGTTCCCTTAGGTACCAATGTTTGTTTGCTCGCTTGCTGGTTTAGAACAAGGGATTGAAACTGCCCCACGTGCTCATCTTTTCCACCTAGATGCCAAAGACCCGTTAAACTTGCTGACTTCACGGCCAGCTTCTGACATCTGCTTTCTCTTGTTAGAAAAAGTTGCTGCTTTCAGTGTGTTAATCCTTGATCCCAGTGAGGATAACATTACAAACCTCAGGGAAATTCTCAGGAAAGTCCCAAAAAACTTTGAGTAAGTGTGCGTCCATTAGCAATTAACAGCTTCCAAGGATCCTCAGTCAATAGCTTTCCGAAGACCCTAGCAATTTAATTAAAAAAACAGCACAGAATTCCTGCCTTCAACTTTCGTTACTTAAATGCAGTTGCTCTCTGCCAGAGCCTGAGGGTTTTCCCAAGTGGTGATTAGGAAAGTGAACAAAAGTGATCCATTTGACCACATTAGTTGATCTGTAGAGTGGAATTTCAGAAATCTGTTGCTGAGCTAATTATCTAATTTTAAAACTAATCTGATGATATAATTCAGGAAAAAACCCACAACTTTACTAGGTCCTTTAGATTAATATTTCAAAGCTCTCAAACATCTGGCTCACTTGCCCTTCACAGGATTTTCAACATGCGCGTGTTCCAGCCAACTGGGTCTACTATCAACCACATGTATCTTCGCCTTCCCTTCTCTTCACCTTTGTCCACCATGTGTCCTGGCCTGACATGCTTTCGTTTTTCTCTTCTTGGCTAAACTCAAGTCATGCTTCCCCCATGAAGTTTTGGCAAACTACTTCCTCTCTTGAACCCCTATCGTACTTGTCATCTGTTCCCACAATCTCTTGGATTTTTGCTAGCCCTTCCTATCTCTATTCCTGTTCTTTAAATGACCTCACATAGATTTCCCGTTCCCAGACATGTTGTGCATTTGTCTTTAAGTCTTTCTCGAGCCTTATGAAATGCCTGGTGTGTGGCCGATGTCAATTATACCCATCTGGAGGGTGGAACTGACGTAGTTAAATCATTTAATTTGAATACAAAGATGGAACGATGGACTGTCAGGTAATAGTTGTAAGATAACTAATGCATATCTGGGGTCCAGGAACCTGAAATAGATTTTCGAATCTGCCACTTCGGAGACAGTGACTTATCTTGGACAAGTCATTTCGTCTCCCCCGCTTCAGGTCTCTCATGTGTCAACTGGAAGAATAATAAAAACTCTCAGATAAAAAGCTTCTGCACAACAAAGGAAACAATCACCAAAACTAAAAGGCAACCTACAGAATAGAAGATATCTGCAAATGACATATCTGATAAAGGGTTAGTGTCTATAATGTATAAAGAACTGACACAACTCAATGCCTAAAAACAAATAACCTAATTGAAAAATAAGCAGAAGACATGAGCAGACATTTCTCCGAAGAAGATGTCCAGATGTCCAACAGAATCATGAAAAGATGTTCATCACTATTTACCTTCAGAAAAATGCAGATCAGAACTACAATGAGATCACTTACACCTCTCAGAACACCTCAAATCAACAATACAAGAAACAACAGGTGTTGGCAAGAATATGGAGAAAGGGGAGCCCTCTTGCACAGTTGGTGGGAATGCGAAGTGGCACAGCCACTGTGGAAAACAACATGGAGCATCCTCAAAAAGTTAAAAATAGAACTGCCCAACAATCCAGCAATTGCACTACTGGGTATTTACCCCCAAAATACAAAACACTAATTCCAGTACATGCACCCATATGTTTATAGCAGCATTATTTACAATAGTTAAGATATGGAAGCAGCCCAAGTGTTCATCAATTGATGAATGGATAAAGAAGATGTGAGATATATAATGGAATATTACTCAGCCATTAAAAAGAATGAAATCTTGCCATTTACAATGACATGGATGGAACTAGAGTATAATTCCAAGTGAAATAAATCAGAGAAAGACAAATGCCATATGATTTCACTCAAATGTGGAATTTAAGAAACAAAACAAGCAAAGAGGAAGGAGAGAGAGAGAGAGAGAGAGAAACAAACCAAGAAAGACTCTTAACTATAGGGAACAAATTGAGAGGGAAGGTATGGTGGGGGAGATAGGTGAAATAGGTGATGGGATTAAGGAGTGCACTTGTTGTGATGAGCACTAGGTGATTAAAATAAAACTTTAAAAAAATGACTTTCTTACCTGTTTCATTAGGTCACTGTGAGAGCCAAATGATGTAATGTTTTTTGAAGTGTGGAAAAATAATTACCTTACAAATATGAATGTTCATTGTTAGGCAAAAGAAATAGTAACTTTAGAAATCCCATGTCAAATGTAGTGATGAGATCCTTAGATTATCAATGCTGCTGTTAGTTTTAAGGTATATTGTGTTCAACTTTACATAGCACTGTAGATCAAGTTGTTCTTCTCATTTTACGGATGAAAGTTTGAAGTTTTATAGAAGCTAGTGATTGATACAAAATGAATGACAGCACCAAAATGAGATACCTTCCTTGTTCTACTCGGTAGCTTTGAGCCCAGTGGCCACCATGACTTCTTTTTAAATTTTTCTTGAAGCACCATTAAGGGTCTGATTCTTAGGGATACATATAAAGCAATAGTCTGAAAAGATAAATCTCTCCTCTCTACAGTTCCCAGTACCCTACATCAGTATACATAACATCCCTGAATCCATGATTGGACTCCATATCTCTTCTGTCTTCCAGCATTCTTCTCTGGACTTTGTGTTAAGCCCAAATCCTTACCATTTCTCCATCACCAGCTTCCTCTGAGACAGTCCCGTTTGGATGTCCCACAAGAATGTCCCATTGAAGAAAACCAAATCTGACTTGTCATCTCTTCCCTCTCACCCTTCCCATCCTGAAAATGGCATCTCTTTCTATGTTTTCCATCTCAGAAGATGTACAACCTTCCACACAGTGGCCAAAACCAAAAACCGAGAAGCCATCCTCGGTCTCACTCTTCCTGAAGACGTAGTGATTCCTTCTCCTTCTGTCTCCTTCCCATCTGATCAGTTCCTAGGCTGCCATGAATCTGCATGTCCAACACCTGGGGTTAGTTGTCCATTGCTTTAGATTACCACCACACAGTTTCAAACTGTATTTGCATCCTTCCAACTCATTGTCCATTGTATGACCAGAATGATCCCTTTGAGATACAAACCAAATCCTATCAATCCCTTTCAACCCAGTGACAATCTCATGGGCCCCCCATTTCCATCCAGCAAGGGAATACAGATGAACCATGTGTCCAGCTCCTTCACATGCAGGAGCTTTTGAGAAAAGTACTCTTGCATTCCTGATAAATCTGTGAATAGATCTACCTTTACAGAAAGCAGCATGGGCATTGGGACCAAGGGTCCAAAAATATTAAAACTCTTCAATCTAGTCATCTTGCTTTTATTTTTAAAAGATTTTATTTATTTATTTATTTATTTATTTATTTATTTAGGTGAAAGAACAAGCAGGGGGAGAGGCAGAGGGAGAAGCAGGCTCCCGACTGAGCAAGGAGCCCTATGCTGGACCTCGAACTCAGGACCCTGAGATCAGGACCTAAACCGAAGGCAGATGCTTAGCTGACTGAGCCGCCCAGGTGCTCATAGTCCTTTTGCTTTTAAAAATGTTTCCTACAAAAGCTTCAATAAAACCCAGAGGGATTTATATGCAAGGTCAACTACTGTGATACATTTATAAAAGAAAAAGAAGGCTACTCCCTAAGTATTAGAGAAATTATTTTTGATATCTGCATACTGCTGCATAACTTGCCCCCCTCCCACAAAAACATGTTTGAGGAAATTAATAATGGGCACAAGAAGAAATGCCGCCCAAATACGAACTTTTTGGGAGGCTTAAAATCTGACTCCTGAAGGAAAACTGAAGTTTCTCACACGAGAAAAATTGAGAATTACACTCTCTGTGCCAAAAGGCCAAAAGCCTAAGGATACTTATGGTGTTCCAGGAAGGCCAAACCTCCCAAAGTAATTGGAGTATAGAGTTCATGGGAAGAAGTGATAAGATATAAAATAAAAAATCAGCCTCATGAGTTTTTAAAAGATCAGTATGTCGTGCGCACAGCCCAGAATATATTTGGCAAATGCAAACCATTAGAGCTTTTTTTTTTTTTCCAAGATTTTATTTATTTGAGAGGGAGAGATCGAGAGAGCACAAGCAGGGGGAGTGGCAGAGGGAGAAGGTGAAGCAGGCTCCCCACTGGGTAGGACCCCGATACCAGGATTTGATCCCAGGACCCTGGGATCATGACCTGAGCTGAAGACAGTCACCTAACCTGATGAGCCACCTAGGTGCCCCCCCATTAGAGATTTTGAGAAAAGCCTTAACACAATTGTTTGACTTTAGAAAGGTCATCCCATTTTCCTTCTTTGGATATTTATCAAATGGAATTAAATTTTTTGTTTGTTTGTTTTTTAAAAACGCTTAAAAATTAATAGCAAGAGATAGCTCCCAAGTTTAGCACACCAGATGAGGGATTATAAGAGCAGCAAGATTCACAGTGATTTAAAACATCTCATTATGAACTCACAAATGCTTGTTGAATCCATTATTTTCATAGGAAGGCAAGCCCATTTTTGCCATCGCCTGTTTTTTTGTTGTTTGGGTTGGATGATTCTCTAACGAAGGCTTGTTTCCTCAACTTTGATCTTTTTTTTTTTTTTTCCTACCTCCTGGGCTGTTTTGCCCCACTTTTAGAACACAGTTTAGCTCCTGGGTATTTTTCAAACTCTATTTTTTTCTTCTTTTTTTTTAAATTTTTATTTTTTAAAGATTTTATTTATTTATTTGACAGACAGAGATCACAAGTAGGCAGAGAGGCAGGCAGAGAGAGAGAGGGAAGCAGGCTCCTCACTGAGCAGAGAGCCCGATGCGGGGCTCGATCCCAGGACCCTGAGAACATGACCTGAGCCGAAGGCAGAGGTTTAACCCACTGAGCCACCCAGGTGCCCCTATTTTTTCCTTCTTGATAGGTTCATCAATGCATGCTTGTGCCGTTGGGAATCCTAAATCAGCTGTCCAGCGAAGGCGAATTATTCCCCCTTCGCCTCTCCATCTCTGAGTCATCTTTTGCAAAATGGCAGGCACAGCTTCCAAACAGCAGTCCAGGCTCGGAGTGGTTACGCCCTGAACAAAACACCGTCTCCTTGGCCAGACTTTTATCAGAAGGCGTTGCAGAAACTCATTAAGTCACTTGAGTCAAAGATCCAGGTGAGTCACTCTGAACCTCCACCCAGTTCAACTTTTCCCTCTGGTAACAATTAATTATATTTTTCCCTTTTCCTACTCCCACCTCCACCAACATTCAATCACCTGTTCCACATGGTCACACACACTATTGAGTTTACAAACTCATATAAGGTTCACTCGCTTGGCACTCACAGGAGAGAGATAAGAAATAAAATGTCTCTAGCTTTTCTACGGAGTGCCTGGCAGTAGGAAAAAAAAAATTTTTTTTAAACTTAGTCCTTTAAGTCATGTAACTTAATCTTAAACAGCATTTGCTATTTGACTTCACATTTTAACAGCTTGGTGAAGAGAATGTAAGGCAAACACTCTACGTGAAAATGTTCCAGTGAAAGTATGCTATCTTATTAATTATTAAAGTAATTAACATACCTTGTCTGGTGAGACCCAGTCCGGGGGGCGCATCTGTGAATCTCAGATGTGCAAGAGAGTACTGGTAGACAGTACACGGGCTCGGGGCGCCTGGGTGGCTCAGTCAGTTAGGCGTCTGCCTTTGGTTCATGTCATGATCTTGGGATCCTGGGATCAAGTCCCGTGCTGGGCTCTCTGCTCAGCCAGGAATCTGCTTCTCCCTCTCACTCTGCCTCGCTCCCTGCTTATGCTCTCTCTCTTTCTCAACTAAATAAATAAAATTTTGAAAAAAAGAAAGAAAGAAAGAAAGAAAGAAAAATTGCAGGGGCTCTGCAGTTAATCGAACTGGGTCTGAATATCAGCGCTCTCATTTCCCGCCCTGTGACTTTAACGAAGTCATTCCACCTCACAGAGCTGTGACTTCATCTATTGGACTCATCCCTATCTCAGATGGTTGCCATGGGGACCCAATGTAACAACATATTTAACACTCAGTGGAATGGCTATTCCTTGAGCAGTAATAATTCAACAGTAATAAACAACAATAATAAACACGATGCTTAGCATTCTATCTAAAATAACTCCAGCCTGTCAACAACCACATGAGGGAGATACAGTTGTCCCCTCAATAATGTAGGTTTGGAGGTGCTGACAAAGATCTATGCATAACTTTTGACTCCCGCCCCCAACCTGAACAACCTATGATTGATCAGGAGCCTCTGGACAACATACACAGTTGAGTAACACATATTTTGTATGTTGTATGTATTAGATACTGTAGTCTTCCAGTAAAGGAAACTGGAGAAAGACTATTCCTGACCAAAACCATAAGAAAGAGAAAAATATCAAAGTGCTGTACTGTATTAATAAAGAACAAAGCTGTGGGAGGGGATCTACGTGTTTCAGACCCATGTTGTTCCAGGGCCAGGCATACTACGACTACTCACTAAGTGACCCACAGAAATGTGAATTTCTGTATTGAAGATCATAACTTGCTACGAACTGCATAAATCAGATTCGAATCCAGAGTCCATGCATTAAACCAGCATGCCTTGGATACATTCCCTTCTCTCCTTAGAGATTACGAAGAGGATCCGCTGACAGTCTCAGAAGTTCAGCCATCTCGAGGGTTAGTAATGGAGTTGGAAGTGAGGACCTGTCAACCTGTCTCCAATTCCATTCTTGTTTATTTCCCTGAGAAACAGAACAAAGATAAACAAAAGACGTAATACAGCATTGGATACAGGTGGATGGTGGGTTTCGAATAAGAAACCAGAATGTTGCCCTACTGCCTCGTGCTAATGAGGAGCCCAGCTACAGTGACTAATTAGTTGGTAATGACCTGTTCTGAAATAGCCTTGTCAGGTCCTCACCCTGCTTAAGAGTCAGAGGCATGAAGCTCTGGAAAGATTCTGTCTAAGGAGGAAACAATCTCTGTGGCTAGCACCCGGGTCCACCTTCTCGTCTCCTCATGCTAGTATCTTACTTATCTGCAGCCGGCACCCTGCAGCGCTGTAAAGTAGGCAAAGCCGGGTTCAGGTGCTGCGTCCCTCCTTTTCTCCCTAGTGTCTCTTCCTCCGACTCACCGACCCCCTCCTGCCCACCCTCTGCTGGTGAAGTAACAAATCCCTCAAGTAAAATGACCGCCAATAGAGTTGATGTGGTCTAGCCAGTGATGGAGCCCCCAGAAGTCACCTCAAGGCAACAGCTGACCACCCCCCCCCACAAGACAGTCCATTTCCTTGAGTCGTATCTGTAGACCCATCATAGCCTTCTAAGCCTCCTACCGTTCTGGGGTCATGAACGCGCCCAGCAAGTCCTGCATCATATTTCCATCTCTAAATCCACAGGTATTTTCCCACACCCACCCAAACAGCTACCCTGGCCCTGCAGTTCAAGGCCAACGGCAGTGAGGAGAGAGCCAGCTGTAATTGGAGAGATGGGAGGTGTGGATTTGTTATCTGGACCGCACCTGCTTCTGGCCTGAGGCAAGGGGAGCCCTGGAAACCATTCTGGCTCTAATAAGGGAAGACGCACTGTAGGTCAGGGAGACGTAGTGAAAATAGACTCATTCCCTTTCCTTAACTGAACAAATCCGCAATGGAGCTACGAGGTGTTGGGAGAGTGATTGCCGTCTATCACGGGGAAACTTCAGTAGCATGACGATGACTATTATAGTTCCCATGGCCGGAACACTTAACATGCCAGGCATTCTTCGAAACCCTTCATGAAGTGACTTGTTTAATATCCTGACTAAGTCCTTTGGGGTCGACACCATCATTCCCATTGTACAGATGAGAACACAGGTGGAGAACGGTTAAGCAATCCTTGCCTGACTCCGGGCAAGTGAGGGAGACAGGATAGAAACCCAGCAGGCAACCACCGGAGCCCTTGCCCTCAACTCCATCTCCACAGATAATCAAAGCCGGGATCGGCAAGCTTGGCCTGGGATGACTCAGGTAGTAACTGTTTTAGGTGGCTCATTCTGCCATAATGAACTGAAAGCCGCCATCACCTACTTTAAACCAGTGGGCTTTGCTGCGTGTCAGTAAAACTTTATTTATGAACAGGGAAACTTGAATATCATGCCATTTCCTTTGTCACCAAATATTCTTTTGAATATTCGATTGCATAGGTATAAACCATTCTTGGCTCACAGGCCCTATGAAAACAAGCAGCGGGGCAAATTTGGCCCCCCAGGCCATGGTTTGCTGATCCCTAATCAAAAAGATTGAAAAAAAAATTAAAAGAAAGACAATTGGAGACAATTTTTTTCATGCATTTTCACCTTGTATTTATTTCCATCTGAAGGCTATTTCCATCATCCCTTTTCCTATCATTTAAACCCACACAGTCCCGCTGCGGAATCTGGTTGGGATCTCCATGTTTAATAAGCCATGTGGCCTTGGGCAGTTACCATAGCCCTTATGTCATGGCTTCCTTGTTTTACTAACAGTAGTTGTGTCACAGGTCTTGTTGTTGTAGGTGTTCAATTACATCACGCATGCCAAGGAATCATCCAGGCCTTCAGCACATTGTAAACTCTCAATAAATGTTAACTCTTATTACCACTGTTATCGTTATCATTACAACTACTTGTTATCAACACCATCACCCCCCAGCTGAGAAAATGAACACGGCACCTCCCCTGAGCTTCACCTCTGTGACTCTCTTTTGACTGATGTTCTACCTTGGAGGTGAGTTAAAAAAAAAAAAAAGTCCTCTAGGGGCGCCTGGGTGGCTCAGTGGGGTAAGCGTCTGGCTTCAGCTCAGGTCATGATCCCAGGGTCCTGGGATGCAGCCAACAATCCAGTCTGGGCTCCGGGCTCAGTGGGAAGCCTGCTTCTCCCTCTCCCTCTGCGCCTCCCTCCTGCTTGTGCTCTCTCGTGCACACTTTCTCTCTCAAATAGATAACATCTTAAAAAAAAAAAGCCCTCTAAATATTGTCCCCATTCTCCTCACGGTACCACAACCCAAACACAGCCCCTACAGGAAAAAAAAAAAAAAAAAAAAAATATATATATATATATATATATATATATATATATTTTATATACAGATTTTTTTTCTAGACTGTTGAGAATATGGAACAATACAGAAATATAGAAGCATATATATATTTATAAATTAAATTTAAATTTAAAATAAATTTATATATGCTTCTGTATTTCTGTATTGTTCCATATTCTCAACAGTCTAGAAAAAAAAATCTCATCTACAGAGAATTCTAGCTGTTGGTCTTGAGCTCACTCCCTGCCATATCCAGCCGCTTTCTAATCTGTACTAATTACCAACCTTTCACTTGTCTTTGACCGTCGGTGCTTGTTTGCAATGCTCCTGGGTCTAAGAAGAACGAGGAGATACCAAACCTTCATGAGAAGCCTCTGTGAATTAGAACGAGCATAATTTCTCTTTCTTATCTGATGGGGCCATATGTGTGCGGGATGCTTCTCCGGGGCGTGAGGGAAGGCAGTCATCTGGTGAAGCGTGTTGCCTCACCCTCTGAGCACAGCTGTCCCACGGTGAGCCTCCTTCTCTGATATTCACTGAGCACCGGCTGGGTCTCTGGCCCGGTGAAGCTCTCGGACCATTTCTGCGAAAGCGACAGGTGAAATGCACAAATAGGGTGCTGAGGCAGGCACGGAAGTTACCCCCTCCCTGTGTGGGCCAAGGAACACCATGACTCCGCAGTTGGGTCCCGCTGCCTCATGAGCTCAGACTCGCTGTTTTTTTCTCAAAAGACTTGTGGGCAGGGAGCGCCAGTGAAGCTCATTTATCGGCTGGCAAATCAGCTGAGCATGACTTGGTTATCTGATTCTCTAGTTCAGAGGACTGACGGGTTCTGTTCTCAGAAGGGCATGACAATTCATCAGGAAAGAGCGAGCTCGGGTTCCCAGAAAATGCCTTACTCGTCATTTTGAGATTTCCATATCACTGGAGCCAAATGTTAGCCCTGGTGGTCTTGGAGAGCAAGAAGGATCCTGGCCCTTTTTGAGAAAGAAATAGGCTTTTGGGAACTTTTCAAGTCCTGTCTTCATTTGTAGGGTTGACCCCATGGCTTCCAAAGCTACATTTTGTTAGTTAGGTGACAGCTTCTCCTGCTTCCCAAACCAGCTAGCAGTCTATGTGGGCCAACTCTGTTGATCCAATGTTTTATTTTATTTCTTTCTGGAACCACAAAACTACTCAATGTATTGAAATCCTAAGGGTGAACCTATTGGCCCAACTAGTTTCTTGAGTTGGTTGTAAAATCAAGCGCTCTAAGGAGTGAATGGAGAAATCATTGGACACAGAAGTCTGCCTCTTCTTTTTCCCAGGAAATCAATCTCAGACGAAAACACGAAGTAGGCAGAGTTTACCTCCACGCACGACCGCCTCTGAGCCCACCTCCTCACTGCTGCTTCCTTGGAAGTGCCTTCCTGGGGCCGGATCCCTCTTAGTTAACACCAAGAAGTGATGCTGGAGTATACTCTCTCCCTTCCAGTATGATGTGATATTTTGTTTTGTTTTATTTTTTTAATTACAATAATGCTAATGCAAAGCAGTGAATATCCCATAGCAGCTGCTCACACATTTATAACAAGACAGTGGGGATGGGGCGTCCTAGTAGAACCCTTCCGGGGCCTCTCCTCTCACACTAGCCGACAGCCCATCCTCACATACTCCGCCAACACGTCTACGGCCATTTCGCTGTAAGTTCACAATCTGTTACCCAGTTGGGGGGCGTAGTAAGAGAGATGAATGCCTGCTGTAAACAGAGGTTTATAAAATCTTTTTTTAATAAGGTTGTATTTATTTATTTGAGAGAGAGAAAGAGAGAGTGCATTCACAAGCAGGGAGAGTGGCAGAGGGTCAGGGAGAAGCAGGTTCCCCACCGAGTAGGGAGCCGACATGGGGCTCAGTCGCAGGACCCTGGGATCATGACCTAAGTCGGATGCTTAACTGACTGAACCACCCAGATGATCCAGGTTTATAAAATCTTACCAGGAATTAACAGATAGTAGAAATGCAACTCCTCATTCCCTGTCAGAAGATACAGGGGATCTTCAGGAACATCTCCTCTCTCTCCACCCTTCACCTCCCCACACACGTGCAGAGACTTGATGGAAGAGTATTGGGAATAGAGAATCCTAGTGTAGAAAGGCAGGAAATTCATCTTTGTTTGTTCAGAAACATCCTCGTCGCTTACTTCATTATCAAGCACACTGCCCAAAGAGTGGCTGGCATATAGTAGTCACTCAATTAATATTTCCTAAATGACCAAAAATGTGACTAATTCATCAAGTGTTTGGAAGCAAGCTGAAGACACATTTTTTTTTTTTTAATTCTGGGGCCTTATAAGTTAAAGCCTAAAGAAATTCTTCCTCAAAAAGTTTAAGTATCAAGAGCTAATAAACGGTTCTCCGGTATATTGCTTTGAGTGTTTATATCTGCTCTTATTTTCCAATCTGAAAAGAAAAATTTTTTCTTAAGTATAACTCTGCCCAAAAGAAATAAAAACTTACACCCACACAAAAGCTTGCACACAAACATTTATAGTAGCTTTATTTGTAGTCACTAAGAACTAGAAACTATCCACAGATCCCTCATATGCAGAACGGTACCCACGCCGACTGTGGTACATCCACGCAGCGAACACCACTGATAAAAAGGAGCACGCTACTAACTCAAGCAACAGCACACAGCAGCTAGCGTTATACTAAGTCGGAAAGAAGCCACAGGTCAAAGGCTGCGTATCATGATTCCATTTATATGAGGTTTTTGTTGAGACAAATGTATGGAAACCGCAGAGCTGGTGGAGGAGCGATTGACTGTAAAGTGGTGGGGGACATCGGTGGTTAGGCATGCTGGTTAGGCAGTTGGACACACTTGCAAGCCATGCGGAGGGGAGCACCAAAAGGAAGGAATCATCATATGGTTTCACCCAGGTGGTACCTAAGGAATAGTGTGGAGGATCCCAGGGGGAGGGGAGGAACGCTGAAAGGGGAGAAATCAGGGAGGGAGACAAACCACGACAGACTCTGGACTCTGGGAAACAAACAGGGTTACAGAAGGGACGGGGGTGGGGGATGAGGTAACCAGACGATGGGCATGAAGGAGGGTACAGGTGGGATGAACACTGGGTGTTACACACAACTAATGATTCGTTGAACACTGCATCAAAAACTAATGATATATGTACTATATGCAGTACTATATGCTGGCTAACTTAACATAATAATAAAAAATAGATTTTTTTAATTTATTAAGAAATGGAAGAAAAGAATAACAGTGCTCTGTGGCTCAGTAAGGCGGACAGACTTTGTAAGTATTCAGTTTTGGTCTTTGGTCTACATTTTGGCTAAAATGTACCCCCCCCCCTTCATGAATTTTAAATTTGGAACCAACAAAAGCAGCATCTGTTTTGGAGAGAAATACCCTGGAGATTCAGGCACCCTGGAAGGGGTTTGAGTCTGGAGGCATTATTGAGGGGACCCAGGATGTAATATTGTTAGGACTTCTGGGTCCCCTAATATTCTGATCCACCACGATAGTCCTTCTTATCTGGCTAGAGTGTAATAAGGATAAATTAGTTAATGGGTGCAAAGAACTTTGAAGATGAGAAGCACCAGATGAGTTCTGGAGCACCATTGTTAACCCTGAGACTGGACTGGAGGCAAAAGCATTTTCAAAGGCAAGACCCGGGCAGATTTTTCTATCACTTTGTGTCAATTTTCCAGCCGGCACTCACATAGCAATTACACAGCTCTGCATCTTTGTACTGAAGCACAGAGGGCTCAAAAGAAGAAAGGCTCTGTACAAATGCTGCAGAAACAATAGTGAGCTTGGCCAACCGGACAAGTCAAAGCCAAGAGCAAGGGTGGGAAAGTAAATACCTTAGAAATAAATAGAGCAAAACATATTATGAATTACAGAACATCCCACCTTACGGAACAGATGCATGTTTCAAAGTCCACTGCATACAAAGACTTATACTACTAAAAATTTATTATGGAGAAATACAGAATCTCTTTCTTAGTAATCCCATCCAAAGGAAAGTGATGAAGTTCAGAATTTTATGGATTAAACTTCTTACAAAAGGCCAAGGTCTTCATTAGAAGGGTCTGCCAGCTGAAGATTGATATGTCCAGATTCAGCATTCATACCTCTTCCTTCAAACACAGCAAGCACAATGAACACTGCTAAGTGCAGTCCACAGATAATCCCAACCCTCACGCCATACTTTTACTTCCAAATGGTTGCACTTATTGTTCTGATTTTTATCCCTGTTTCTCCTGCCTCTTCTCTGATTGAAATACAAAGTAATAGCAAAGACCTGCCCAAAAGCCAATGAGTCTGAGGGAAAAGGAGGAGAAAAAAGAAATTTGGTGAAGCATCCCATGAGATAGATATCCTGGCCTCGCGTCATTAGACTTCCTGCTGTAAGAACATGACAAATGAACCTGCACATATTCCTGCTTAATTGAAAGAGTGCAACGAAGGACCAGCACTCATATTTTTTACCTAAAAGTCTAATAAAATCATTGGAAGGATGGGTCTCTACACAATTTTGATGAACAACATGGCAGAGTGAAAAATTTTATGGGCCCAAGTATTTTGAAATCTGAATTCTGCCATTAAATAGCTGGGTGGACATTGTGCAAGTTTTGTGGTCTTTCTGGACCCCAGTTTCTTTGTCAGTGAAATTAGAGTATTTCGTGAGATAATCTCTAGGACCCCCTTTCAGTTTTAATGTCCAGATTCTATTTGTTCCCCTTAAATAGCTGTTTGTGAACCTAGAAATAACTCCAAGATTTGTCCCTCTTCATTCCCCAGTTTTTCAAACAAGCTAACAGGAAACAGCACCATTACTACACTGCGATTGTTAGTTCCTTCATTTTTATAAAGAATGGGAATCTCATATTGAGCCTTAACTACACTGACTATTCAAAGACATACCTGGGTGCACTTACAGAATGAATAGAACGAAAAAATAACACTATTTGTATGCAGGCCGAGGAGACTCCTGTTAGAAGACTATCCCATACAGACGAGAATCATGCAAAATGGTCCCAATTAGAAAGTGTTACATTTGGAAGAGCAGGTGATTCTGACAACCTAGTGTCTGGCGTTTGGATCTGTCTACCCGCCGAGCCCCCATGGCACCCTTAGTCAAGTTATGCAATGTAATGCCTGAAGAGAAGAGTGACATTCTTTAGCGTTACGTAGCATAAGCTCCTTGAGAATGCCGAAGATCTGTAGGGGAGAAGAAATGGCAGCATTTCCTGGCTGATCTGACTGGGTGGAAGCCACAAGGGTATAGCCAGTGTCACAGTAGGACCCATCCCAGCAAGGCACAGCTGGAGTGGTGGGAACACCAGCAGGCAAGGGTTTCCAGTCAGGAACAGGCTGAAACCGGATCAGCATTACTGGTTCCCCAATTTCAAGGGAAGGCACACAAATTTTTTTTTTGTTGTTTTGTTTTGCTTTTGGGTGGGGGGTTAGTGAGTAGATTTGAAATGTTCCTTTCAACGTCCAGTTATAAGGGTGGTGGGAGGGATGGGAAGTCATGGTCCAGAGGGCTAAAAAGGAAACAGGAGTGTGACCCAACAAAATTCAGGTTGTAGCTGTGTCTTGTATTCCCCATGTTGCCATAATACTATTATTTTCACAGAGGAAATCAAAGGAGAGGAGCTACAATTCTTAATCCAGTTCACTTGTAAGTGTTGGAGAGAAGAAGATATACATCATGTACGTAAATACTGAAAGAAAATCCCAGAATTCCTTCTCTGCTCTCAGTTGAATGCTAAGGGTTTCCTGGTGGTCTCTGTTGGGAACCAGGAGACCTTCCCAGCCTCACCTTTCCCTCCTCCTAATTTTTCATTCCCTAATTTGGCTTCTGTCTGTCTGCATTATTCGATGTTACAAAACTACCTTGAAAAATGTTTCTCATGTATATAGTGAAAAGAACCATCCCATTCAATTAAAGGTTTAGGGGATTGAGGATTTGGATAAACTTAGTACCTAACTTCAAAAATATTTTAAGTTAGGGGGACTTAGGTATCTCAGTGATTTAAGCGCAGACTCTTAGTTTGGGCTCAGGTCATGAGCTCAGGGTCCAGAGATCGAGCCCGAGTTGGGCTGTGCACTCAACATGGAATCTGTTTGAGCTTCTCTGTCTCCCTTTGCCCCTCCCCTCACGAGCTCTCTCTCTCTCTCTCAAATAAATAAACAAGTCTTAAAAAATATAACTTAAGTCATATTTTATATTTCAGGGGATCTTATCAAGAAGAAATTTGAAGCCCATAAAACATAATTACAGACCTACTTATTATGACAGAGCAAAGATACTGAGCTTTCTTACAAAACAATCAAATCGTGACATTAGGATTATCTTCCACACAGTTGGCATTATGTTGTTTTAGAACTGTAACTTCTCTCTCCTCTCCCTCCCTTACCCCTCTGACTCCACTCCTCCCTTTCCGTATCTCTAGGAAAACCTCTCCATAATATCATCTGACATTTCGTAGGGGGTCTAGGTCTTATCGGCCCGAGTGATGACTCCCATAGATTCTGAGGCATTTCAGTCGTCCAGATACACCTGGCATCCTTCCTTTCTGGTCAGCAGGCTGCTGGGACTTGGGAGCTGGGAGAAAGTGCAGGTCAGGTGTTCCTGCTCCTATGTGATCCCCCAGCCAGGTCACCCAATCCTTCTCTCATTCATTTTTCCCCCCACTCAATCTTTGTTTTGACAAATGTTTTTGAGTCCAACTATTCATGAGATGAAATGCAGGGCACCTTGTGATTTACTTGTGACTTTTATCATGTTCTACTTTATTATCTTTGCTGTCCTTTATTAAGGCATTACTATGTGCCAGGAACCAGACTGGGGACTTCATATGCATCCATTCATTTAACCTTGAAAGCAAATCTGTGAAGCCTGGGAGCCTTCCACATCTGACAGATAAGGAAACAAGCTCAGAGGTTTAAATGGCATCAAGGTAAATAGAAGAGATGTGTCTTCCCGAGTCCAAAGACTGTTATCCTCAGAGCTACTCTGACTGAAGCAGAGGTCAGGGATTCAGAGACCCCTCAGCCCATATCCCCCACTCCATGAGGAGCTCTGTAGATCTTCAGGGTTCCCCAGTCTGAAAACTACTGCCCTAAAACCCTAATACTCTAAAATCACTGCATAATTTAAAATCTCCTCCACGACGAGACTAGTAGCTTATTAAGTGTATTAATCTCCATAGAGTCTAGCTCTGAGTCATGAATGTGGAAGGTGCTCAGTAGAGAGGGGCTGAATTCTTCAACTCTCCACTGCACAGAACGTTATGCTGGAGAACAACTATCATCCTTTATGAATTTCCACAGTCATTGGGTTTGATCGCTGCTTTCCATGAAGTTGAGTGAATTCACTTGAAGGTAACATTCTAGGACATAGTTTCTAGGAAGAGGACATCATAGCATCAGAAATTTCCAGAAGGCAGGTTTTGTGTGTGTGTGTGTGTGTGTGTGATATCTCTAAGTAGAATTTAGAAAGAACTAGAGTAGAAATATCTAATTTCAAGCTGTTTTTGCAAATATCAGATAGGTCAGGAAAGCGTATGACTACCTCCTCAGGAAGAGCAAACTGGCATTAGGAAACCAGTCATCAGGTTAAAGAGACATGAAAAATTTTACTCTGGTGGCTTCTGGAGATTGGGAGAATGGCGTGAACTGGGTAGGGCAGACATCTATCCAGGCACATAAACCAACTGTTGCCATGTGAAATGGCAGGTAGAAAATTTCAGAGGGAAATGTTGCCCAGTTGCATGCCAAGGAACCCTGGTGTCCCAAGATGGTAAGGGATGTAAATACAAAAAAGATTCTATGGACAAACAATTTGGGGAAATATTTCCACCCACACCTGCTCTTAGACTTTGCCTTTGAAAAGTTAAAGTCTCCAGAAGACTTGCTCACATTTAGAAATGTTGTTCAAGGACAACCAATTACCATCTTGCAGAATACTAGCTTTTGTTACACTCATTTTTGCTACTTGTACGGAGCAGAATGCTATTCTTCCGTTATTGCCACCCTTAGGCATTGGTCTTGGTCTAGGAATGCAGAGAGAGCCACAGGCCTGTTTGAAGTCTGATGACAGACCAGAGGAGACTAAGACAGAGCCAGAGAGCCAAATTCCCACTATCTCACGTCATTATAAATAAAGTTTTATTGGAACACAGCCACACCCTTTCATTTGCAAATGGTCTTTGTCAGCTTCCGGCTACAGTTGCAGAGCTGAGTCGTCGTGACAGCAGTCATGTGGCCTACAAAGCCTAAAACCTTGCTATCTGGCCCTTCGCAGAAAATGTCTGCTTACCCCCTGGTCGAGACCATCTCATTTCTACTTAAACCGTGTTTCACAAAAGCTTGAATTTCAAAAATCAGTACATCAACATATGTATCTTCAGTTTCGCTCTTAACTCCAAACTCCCACGTGTATGCATTTCCTGGGGTGCCTTGCCATATTTCCAGTGTGAGAACCAGTTCCCAGGAACTGTGGAAATAATCCTGGTTTGTACAGCCTGTGAGTTCAGCCTGAATGAATGAACCAATTCTTACTGGAGTTTTTTTCCTTTCCTATTTCTACTTTTGTTCACATCTTTATTCCCTTCAGTGACACTTGCTACTCTTACCTTCCAAGGCTTTCCAGCTCAAAGAAATATTCTAACGGATGCCAGCAATGGCCACTAGTTCTGCCACAAATAACACCTTCACAGTATCCTCCACAAACATGAAATACAGGGAGCAGAGTCTCCAGCTCCACGTGGAAGGTGACGTGTTCCTGTCACCTCCCAATTCAGGTTCTATCCACCAGGCTCAGTCGACCCTGTATTTAAATGCCCTAACTGTGACAACATTTTAGCAACATAAATAAAAGTTGAATCCCAGCGCAATTTGTCAATGAAATCCCCTGGGAGCATCGTCCTGCAGAAGAAAGTCCCAGGGCTGTTCCTTTAAGGAAACATGTGGATTGTGCTCTTGGCTTCTTCCAATATTCAAAATTAAGCCCCTCCAAATGGCTTACACACTGAAGTTTATAACCTCAGCCTACACAAGTCCGGTTCGGAAAGATCTACAGCCTGCAGGCAGAGCGAGGAATCTCTTTAAAGATGAATCATTTTCATAAATGAGTGCAGAGGGAGGTCAGGCCAGGGGACAAGGAAGGTTCCATGTGTGCCTGAGATAAGGCCCCATCCATCCTCCTCTTGCTGTCGGGTCTTGATGGGTGAACATTGCCTTGAGCTCCCATAAAACATGTTGTTTGCAGAAAACTTGCAGGTGGTTCATAAAAAAGTCCAAACTGTTACCATGAAATTTATCTCCCACTGCGGGATCTGTTTATAATAGAAACGAAGGATCTCAAATAGAAATTAAGTATCTCAGACTGACTTATATTGGCTGGGAGGATTGAAAAATTCAACCTGCTTCCCAATCATCGCACTAAAAACGCCAGAGTGTTTGTATTGATGACATCTTGACAAGATACGAGTATGTTCAAAAGAAAAATAATGTACATTGTGTGCACAGCCCTTTATCCCGGAGGTAAGAATAAGCTAGGTGAGATTTTATTGGGGGAATTTAATCAGACGACTGAACTCTTCATCACATTTTATTTCTGAAGAGTGTCAAGGATCTGTTATTTACAATTTTCCTATCTGTATGGTCAAAGTGAAA
This sequence comes from Enhydra lutris kenyoni, assembly GCF_002288905.1. NCBI lineage: Eukaryota > Metazoa > Chordata > Mammalia > Carnivora > Mustelidae > Enhydra > Enhydra lutris. The sequence continues at coordinate 7,288,260 of NW_019154145.1, read as the reverse complement.
AGGGCATCTCAATTTTTTTTTTCCCAGTTGTTAGGAGATGTTTATTATCTTGAAGCCAAAAAGAGATTGGGGGCAATGGTAACATCGGCCATAATTTGAGTTATCTCCATACAGAAATTGAAGGGAAATGCTGGGACAATTCACGCAGACAATTCAGACCCTAAAACCTCTGGTACTTGAAATAAAGAGATAAGTGAGGGAGGAGTGCTAAATTGCATTTGTGTTTGTAATTGATCAATTTTTCGCATCACATATACCTGCAAGGTGGTTTCAAGTTGCTAGAAGGAGTTGTCTTCATAAATTTTGAACTTAGCACATCTGCATGGCAGAACAGGAGGCTAAGAACAGTTTACAGGATCCAAGGATGTCAGAGCTGGATGGGATCTTGGGGCTTGGGCAACCCCTGAGTACAGATGGGTCCTCAGATATCTGCAAAAAAGGTTTGCGTGCTCCGTCCACCTTGTCAGTAGCTGTGGTCCAGGTCCTCATCCCAACGCCCTCACACCCAAACCTCTCCTCATTCCTTCCCCCAGGGTCAGCGCGTGAAGAGGGCTGAGCAGCACCATATCTGATACCAGACCTTTATTTGACGTATGTGGGTCATGAGACTGGAGCTATACCAAGAAACCAGCAATGTTCCTCCAACACCTTCCCAGTGCTGCTGTGTCTCACTTCTCCCTGCCTCCGGCCCCACACTCTGGCCATCCTAGCCGTGCCGAATCACTGGCCGGCCCTCAAAAGAGGTCCTGGGCTCTCTACCTACATACTCTGCACTTCTCCTAATTCTGTGAAAATTAGCATTTTGTCCACGCCCTGTTTCCTCACATACTGCCAAGAAAACGTGTCTCAGGGTTTAATAGTCCTAGGACTTAAGGTTTCCCTCTTTGTAATAGGAACATGTTGAAAGGGGAGAGATGGTTCTGATAATTCTGATCAAATGTGTTACCACAAAAGAATGGATTTATAATTATGGAGTTTCAGGTCTTGTGAGAACCCAGAGGAATATGTATGGAAATAAGAGATCTTCTCAGGACTTAAAGTGACCATTTTTGTATTTTTTATAAACATGTTAAGTGTTTCAAATGTTGGGTTGCAGGAACCTACCAAGTCATGCCCTCAGTGGCATTTAATTGAGACTCTCCAAAGCAGATCACTTGGGGATGAGTCATATGCCAGAAGGCAGTATTGTCCACATCATTGATGGATTGATATTTACGATTTTAAAATCGTCAAATAAATATGACTTCATCAGCCTGCCGATCTTACTGCTCCAAGCACTATGCTATTTCAGATGACACAAATGAGTTACTTTCCTAATCCTAAAGGCCTCAATGGACAGATGTCTCCACAATCTCTCTCTCATTGCAGTATTCCCTATTACACACTGTCATGGAATTCTTTCCGACCTAGGGCCCTCCATGAAAAATGCAACAAGGCTGAGACTCATTCATTTCCTAAACAGATATACTTTGAGCTCATCCAACATGCAAATAAAGTATTTCATATGGCCAAGATTCCATCAAGAAAAAAAAATGTAAATATCTTTGTCAGTTGCGCTATACAGTTATAACAAATATAATAATAATAATAGTTAGAACTTATCTAATGCTTTCTAGCATAACAAAAAGTACTATGCTGAGGATGTAATTAAAAATAATTTACTCCTACAGCAACACTATGGAAGGCTATTATTCCCATTTTACAGAAGAGAAAATTGAAGCTTGGGTGAAGTTACTTGCTCAAGGTCATCTAGCTAGAAAGTGTCAGACCTGGGAGTTTATCAAATGAAATTTCAAGCTTTCTAAAATATTTTCAGTACTTCCCACTTCCATGACCTCAAAGCACCTACTAATAACTTTTATCTAGAAGAAGAATAAGCCTACTCTGCGTTTCAGAGTGCCACGCAAATGTCTCCATGTGTTGTCAAGCTGTCTTGGTCTTAGCTCAGCTTCTGAAATGATAGTTCTCAAAGGACAGGTTTATGAAGGACACAAAACTGGACTAGAATACCGCTATCCTAGTCAACTCGATGTTTCGCCAATGGAGGCTTAGTGTTGAATTGCTATATAATAATCTGCATTGATCCAAAAGGAAATCATCCAAAAAAAAAAAAAAAAAAAAAATCACAGGACCCCATTCTCCAATGTCCAACCCAAAGGGCCATAGTTGTATTTCTTCCCACCAGATAGGCACCAGATAAACATTCCTAAAGTTTTTGGTCATTTAGAATGGTTTTGATCAAACTGATTTAAGTGAGTCATTGTCCTAATTTACTCAACCGTTCTCCAAGCTTTTACTGAACACCTATGACCAAGCACAAAACACATCGGGAAATAGAAAGATGGGCCTAATGCCAACCCTGTCCTCAAGCTGTCTTGTAGTCAATGAAGGAGGTAAGATAGGAACATCAATAAAAATAAGGAAAGTGGGAGAGGCTGCAAGAAAATAACCCCCCAGTGTGGACATGATCAAATTAAACTTTGTGGTAGATGGGCCTTTCAGTCAGAACTTGAAGAGGGGAGCAATAAATACACATTATATCAAAGTCCAGCGGAGCAAAAAGAATGTTTGATATATAAGAACAAAAAACTTTTTTTTTAAACCAAAAATGTAGGCTTCATTAGATCCTGTCTGTGGCAGTCATACAGGGGTGCCTGTGTGGCTCAGTTGATGAAACATCTGACTCTTGATCTCAGCTCAGGTCTTGATCTCAAGGTCATGAGTTCAGGCCCTACACTGGTCTCTATGCTGGGCATGGAGCCTATTTAAGAAAAAAAGAGAGAGAGATCTTCTGACAGTCATACAAAGGGGTTTGAATTTTATTCTCTTGGAAGGAGGAATTCGTTAAGGATTTTTTGAACAGGGCAGGGGTAGACATTCAAGTTTTGCTTTAGTACTACTGGTCCATCTTACACCAGCCATCAACACTTCCTGAAACAAAGAATATACATAATATGTGTTTGATGATTTGTTGGGTCAGCACAGGGAATTGGGAAAAGAGACAATCAGAGCAGTCAAAGGATATTTTATTAGAGCCCAAACTAGGACAGTGGAAATGCAGAGGGAAGAACAGATGAGAAAGATCTTAGAGAAATATAGTTGACATAATTAGACATCAGCTATCAGCTGATGGAGAAAGGTAAGAAAGAATCCAATATGAGTCCTCTGTTATAGATAGGAGAGTCATAGCACTATCCAATAGCACAACATATTAGAAATATGATTTCTAGTTGCCCAAAGCTTGTCAGTTTTGTAAATATTGGTCTGAACCTTCTTAGGCCACAATGTGTACGTTTCCATCTGCAGTAAAACACCGTATGCTCCAATGAGACACAATAGAGGCAAATGTGGTAAGACGTGCATTGCCAAAGACATGTGCAGATCAATATTAAAATTCTGCAGTGACAAAGGACAATATTTGGGGAACGAGGAAGAGAAACACTTGCAAAACACCTAGTTCATTATTCAGAAGAATCACTTTGCTCTAGCAAGTTGCAATCATTCTCTTGGAGAAAACCAACCCCAAAAAGTTAAAAAGATACAAACAAATGAATTAATATATAAGCAATGAATTCTGGAACACTGAAAAGAAATAAAATAAAATGAAAAAAAAAAGATACAAACAATGACAAAAGAGTAGGTAATTAGACTTTATTCCAAATTTGGAAATATCTAAAAATTTCCTTTCAATCTTTGCAGGATCTAGGCACCTCTAAGTAAGTAAAAACGAACAAGGCACCGTTGAAAGACCTAACTATGCCTGGGAAGCTAGAAGGACTCCAAGGTCACCCATGAGCTGTGCTGAGGGTGAGGGGCTCCCTCAGCACCGGGAAGGGTGCCAGTGGGGATGAAGTCTAGTGTGTAAAAAGGCACAGGAATGGCAGAATATTCGCATCACTAGCATGAGCCCCGATGTCAAGAATCCCAGTGCCTCTCGAAGAATGACATCCGAGGAAGCCTGACTTCCAGCAGTCGCCTATTCACCCATGAAGGGGTTTCCACATTTTGTAAAGAGGCTGGTTTCCAACCTGTGGGTCGAATACCCAGAGGATTCTCTCTGTGCGACAGAATGACAACCACCTGGGGGATATGTGGCCTATCTCGGGTGACTTCTCTTTGGGGAAATCAAAGAAGATTTTTTTTTTTTTTTTATATCAGAAATGACAGTCAGGATGGGCTCCAAAGCTGAGATGGGGAAGAGCGTTTCTGTGGGAAAGACTCGCACAAGAAATGGGACAGGACAGGAGGTGCTGTGTCATGTCCCGGAACAGCAGCCACGCCAGGGGGCCTGAAGCAAAGAGTCCTGACTGGAACGGAAATGAGGAAGGCGCCATGCAGGACCAACAAGGAAATCCACAAAGGGCCTCCCACCCCCAGCTAAGTTTTGGGGAATTATTGGTCTGAACAGGCAATAGGGAACATGGTTTGGGATGGATTAGAAGGATAGGGGCAGGGGACCTGGTTCTGAAACAGGACTGTGACAACAGTCCAGTCACCGGTTAATGGAGAGCTGAGCTGGCATGGAGAGACAAATGGAAGAAACATCACACAGGCAACCTGTTGGGGGGCGGGGGGGTTGGTGAGGAGGAGTTGCAGGATTTCTGGAAAGCCAGAAAGCCTCAGGCTCCAAACTTACTCAGGCCCTTCTCGGGTTTCCTCTTGTTATCCATGAACTCCAGGCTAGAGTTAGTAATCGGGACCTATTCGTGCCAGCATGTCCCATAAAGATACAAAGGGAGATACACAGATAGACTGATACCAAGGTACATCGGCTTACAGATTCAGGTACGCCACCTAACTGGAAGGATAACCCGTCTGTTATCCCAGAACTCGAATGTGCATTACAAGGAGGGGAAAAGAAATGTTTCAGACTTAAGTTTCCGACGTTTCTAAATAAAAAAAAAAAAAAACAAAAAAAAACTGGGTGATAGGTCAGAGCGTGAGTGGGATGAACAGGCGTTCTAACGTTTCCAAACCAGTTCTTCCATTCTCCCCACTACCTGGCATTTCCAGTATAACAGGCTTCCCTGCTGATTGAACATAAAGACGCTCCTACTTCTCCCCCAAATGCCCCGAGTCCTTGGAGGTGCACACGGAATTTCAGTTCGCAGCCCTCTTTCTAATTGCGTGCACACCGCACTGAGAGTCACATTAAACTGAGGAGTCAGCCACGCCGGGGCTTGGAGCCTCTGTGAAGTTCCAGGTTTTCCAGAACCTCAGGCTTAGGACACCACACTCCCCCTCGGGCTTTTCTGAGCGCTGTAATCCCCAGCTGAAGGCAAACAACGACAATCTGAAGGGTTACAATAGTGGTGAAGGCGGTTTGTACATTTCATAAATGCTGACCGGGCTTAAGTCACCACCGTCTTTGTTGTGCAATGACTCCCGAATTGCTAGGTAGCTTAGTTGGGTTTATTAGTTAATGCTATATGATACATTGTAATCACAATTAATTCTATCGCATTCAAAAGGAAGTAGCATAAGGATCCTACACTGTGGTTTAGAAAGCAGAGGTAATTACAGCTGTACCCTATAATTGCATGGTTTATCTCCTTCTATACGCATGCCATTGGATGGGAACAATGGAGATGCTGTGCAATGTTCATTGAGAAACTGGGGAGCCATGTGCAATGGGCAAGGGATTTACCCATAAAAATCTGAATTCTTGCTGGAAACAAAGGTTAAGATCTTATCCAGGGTGATTTTTGCGAGAGAGAGAAAAGGATTTAAAAGGGAGAGGATTCACACAAGGAATAGGAGCTCCTTTATGAATAGAATAGAATAAAATAAAATAAAATAAATTTTTTTGTTTTTCCAACTGATTTCAAACTGAGAGAGCAGCATCTTGTCTAAGGCTTCCTATATAGGAAGGTGGAGAAATACCACGTGTTCTGGTGGGTCCAGCTGGGCCTCTGGCTCTAGGGGGTAGGTAGCTATCTGTCAAGACAGCTCTTTCTCCTCTGTTTCTGGTCCTCACACAGTAAAAGAAATTATGTCCCATCAACAGATTGGGACTGATGGCTAACTTAGATGATTATGGAGATAGCAAGTGAAAATGCTTAGCAAACTCTAAATACTGAAAAAAAAAATTCTACCATATATTTGGTACCTGATGCTCTATGATCATAAGATTATAAGGTATTGTCTGAAAAACACTAAAGTGCATTCAATTAGAAGTTTATGAAATGAAAACTATGATGCATTACTTCCTAAACCATCATATTTTGAGTTTGGCCATCCTCCTTGCTATAGGAGTGTCATTTCAGCTGGATATTAATGCCAGTGCTGTTTAGCAAGGCCATGTGAAGAAATCATTACATAGTGAAGCATAAAGGTGTTACGGAGTCAACCACGATTACAGCTTAGATGATGAAGCAAAATATGACTGAATCGAATTGAAAACACCCCTAGCACTGGGTTCTCTAATAACCTTTCACATCCAGGGAGAGAAGGTTGGACAGGATTCTGTGACTAGTCCTAAAACCTTTTTGTCTGTCAGATCGAAGTATCTGTAATGAAGTGTGGAACACTAATCTCATTTCTTGTTGTAAAGAAACAAAGCTAGTTAAGTCCTGATGTCCATTTCCCCCTAAGATCTGACCAAAAAAAGAAAAAGTTTTAAGTTTATTAAAGGGGACAGAAAGGAGCTCCTGGGTGGCACAGTCAGCTCGATATCCGAACTCTTGGATTTGGCTTAGGTGGTGGTCTCAGGGTCATGGGATCAAGCCCCGCTTCAGGCTCTGCGCTGGGCGTAGAGCCCGCTTGAGATTCCCTTTCTCCCTCTCTCACTGCCCCTCCCCCTGCTCTCTCTCTCTCTCTCTCTCAAATCAGTAAATAAATCTTTTTTTTTTTTTTTTAAGATTTTATTTATTTATTTGACAGAGAGAGATCACAAGTAGACGGAGAGGCAGGCAGAGAGAGAGAGAGAGAGGAGGAAGCAGGCTTCTTGCTGAGCAGAGAGCCCGATGTAGGACTCGATCCCAGGACCCTGAGATCATGACCTGAGCCGAAGGCAGCGGCTTAACCCACTGAGCCACCCAGGCGCCCCTCAAATCAGTAAATAAATCTTAAAAAAAAAAAGATAAAGGGGACATGAAAAATAAAAATGGGCAATAAAGAAAACAGTAAGAGAGATCTGGGGTTAAGACTCCAGGAATTTTCTTAGGGGTCTGGAAACAGTACCAGCGTCTGCCCAAACCTGACCCCAAACTTAGCCTCTCCCACTCCCCAAGCCAGCCTGGATGAAAGCCAGCTTTACTTGAAACTCAGCTACTTAAAGAACCTGTATCGTGATTCCCAGACCTGTTTCAGCCCCTTTTAATAGATCAAGTCAGGATGGTATCCTCATAATTTCACCTTGTGAATAGGACAAATGAAGCTTTGAATGACATCTAATCAGAGAATTTTCTTTTGTCTTCCCTCAGACCATTATTCCATCAGGGTCCAGATTTCCCCAGTCTGTCAGTCTCTGCAACCACAAATTGCCCGAGCGTATCTGAGAGCACAAAATAGCTCATTTGCCAAGATGGGTTTAGAAGACACGAGACCGCTCCCACTTGTGGTCTCTCTGGCTCCTGCCGCACAGAGTGGAGTTTGGAAAGTCACAGGGGATTTCTTTTGCTGCTGGTGAGCTATTGTTTCAACACTGATTGCCTCTTTTTTCTATCATTCACGTCCCCCCACTGCCCCGTATGCTGCCACCACTGGTCTCAGACTTCATCCACAGCCCATCACCTGAAAGTTGTGCGCTCAACGCGTAGACAGAATGACCCATTTGCTGGTCAGAGCATAGGGAGAAAAGAGCACTAGTAGATATTAACTGAGCCTTGAGTGAATCTCTCTTGTCTACTCAAAAAACTTACATGCTTTTTTATGCCATATCCAATGCAGGATATACAAGAGAAAATGAAGTAATTCATGTTAAAATAATTTTGTAATGCAAAAAAAAAAAAAAAAAAGACTCTACAAATGCAAGACATTTGAGAAATCTGTGGCATATCTCATGAGGAAATAAAAAGATCCCGGACAGTTTTTCTCAGCCTGCTTCGCACAGAGGAGGTACAAGGTGACTGGCCATCCAGGAGAGGGATGCAGATTTCAGAGCAGGCCGAGTCAAGAATCCTGAGTTGGTCTCTGACTGGTGATCGTGGGTAACTTATTTCTTCTCTCTGGCCTCAATTCCTTATTTGAAAAATGGAGATGATGTCATCTCTCTCATAGGGTTGCTGGGAGTAATAATGAACAAATTTGCATAAAATGTTGAACGATCTGTGGCTCAGAATGAATTATCAATAAATAGTGGCCATTATTAGTATCTTATTATTACTATAGTCTTGTGTTTTGGGATGATCAGAGGCAGAGTATTTTTTTCATAAAACGTAACAGAAAGAATAATAATACTATTAAGCGCATATATGGTATCAAGTACGTGTGGTGCCTCATGGTCGAAAGAAATTGAGGCCCAGAGAAAGAAAGCTATCTGCTGACGGCCATGAAGCTCATAAGTAGTGTGAGGCAAGATTTGAACCTGAGGAGTCTGGCTGCTGAGTCCGTGCTGCTCATCCTTCCGCTCTAAAATAAATATATTCTAAATGCAGCTATCCGTAACAGTTATGGTCCTTTGGCTATAAAAATCAGAAGCACTCCTAAATGAACTTGAGTAAGAAGAGTTGTACTGCAAGCCTGAGAGAGGCGCTTGAGGCCACGAAGGTCAAGTTTCCAACCACAACTCACAACTGAGTTCAGAGCAATCCCGGGGCCAGAATGGCATGGACCCTGCACAGCTTCTGTTCCCCCACAGCTCAGTTCCTCCAGTCCTACTAACTGGAGATTCCAAGGAAAGGAATCATCGTGAGGCATTTTAGGGGTAGTACCCATCTCTGAACTGGTGAGATCTGTTAAAGAGTCCAAGTCCCTGGACAAACATGGCTGCCTCCATGCTGCCTCCATGCTGCCTCCATGCATCAAGAGCAGAGTGAGAGGAGGAAAGTATTCATTATCACTTCCAAACAGACCTTTCCCATTATGACCTTGTTGTCCTCTTATCCTTCTCACAGGAAGCTGAGGAACCTAGAAGTTGAAGCCAGTCTTTGGAATGAATGAGTGAGTCCCAAAACCAAATTCCATCTCCGCCATCCTTGGCTATGTAAGATCAGACAAGCCACCAGATCTCTCTGGGACTGTCTCCCGAGGTGTAACATGGGATGATAATAATTAGAACCGCCTGATAGGTTTACTCTGAGTATTAAATAGATATAAAACACCTTGGCATAAATCTTGGCACGTAACAAGACTTCACTAAATGTTACCCATATTTTTATCACTATTCCCATCTCAAGAGGCTTCTTGAATTTACTTTGGCCTTTTGAGTATTGAGCCCTGTAAGCTCCTTTGTCCTCTTTCCTTCAAAATATTTGCTTTTCCAGTATCCAAATACTCAAGCCACCCTAGGGACCAGAAAGGGCTAAGAACAGGTACAAAACTCGGCAGAGTAAGGTGGCGCACAGAGAAGTGTCTGCCATTGACGTAGCTGATTGCCACCAGTAACTGAGTCTCAGTTTTGTTTATTTTGACATGGTACCCAGATAACATTACATTTCCAGCCTCCTTTGCATGGCCCGTATGGTCTTGGGACTAATATCTGATCAATAAGATGTGAGGCAGAGTTCTGGAGTTTCCAGAATGTTGTTTAAAGCCACCTAATTCTAGATGCCTCCTTTGGCCCACCTGTCTTTCTCCTCCAGCCACAACCAGAAACCTGGCGGTCATATTTCAGGAGCCACATTAGGAAATACATCTGTTAGAGATGATAAGAGAGGGGAAGAGAGAAAGAGAGAGAGAACAAGCCTGAGTCCCAGAAATCTATCAAGGCTTCATACCAACTCTGGACTACCACTTCCAGAGTTCTATTTTGGGAACTAAAAACTTGAACCTGAGCCGTTGTTAATTTACGTTATTTGCATTGGTGTAGGTTATTTGTATCAAAAGAGAATATAATTCTAATAGAATAAATCTGGAAGTCTTTGATTAATATCTAATTATTGAAAGGCTATAGATACATTAATCAGAAGAGAATGGATTAGTGGAAAGGGGAAGATAAAAGAAGGTGGATAGGACACTTGCAATCAGAAGTTATCTTCCTCAAAACAAAAACCACATCTTATAGTAGAGTCATTGTTATAGTAGAGTCATTGTTAGTTTGTCTAATGGGATTAGCCTAAAGGGAAATTGTCAGGAGCTGGGACTCCACACTTGGACACACGTGTAGGTATTTTGATACCTACCGGAGCCACTCATTTGCAGAATGCAGTGAGTAATGCCTTGAACTTATCTTGAGTCTTCTGTTTCAAATGGACGTCCTAAGCCTTACTGTACAGAGATAATCTAAACAGCATTTACTTAGGACATCACCCAAAATACTCACTAACATCCTCACACATTTTCTTGCACTCTTGCCAACCAATTCTTCTTAGCCAAAACTATCATCTCTCATGTTCTGACTCGGGTGAAACATCAGCTCAACCACCGACGCAAAGACCCATCAAAACAACAGACGGAAGAACACAAGGGCTTCAAAATATCTATAGGGTCCAGGCTGCCATGTCGTATGATCCGTACTTATTTGACTGATGGAAATATGTTGTGCCTCTAAAATCCTTATTCAGTTTCAAAATTATTTAACTTCTTGGAACTTCTGTTTTCTCATGGGTAAAATGTTGCTTCCCAACCCCCCCAACCCCAAGTGTCTTCCAAAATTTATATAGCACTCATTCATTCATTCATTCATTCAGTATTTATTAGGCACTTAAAATGTTCCAGTTTCTTCTCAGTCTTTGGGATCCGGAGGTAAAACAAGATTCCTGTCCTTATGGAGTTTATTCTCTAGAAGGGGACACAGAGAAGAGAGTTGGAGAGGAAACTGTTTATTACGTTATGGTCACTCTGATGGTGGGGCTGGGACCATGTGGCCGCCATGTTGGTTTGGCCGGCAGCTCATTAGGATCTGCCAACAGAGGGTTGCTGGAAGGAGACTGCGACGGTTGGGGAGGTAGAAGGCACCTGCTTCTTCTCATTTGCCTCTTGTCTTCTGTCAACTGCACCCCAACAACAGCTCAACACGTCAGCAACAGTTGATTGCAGAAGCTGCAGGTGATTCCAATTTTCCATTTTTCTACACCACAAGAACTAGCCTTACTGGACCCCTCAGAAACCCCCACCCCAGACAGGCAGCGCCCTTTCTTCAGAGGCTAGAATTTCAGCTCAGAAAGCCCCTCCTACCAGCCTTTGAATTTTAATAATTCTGGCCTCCTTCGGGTGTTTCCCCACCCTGCATTAGTCCTTTAGAGCTGCTGAACAAATGCCACCCACCAGAAGCCTTGAACAGCGGACATTTATTTTCTTAGCTCTCAAGGCTGGAAGTCAGAGATCAAGACGAAGACAGGGCTGTTTCTTTGGAGGCTGCTCTCCTTGGTTTGCAACTGGCCACCTTCTCCGTGTCCTCACATGGTCTTCCCTCTGTTTCTGTGTCCTAACCTCCTCTTCTTATCAGGACACCTGTCCTACGAGATCAGGGCCCCCCTCAATGACCTCATTGTAACTTAATTATATCATTAAAGGCCCTGTCTCCAAATATGACCACATTTTGAAGGCCTACGGTTCAGGACTTCAATCTATAAATTTTGGGGAAGTCCTAATTCTCCCAAACATAGCCCTAGCTGCTTATTACAGTAACCACTTCTGTGAAATCTTTTTGGGGGCAGGGAGGGCTTTTCACTGCTCTAATACTAGATTAAGACTCTTTTATATTAAACTCTCACTCTTCATTGAATTATGCGGTATCTCTCTTGAGCTGATCCTGGCTGACACAGTGTGTCAGATGGTGATGGTTCCAGGGAGCAAAAACAGAAACAAAGTGCAGGAAAGGAGTAGGAGGAGCTGAGGTGAGGAGACTTTCAAGCAACATAGGATGGTTAGGAAAGAGTTCTCCAGAAGGCGACATTTGAACAACAAGCCGGAGGAGGTGAAGAAGCAAACCATGGGGCTTTCTGGGGGCAAAAGCATCTTCTGGCACAAGAGGTGGCATGGGGGTAAAAGCTCTACAATTCCTATTGAACCTTTGCGTAAAGCTCCTTGAGACAAGTCGCCACAGAGCCCAGCACTCTTCGATAATCCTCGCTCTGAGGGACTGTCTATCTGTCCCAGGCACAACAGCAAAAATTACCGGGGGTTGGGGGAGGAGGAGCTGGGAAGGGCTCAATGTTATTTTCACGGTAGAAAATAACAATCAAGAGTTTTAGGGCTGGCAAGGACCTTGTCGTTCATGAACCCACGTTTCGACTTTGTAGACCTAGACCCAGAGAGCTGAGTTTGCTTGCACAGGTCCACACGGTGACTGCGGAACTTGGACGAGTCTGTTGCTTCTTAGGGGTCAGCAGTCTGTCTACAGGACCTCTGTGTGCTTTCCCCATCGATAACTGCAGCAAACCTTGAGCTGAAAGGAGGCAGATAATTAGGGACCTACCTCCACCAGGAAGTCCACTTCTCAGGTCAGGATATAAAGCGTTATTGCTCCCTCAAAACTCAGGGTGTGCTAGAAAATCTTGGGCACACACACGTAAAGGCACGGGCGCTCATTCACAGCTTAATAAGGAAGCCAGTATAATGCCATTGTGTACGCTTCTGGGTGGTTTTCCAGGTTTCCTGGTGCCTAATGCCGGTAGAAGCCTTTAGATTCTCTTCTAGGTTGGACCTGATCTCAGCTGCTTCTCTGCCCTCTCCAAACTTGTCAAGAGTGGCCCCTGCAGAGGTCCCTTCGGCCCCTTGGAAGAGTAAGATCTTCTGTGTTCCTTCATTCTCACCAGACCTGAGGCAGCATTACCAGCCAGTAGCAACAGACAGATCTCTGATGACAAGGATAACAGCAGGAGGAAGGCAAGGCCCAGGCCATTCTGCGAGCTGTGTTCAAACGCCCATCTTGCAAAGCTCTGGCTAGGCTACATGTGTTGTCGTGCCATGAAGATAAAGGCTGTTGTTTTCTTTCTAGAGGAGATGGCGATAACGTGCCTACGCTTATTGGCCCTGCTCTTACCCTAATGCACATGACTGCCATTGAACTTCCAGAGAAGTAAGTTGACAGCCTTGAGAAACACAGGCTGTACCTCAAAATATCAGAAACACTCTGCAGACTTTCCAAGGCCATAGATTTCCATGGTACATTTGGCTTGTCTGGGAACCGCATATATACTGCATTTTTCTAGATCCAATAAGGGATCATGACAAATATCAAGAGTATGAAGAACAAACAGTTATCTATGTTGACTCGCATACAAGGCATGGGTGGGGGCAGGTAATGGCAATTACAAGACATAAAATTCTTAGTTAGGCCCTAATCATTCTCCTATAGCTGAGAACAGCAGAGAATGAAAAGATAGTGATTTTCTAGTTCATTTTAAGATCAGAGAGTCTGAGGCCAAGCTGGCAGAGTTACTCAAATTCACCCAAGTGGGGAGTAGGATGGATTTAAAGAGATACAAAGATCTTAGAGGAAGAGGAACCGTGAGGTCGTTATTGGGTTGGGTAGCTTTAGTAAGAACACATGTGATTTTAGAGAAATAAATATAAAACTTCATTAAAGACATTTTCTGTAAAGACATGTTTTCACATACGCACTAAATATGATACTGGTTTTAGATTTGGGTTCCAAGGGTATCTGGGTAGCTCAGTCGATTAAGCTTCTGACTCTTGGTTTTAGCTCAGGTCATGATTTCTGGGTTGTGAGATCAAGCCCTGTTTTGGGAACCTGCTTGGGATTCTTTCTCTCGCTTTCCCTCTGTCCTTCACCCTGCTCTCTCTCTCTCTAAAATACATAAATAAAATCGTAAGAAAATATTTGGCTTCTATTATAAATATACTTGAATATAAATTCAATGCCTTTGGGAAGAAGGAGGGCATGGGGAGAGGGTATCTTTTACTTTATACACATGACTCTACTAAATGGTATTTTTTATAAGTATCTCTCAATCTTATAATAAAAATGTTTAAATAGATCAACTCTAGGTGACCATAAAAAAACTCAGCATGCAGAGGGTAAATCAGCCTAAGCAAACCAGAAAGAGAAGAGCTGAAAAGCTTGCCAAATATTATATTATATTACACAAAGGCACTGTTCCTGAATGAACAGAAGATCCAACAAATCCCAGTGTCTAGAATTCACTGTGTATTCAGGAAATCAGCCCAGAAAAAAGTCCTACCAGTGTAAAGGGCCAAAGAGCAAACATGATAACATAATAGAGAACCAAAAGCAAAGCTCTATGAGGACATTAGCCCTCCATCTCCATGGAAATTTTATCACTTTTGAGTAAATGATGATGAGAACTGAAAAAATGATCCTAGAGTTAATGTACTTAGACGTTGGCATGTGTGTGTTCATAACATCTAAACCTTGAGAGTCAGTTGCTAATTTATCCAAATTGACATCTCTGAGATAAATTACCAATATTTACATTTGATCGTTAACATTTGGAGAGTTTGTTTGTTTGTTTGTTTGTTTGTTTTACTCAATATGTTTTGTTCTTTTTGTTTTTCGCTTTGTTTTATGCTTGATTTTGACAGCATCCAATCACCAAGTGGATCATTTGGACAAGAATATGCGAAAGACAAGCTGTGGTGGGCTGGGGCATCTGGAGAAATCTCAGGAAGGAAGTGACACTCTGTAGTGAGCTTCAGCATCTCAGTAGTCTTTCTTTCATTGCCAACTGAAAACGGAGCTAACGAAAATTTGGCATCGTGCCCCTCTCCCCTACTCCCCCCAAAAGCCACATTTTTTTTTCTTTTTCTTTTTTTTTTTAATGCACCTGTCATGGTAGCTTTAGCAAAATATTCAGCAACATTTATCTACAAAATGTTTACCATTGCTTATATTGTTGCTTTTGTTTGTTTTAGTCCCCTAAATAGTAAATACAGTCTCACACACACTCAACTTCATAAGACACAGAAAATTCACACTTTTTATATAATTATGGTTCCCTAACCATGGGAATGCATCCAGTAGGGGGCCAACACCTCACATGGTTTGGTCCACCTGGTTAACTCTCTGATCTGACATCCCTCTGGACCCACAAATCTCCCCAGCCCACGAAAAGAGCCACCATCGAAACTGTTTATGCTTTACATTGGTTTTGTCGTTGTTGTTGTTTTTAATTTTTATCTTTAAGCAAGCTCTACATCCAACATGGGGCTAGAACTCACGACCCTGAGATCAAGAGTCACACGCTCCACCAATTGAGCCAGACAGGCGCCCCCGAGCCTGATGTCACAATAAGCTGAAACAAACATCATGACTGGTAGCAGAGGTAGAAATTAGATGGATGGAAAAGAGGTTTACTCTCATAGCTTGTAAAACCCAGCACTGTCCCTGATGTGTCTGCTCACCCAGTGGCTGCCCTCAGTTCGGTTCCTCCCCTACCGTGTACTCTCTCCGGCGCTAAAAAGGCTCCCTGACTCTCATGGTTCCCATTTGGGAGAGCACTGTTGCAATTTGGATCTTGCCTCCCCTTGAGCTCCTTCCCTGTACTGTTACCCCACGCTGCCATCCTCCTCCTCACTTCATTCTCAAACATAATGCCAAGTCCTGATTCTTCCTTGCATCAGTGAGGATGAGGGGGCAGGTGTTTATCTGTCTAGAAGTCACTAGAAGTCTCCAGAAGTCAGTGCAAATCAGGGCAGCTCCCCCTAGCAACAATTAATATGTAGGAGAGTGCCAGGCTCATGCAGCGTTTCTTTCCAATTATATGTACCCCGTTTCATGAGGTGTTATCCAATTCCCAAGGTTCCATGATAAATTGCACCAATGCCATTCAGTTTCCAAGCTCAATTTGTGATTCTGTTATGTGAAAAGCCCCTATATTAAATAAAAATTAGTCTTAATATTGGGTCCCTCTGTTCTCTACGCAAGAAACCCATTGCAGAGCAATTCTCATTTACAGTAATACGTCTTTGCTTTGAAAACCATGATAGCAGAAAACTGCGTAAAAGAGAAGGAAACGGAGCTTCAAAATGTCAAACAACATCTGTTTCCCATTTCTGAGAATTACAGAGCTTTCTCCAGCCCCGTAACCCCGTAGCCCACATTGTATCTGTCCCTCCCTAGTTTATGAGCTTTATCTCCAGAAGCCTTTCGGTAAATGAAACCTGATACAGAAAGTGAATCTCTGCTTTAGGTTCTCTCCAAGGATTAAGGACAAGATTTATTAGAACAACACTGTTCATGCTGTGATACTTTAAGGTTGTGTCAACATTTCAATTACAAACCCATGCTTCCAGGGGTGTGTACACCCTGGAAAAGAAAATAATTCTTCAGCTTCGAATTTGGAAAGTGGGATAGTCATTTGAGGTCGTGTTTGGTTTCTTCAAATTTTAAAAAGCTGCAGGTGATTGACCTTTCTAGGTGTAGAAAATTACATCCCACCGACTTTTGTTATTTTATACTTCAAGACTACACCACAGTCAAAGAAAAATGCAATGCTGAGATGATAAGTTAAATAATTAGAACAAAAAAAATCTAAATGGGATCATTCTGGGAAACTGCAGAATGAGTCTGGATTTTAACATTTATTTTAAGAACAAAGCAGAGGCGATCTTGTCACATATAGTAATGGGTCTGTCGTATTATTCTTTCAACTGTAGCTTTAAGTCAACCAGGCAGCCATGGTTTCTGCTGTGTGACCAACAACCCACCCCTCCGCCCTCTAGAAGAGCAATGGCTTGGAGGCCTGACAGAAAGGTGTTGGGGGGCGAGGGGAGGGGGGTCAAGGTCAAACTGAAACAAAGCCGTGGGCATGTGCATTCATCTTTGGTGCCCTCCTCCTTGGAGTTCACTACCCTCTGTCCACCTCACCCCACACTCTCCCCTTAGCCTGTCATCCCAAATCATGGGTCTGACTCTACACTATCTGCTGTCACCTTCCTTGTCACCTGACACCATCCTTCAGTCAAAGCTTCTCTGCTGCCCATTCGGCTGGTCTGTAAGATTAGAAAGCATCCGCTCGGTTTTTCCTGATTACCAGCAGCTGCCAAATCATAGCTGGTTGTCTGTCCCAAAGATGTTTGCATTTTCAAGGGACAGAGCTAGTGGAATTTGGGCAACTCTAAGGGTGTGACAGGAAGGTATTTTAAAAGCACTCTTGGCTGTGGTATATCTTTGTAATGGAATATTATTCAGCCATAAAAAAAGAATGGTCCCTTACCATCTGCAGTGATAATGGATGGAGCTGAAGAGTGATTTGCTAAGTGAGTCAGAGGAAGACAAATACCATATGATCTCACTCACATGTGGCATTCAAGAAACAAAGCAAACAAATGGGGGGGAAAGGACAGAGAGGCAAACCAAGAAACAGACTCTTAACTCTAGAGAACAAATGGTTACTGGAGGGGGAAATGGGGGGGGGATGGGGGAAACAGGTGATGGGGATGAGGGAGGACACTTGTGGTGATGAGCACCAGGTCATGTATGGAAGTGTTGAATCACTGAATCGTACTCCTGAAACTAGTATAACACTATATGGAAATGAAGTAAATTTTTTAAAAAAGCACCTCAAAAGGCAACAGTATATATACTTCTCTTATAATGAATTTTTTCTATTTTTCTATACGATGTAGAGAATTGTTCAAAACGTAGAAGCTCCATGAGAACAGAGCTTTGCTGTCTTGCTTCCTGCAAATCACCAAATATCTAGCACCTGAAACACATTGTAGATATTCAATAAATGTTAAGCAAATGAAGGAATTAATGAGTATATTAAGTATATTTGTATCCATTCTGAAAGCTCTACCAATAAGTAGCTTGCACAATTCCTCAATGCAGAAAAAAAAATCTATTAACATAAAGACATGATCATCCGTACGTGGGCATCTGGAGTGGAGTGATGCAGGAAAGATAGTGTAAGAAGTGAGTAACTAAGAGAAATACCTAAGAACAAGGTTTGTGCTTTCTTCTGACTCTCAAATACCACCCATCCCTTTACGATGTAGAATTTGAAACTGAAATGAAGGTTGATTTGTGTGTCTCACCAACTACGTCTCCTGTTTCTCAAATACGGGCAGTATCTCAAAAGAAATTCATATTTTAAAAATAGATAGTGCTTTGCTAAGGTAATCAATCAGATTGCAAGTGCCTTGAAGGTAGGCAGGTACAATTTTGTATCCATTTTTTATGCCTACAATGAACCCAAGTTGTGGGTTGCACACAGACCGTCTTCATAAAGTGTTGGATTTTCTTAAAAACCAAGACTTTCACCCACCTCTGTGACAAACATCTTATCCAAAATGCTTATTATGAGTGACAGGTACACCTTGCTGTTCATCGGCTCTCTCTTCCTCACTGAGGCTCAGACGGAGCGAGAGGAAGCGATAAAGGAGAAAATGAGACAAAAAGGAGAAAAAGTCTGATGGGGAGATCTTCTCAGTATTTGCACGACAGCCTGTGAGTGTTGGGGGAACCTTCGTGTGTTGCTTATCTCTAGTTAGTAGTTTTTCTACACTAGACCTTGATGAGGTATTACCTTTATGAAGAAAATGGCATGCTCGTTTGTTAATGAAGTCTCGTGCCGCTGTTCGCAGAGGAACTTAACTTGTCCACTTGACCCCTCTTGGTCCATACTTGTTCTCGAACCTTTAAACAGGTAGACCAGATGGTCTCAAAACTACTTCCGGAGCTGACAATTTGTGCTATTCACCCATCTTCTATTAGGCTTATGTGGCCTTTCTGGAGCACTAAGACTGCCTTCAAGTTCCCTCTAAGTTGAATTCAACTTCAGTCAGCCTGCAGAGTTCTAGACCTTTCCATGGAAAACAAGGGACCTCATCTCTTTGGAACTGCACTCTCCGGCCCATTGAGAAGAGGGAGACTCTCCATATAATCCAAAAAATAATAATAATAAATGTATTGTGCTCATAAGTGTTTATGTTCTTAGTTTTAATAGCAGTTTCTTTATGAGAATAAGGGGGGGAAATATCTCTACATACTGGCACAATCATAGTCTGATTTCATTCCAGAAACTAACAACAAAACAACAACAACAAAAGCAAGGGCTTTTTTTGTTTGTTTGTTTAATTAAATTCTTTCAAGCCGTGTGGAGCAATACTGCTGGGTAGATCTTGTAAGAAGAGATAATTAAAACACAAACAAACTAGTTCTTTCATTTGGAATAGCAACCACCGCACATGCTTAGGATGGCAAGCCCTCACAAAATCCCAGAGGACCCTTCCTATGCAAACCCGGTGGGCTTGAGAAATAGGTTTGCCGGTCTGTTCGAAAGCTACAAACTCCTTCACACAGGGAATCAGGCAAGATATCTCTGGAAAGTCAGATTTTTTTCTGAGACACCGCCAAAAGGAACCAGCAAATGAAACGGTCCCTTTGACGACAGGCTCTCGATGGACTCGTGCGTCTCAGAAAAAGAGCTTTCTCAGTCTTGGGCTGAGGTGAGGCCACCAGGGAGCTCTGGGCCTTTCAAAAGAGAAAGTGGGAAAAGGAGAGAAAAATAGGTTCACACTTCCCCATGGATCTCTGCTAAAACGCTAGTAGATTCTGTTTTCAGATTCCACACATCGTGTGATCTGACCTGGAGCGATGTGTCAAGCCCACCACACTGTTTACGATGTTTCTAGGGCACAGTCGGGATCGCTGGCAATAGTACTGAAGGTAGTAAGTAAGGTACAGTGACCTGTGTGCCGTCTGGGCAATGACTTTGAAGAGAATGTAGCATTTGCAATGAGATCGACCTACACCTGAACCCTGTCTTCCCGTGCGATCTTGACAAAGTCAGTTTTCTCGGAGCATCGCTCTCCTCGTCTTGAAATTGCGGATGAAGATATTTGGACTTCGAGGCCCACCTGACTTCAGGGCAGCTGTGATGACTGTTCCAGGTCCACTGGAAGGGTCCACCTTGAGCCCTAGACCGGATATCTGCAGCCCTTTTGCCTCCAGGCTTTCTCTGAGGACCTTGGACACCAATCGGTTCAGGCACCAGCCCAGCCTAAAAGGCAGGGAGATGACTATCCCGACCCCAGGCTCGTCCCCAGCAGCCCTGAAGCTACAGGGACAGGAGTCCCTGCATAAAGGCTCAGCCCACCCGTCTCAGGTAGGACCCCTCAGAAGTGGGTTTGCGTGGCGTTTCTCTGTGGCTGCCCACAGCACGCTCGCTGCCCTCGGTTCCTGGTGTCGACTGGTGAACTATGGGCACCCAAGGGCACGCTTCAGCTTCTGCTTTAGAGGAACTATACTAAGACATGTCTCATTTTTTGTCCCCTATTTGTCGCACAGCTTGAATAAGAGAACACGAGGAAATAATTCTTTGTGAACCCGAAGCGCATGGGCGAAAGTGGGTTACAAATAGTAAGATGTTGCGAGCTATTATTTTGATGCAAAATGACACTGGAAACATTGAAACTATATAATTATTTTATGGGTTTTCCCTATTGCAAACATGCTGTGGCTGTTAGGTTTGTAATAAACATGTTCAGGACAAGAAAAGTACATGCAGCACTGGAGAAAAATAAACAAGTGAGTAAGGCTGGTGGGTATCAGGTGTCTGTAACTTATTCTTGTGTGTTCTCTCCCTAGAAAGTTCTTCTTGGTCTCATCCTCCCACCCACTTCCGACTTAGCCCTCAATGCTCGGCTAATCCATCCTTTCATCCGTTCACCAGTGTTTGCCCAATATAGCCATATGCCAAGTTCAAATATACTCTAAATGGCTTCTACCTCAAAAATGCAAAAACCTTGACCTCATCTCCTTCTCCAGGTACTGACCTCGCTCTCTTCCCTTCACGGCCCGACTTCTCAAAATGGTGATCCGCACAAAGTCTCTTAACTTGCTCATCGTCCACACCTGGTGCTTAACCTCAAGCTCTTCCTAAGGATGAACGGTCTCTGTATTAATAAATGCCAAAGGCAACCATCTTTGTTTTTAAGTGATTTCTCAGTAGCATTTCATCCTCTTGGCCTCTCACTCCTTATTTGGTTTTACATGATTCCCACTGTCCTGGTTTCCTCTTAGGGTTCTAGCCAGTGCTAGAAATTTCTTTGTATTTCTAAATGTCTTTCTTTTCAATACCCTTCCAGTTTCTTCTTCTCTAAATCAGTTAGGGTTCTTAGCTCAAAGCAATGGTAACAAAGGTGGATGACAAAGAGTTCAAATGAAGTGTTCTGAGTAGCTAGGACCCCCCCACCCCCCGCCAAATCATCCTAGGTATGACTGATCCCTGGAGGCAGGAGACCTTCGGCAGCAAGCCAAGCTGTGGACCCTGCAGCTGGGCCAGGAGCTCCATATGGCTTCAGCCTCACCATGCTAATGCTGCCGCACCACCGCCTGGCGAATGGTTTCGCTGCCCCCACGTCAGTTGCAAAGAGAGACCTCGCTATCTCTTGAATCTAGACCCAGGACAAGTGCAACCGGCTCACAGATCTACAGCTCACAGCCTGCCTGCAGAACCAAGCCTGCGATGTTCATGACACCAGTCAAGCGAGGTATTCTGTGTCCCACCGAGTCTCATAAAAAGTGGAATTCCCCAGCCATACAAAGATGGCTTAGAGGCTAGGCAGCCAAAACTAGTGGCAATTAGCCACTAGCTTTCGAAATCATACCTTGTCTTCGGCTTTCCCTAACTCGACTCCCGGATCTGGATTTCCTGCTCGGATCTCTTTTCTGAGGTTCGGATTCACATATCCAAACACATACATGATGGCTCCATTTGAATGGCTCATAGATATTTCAAACTCAAGAGGCCCAATATGAGCCCTCACTCTTCACGCCCATTCTCAAGCCAAGATCCCATTCCTGCCCCCTACCCCAGCAAATCCCCTTTCCCATTAATGTCTTTTGTAGTGCCTCATGCACTTTTTCTTAAGGCGTGTGTATGACGATGTTCACTGATCTCTGTCTGTCAAAGTCGGTCACCTCTGAAGGTTCTCGAGATCAGACGCTGTCTCGGTTTTGGTCACCACTGTCATTTCTGTGCCTGGTGTTCATTTCCCCCCTTAGTCATTCGTTCTTCAGTTAGCCAATCGGCTGGTGGATGTGATTTGAGCATCTACGACAACGCCGGAAGTGAAAAGACACGTGCTTGCCTTCATTGGAGCTTCCACCTCATAGAACAGGTGCTCTCAGGTGCATTGTGAGAACAATCTCTGACCTCAGCCCAAGAAGGAGCTGCTGCCTGTCCCCTGACTCCTGGACAACAGTCATATTGGTCACACTGCTTGGTGCTGATCTACCCACCTGTCTCCTCCACCAGACTGTTAAGTCTGAAAGCAGAGGTACTGGGGGTTGTTTCTTTATCTTCAGTATTAGGCCTGAATGCTAGAACATTCTAGCATTTAGGTAGCCAACAACTGCTACCTAAAATCCAAAGTCACCCAGGCGATGCTGGGATATCTGGTCAAGAAGATGCTGTATTTAAGAACAATATGAATCTTCTCATCTTTTCTTCCTTTACTGACCTTTTTTCCCCCCACATTTCCACCACAAGTGTCTGTTCACAAATGCATTGTGAGCAAAGAGAAGGAAAGTGAGCACACTAACAAGTCTGATCACTACCGTTTGAAGAGGCTTCCAGAAGTGTGTGTTTCCATTGGCCAATGCACTGCCCCCGTCCCTGAGTGTGAAACCAGCACTGGGGCCCACCTAACTTCCACCAGAAGGAATGTTTCCTTTTAACAAATCTGTGGATTTCAAATATTTGCAGACTTCTTCGAAAAATTGGCATCAGGCCTTAAAGACACAAACTGTGTACTGCTTCAATCTACCATGAAGACAAATTTGCAAATTATTAGAATAGCATTAATTAGGATATCTGTATTTTCTGAATCCCTAGTTGAAAAACATAATCCGACAGTGAACGTTTTCTTCTCAGGTGTACTTTTATTTTAAGGCTTTGCAATTGGATTAATTTGATAATGATTTTTTAAAAGTGGAATTCCTGGACTTCGAGATTCCTCAGGAGGAAAAATGAGATTGAACATATAAAGTCAAGTCTGATTTACAAAACAATGGCTCTACAATCACTCTGTGAACCACGTATAATTTTTTGAGCTATCATAAATTTTGCAAATACTGTACTTTATTTTGATTTAAGACTAACCTGGCAAATCTTTTTTGTCATCTGGCCCTACTGCCAAAACTTACCTCCTGGTTCATTTGTTAATACTATTTAAAATTAGGCCATTAGAACTGCATTCCTTTAGCTTAATGTCTGGTTCCCCGCTAAAATGCAAATATTCTTGGGTGAGGCCATACTTAAAGCAGTGACCACTATTTGCCTGTAACTCTTGTCTCAGTGTTTAAACATGGGTAGAAGTGGGGAAAAGGTAGGATCTGATTCTTAGGCCCACCAACAAGAAACAGGTCCAGAAAAGAAAGTCTGGAGATTCAAAATCAACGAAATGACATCTTTGCCTGAAACCCTGCCCCGAAAAAATAATTTGAAACACTGGGGATCAGGCTGTGCAAAGCAATCTACCGATATCTGCATATAGAGGAGAAAAAGAAAACCCAGAAGGAAATCTTCCTTGAGATATCTCTTAGAATTTCTCTCATTACTTCCTTGATTATAACAAACAGCCGAGAATCTCAAAGCAAACTGCTTCTGATGTCTGTCCCTAATACTCAGCTGCTATATTTAGCATTCCTAGCTAAATAAATTCATTCCTGGCCGACACTGGAATTAAAGAACCCAAAAGGGGTTTTATGAAAATTCCCCTAGGTAATTGATACTTTTGACTTGAGTTAGTCCCGGATTAAATACCTGAAATGAAATGTGATGATTTGCTGGAACACCTAGGAGCCAACCACCCATGACCAAAAGAGAATCATCTGGAAGCCGTCGTCTTGCCTCAGAAAATCAAAGTATCAAATACCTATCAAATTGCACCTCGAGGCATGAAGAAGAAAGCAGAGTATGAACTCACTGAGATGATTTGGAAAGGGCTTCTCTGTTGACGTCACATTAGCAAACTTCACCTTCATTCCACATCCTCCTCTGGCCGTAGACAGAGAATGTCATTTTCCTTCTCTTTCCATGACTGTGTGTTTTCCTTCCCCTGCAGAACAGAGACAGTGAGCACCCTGTCACCTCCGGCTGAGGTCAGGCGTCTCCACTCGGGGTTTCCCTTGGCACAACAGTCCCGTCTGGTGTTGTTAAACAGAGTTGACGATCAGACTGAACTAGACATTCCACGAAGATCGGAAGGGAGGAACGTGAACGCCGACGCATCACACCAACAAACCACCAGTCCCTGTCCATCATTAAAGGTTTTTTGTGTTGATGCCCCACAGTTGACTGATGAAGCTTTAAGTTTTCCATTCTCAAGACAAATTGACTATTTGTGTAAAAGATCCAGACTTCGGGGTGGCCGTATTCGTGAAAATCTGTTCTGCTTAATATTTAAGGAATCAGGCTCAAAAAGGATATTTCTGTATCATAAAACCCTTGATCAGTGCTTACTTACTGTTGTTGCTGTTACTTAAACAAATAGCATGGCCTTGAGAATAGAACAGTGAAAATATACATCAGTATCACTGATACACGGCCATCTGAGACCAAGCTTTCACAGCTGGGTGAATTACAGAAGATCAAGGTGACACAAATTGCCAGTTCGCTGTCTGGCACGAAATGTCTGTGTCGTCCCCACCTCCATAGGTTGAAATCCTAACCCCCAGTGGGATGGCTGGGGGTGAGGAGGTCATGAGGGTAGAGCCCCCATGAATGGGATTAGTGTCCTTGTAAAAGAGACCCCACTGAGCTCCGTCACAACCCCCCACCACGTGAGGGCACAGCAAGAAGACGGCTGTCTGTGAACCAGGAAGCAGGTCTGCACCGGACACAGGATCAATCTGCCGGCACCCCAAGCCTGGACGTCCCAGCCTCCAGAACTGTGAGAAGTACATGCTTAGTGCTTAAGCTGCCCAGCCCATTAGAAGGTTTTAAGCTTCTAGTATCTCCTAAGCATCTTGAATGTTTATTTAAACCACTCACAAATCAGATTACTTATTTTTTTTTCAGGATTTTATTTATTTATTTAAGAGAGAGAGAGAGAGCGTGTACCCGTGCATGGGTAGGGGGGAGGGGCAGAAGGAGACAGAGAAGCAGACTCCCCACTGAGCAGGGAGCCTAATGTGGGTCTCCATCCCAGGACCCTGAGATCATGACCTGAACTAAAGGCAGACACTTAACCAACTAAGTCACCGAGGCACCCCTGAATGGGAATGATCTTAATTTTTTATTTACCAAAATCATCAGCCTTAATAAATTTCATAATTTCATTTTTCTCTGCACCTCACTGAGCAAATTGAGGCAACAACCCACCTGGAAATGACATCATAGGGTTTTAAGTGATAAGACCATTTTGTTCCAAAAGAAAAATAGAAGACTAGCTCTTGTCCAGGTCCCCAGATCCTTTCCTTGTGCCTTTTAATCCAGATGTGTCCTACTTTCTGATCCCCAAGGCACCTGCCTCCTATCTTACCACCACAGTCCCCCCCTCCCCCCCTACCTTAAGATGTTTTTACATTACTCCAGCCTTTCCCACCCAGAAGGAAAACAATTTAACCGTCCGGGATTATTTCAGACCAAGACCAATGGATCTGTGCCTTGCTCTGTCATTTCTTCTACAATGTTTGGAGCTTAAGACATTCTGGAACCCACCGAGAACCCACTGGTGGGCAGCGGAGAAGAGACACAGACGCAAAGACCTTCCACCATGGGACAGACACTACTAAAGGTGCCTGTGTGGAGACTGTTCTCTAATCCTCACAAAAACCCTTTTTCTGTAAGCCTAAGTGTCTCTTTGAAGAGGTTAAATAAATTCCCTGAGGTCACACAGCTAATAAATGCTGGTTTCGGGATTCCAATCGAAATCTGTCTGACTCTTGACTCTTGTGCTGACGGGCTTTTCACTACACCAAACCGAACCCAAATGACTCTCGGGTGGGGGATTTTAACACTGGTCCTAATGGTGAGTGCGACTGTGGATCAGTGCCCACAGATGCCATCTCTGTGTGAGATTTTCCTTTCCGTACCTGACTTTTTTCTTTGCCATATTCTAGCTTCAATGACTTCCCATCCTAAAGTAGCCTTGAGGGTTGTGTGTGTGTGTGTGTGTGTGTGTGTGTGTGTGTGTGTTTAATCAATTATTATTCATTCATTCTTTAGACTAGAAACCCTCTAAAGACCTCCAGGCACCATATAGAAAAATATTGCATAATGAACAGTAAACAGTTGGGTTAGCTGGAGGGTACAGCTGAGAATGTGGCATTCTTTCTTCTAGTCCTGGGGGAAAGTGGAAAGTTTTACCAAAGTGAAATGGGCTTTTTCTCCCACAGCTCCAGCCAGGCTTCCTTTCACTCTTACTGAATATGAAGCCATGGCTCGACAGATCTTCTGACTTGACCCCCACTACCGTCCTTCCAAAATGTGCATGGATTCCTTTACCAACATCCTGTGCCTACCCCCCAAATCATCAATCTTCACTGCTTCTCCAAAATGATTTAAATCTTCAAGGAAACAACACTTAGGATGTCCCGTGGCAGTTAATGTGCCCAGTTGAGCATAAGCATATCATGCAGTCTATCTGACCTTGAATGTCATCTTCATGACCAACTCTAGGTCCACTGGAGCCCAAGCGAGAGGGGAGGTTGGACCCAATGGCAACCAGCACATAGGCATAGGCATGAAGATGAGTAAAGACATCAGTGAGGATGGTTCTTCTAAGTCTTCTTCAGTGTTATGGTTGAATCATGTTCCTCCTTCCCTGGAAAAAATGATATCCTGAAGCCCTGACCTGTAGTACCTCAGGTTGTGACCTTAAATGGAGATAGGGTCTTCACAGAGGTAATCGAGTTGAAGTGAGGTCATTAGGGTGAGTCCTATTGCAGTATGACTGCTGTCCTTATATAAAGGGAAAATTTGGACACAGAGGCAGACATGCATGGAACAGGGAGACAATGTGGAGGGACATGGGGAGAAGACAGCCATCTCCAAGCCAAGGAGAGGGGACTGGAACAGACCATTCTCTCGAGACCATCAGAAGTAGCCAACTCTGCTGACACCTTGGTTTGGGACTCCTAGCCTCCATAACTGTGACAGAATACATTTCTGCTGTGTAAGCTCCCGTTGGTGGCACTTGTTATAGTAAATAGCAAATTAAAAAATCAGAGAATGAGTTAACGTAGCTGGACAGTTGATGGTTGTCCTGAAAAGCCACAGAATTATGTTATCTTCTGAATGACAAAAAAAGGAATGTCCAGAAATAAATCCTCCAGCCCATTAGGTGGTGTTTCTATCCCAGTAAAAGGAGGTAAAGGAATGTAGTTTATCCCAAGGTCACAAGTTAGATGCTAGCTCCCACATCAAGGTGGTCTAACTGGAGAGGAGAGTTGCGGAACTAAAATTCATTTTGAAGAAAAGTTTATGTTTTGTATATCTACATGAGGAATCTCAGAAGGTTCTCCACAAACACTGCAGTGCGATTCTGTTAGGGTTTGGGGTTAGGGAGGCAGGAAAAGCAGCCCTCCTTGTGGGATCGAGGACACAGTTACCAGCTTGGTCTGGAATGGGTCTCTTCCAAATCCATCTTCCAAATGGATTCTAACTAACATGGGCTGATAGACTTGGCAAAGCACCCAGATAATAACTTCAGGCATCTTAAAGAAATTCCTTTACCATGATCTTGCCAAGGATTTAGGCTTCTGTTTAGGAATTTCCTTTGGGAGCCATGGGAGCAGGGGAAAAGGGTAGAGCCTCAGCCTTGCTCTGTATGTAAAGTCCAGGTAACTCTAGGGAAATGTGCCCTGGGTTTACAGTTTAGTCGGATCTCAGAATCTGTGGTGCATTCTCTTGAATGGTGACTCTCATTAGACCCAAAACCTAGACCCAAAGTTGCTTGATCAAACTGTGCCTGAGGCTTACCATCCACCAAACAGGGATATTATTGGAGTATGTATTAAGACCATCGGCTGAAAAGTATGCTAGTGGAAAATAATTGGTAAACGAATACCAAATTCTGTACATTGTTCCCAGTCACATCTCCTCACTGGCAGGAGGACTCACTTGGAGCGGCGGGATCCTTATCGTCCCCTCTATGCGCGTGTATTGGGTCCTGCATTAATTCCTCGTGGCTGCTATTGCAAATTATCGCAAACTTGGTGGCTTAAAACACAGAAGAAATTCATTCTCTCACAGCTGTGGAGAGCGGGAGCAGGAAATCAAGCTGTTGGCAGGACCACACCCCCTCCCGAGGCTCTGGGAGAGACGCCGTTCCTTGTGTCCCCAGCTTCCGGTGGCTGCGGCATTCGCTGGCCTGTGGCCCCACGGTTTGGATGTCCACCCCCATCTTCACATCGCTCTCCCCTCTGTGTGAGTCTCTGTCTGCCTCTACCTCTCGTATAAGCAGATGTATTTAGTGCCCATGTGGAAAATCCAAAATGAGCTCTTCCTCTCGAGATCCTTAAACCAATCACATTTTTTGCAGTATAATATATAATGTAATATATATAATGTATATATAATATACATTGTGTATAATGTAATATATATCATGTATATATAATGTATATAATTTAATATACATTGTAATATATAGTACATATAATGTAATAGAGTGTATATAATATATATAATGTATATATAATACCTAACATATATAATTATAATATTATAATATTCATTCTTTTACCATAGTCATTGTTTCTAGGGATTTGGAAGTGAATATATCGCGGGGGGGTGGGCAGGGAGTATTCATTTTTTCCTGCTTACCATAGGGCTGAACCAAAAAACCTAATTTAGGATTATGTTTGGATAAGCCTGTCTCCTAATGATGACCACTGCCCCTTAACAAGGGATTTTCTTTCAGCCCGAATCCCAGATCTCACATCAAACTGCCTCTGAGATGTATGAGAGGAAGATTCAAATGTTGAGGAGGCCTACCCCTCCCGTTCTCTTCTCTGTTTGTGACAAGTAGCCAGAGAGTTAACAGAGAGTGAAAAAAATAGTTTCATTCACCCTAATTCTGGTAAGAGTGGTAAGAGAAGCGAAGATTTCAGTCCTTGTAGGCGCTCTGTCTCTAGATTACCGAGGGTAGTAGTCTGGTATATGAAATAGATAAAAACTGCACTGACCACCAACACCTTGGCTTGTCCTTCGACAATCTACAGCTCAAAAAATGTGTGCGAAGCCATGTTTTTTCCCTCAGGGTCAGAATGAAGCTCTCCATACGGAAGTACAGTTTTTACATCTCCAAAATGCTGGAAAACTCTAATGTCCCAATAGTATTTTTCTCTAAGATTTTACAAGAGTGTAAATTTTTCTTTCTTTTACTATTTCTTTTTAACCCTTGATCACCCAAATCTTTATCTCTCTAGAATCATGTAGCCCAGAGGAAAAAAACTGAAGGAAAATGAGAATTTCTAAAAAGTATTCTAGAAAAAATCTGAATTCTCTACAAAGTGTATCTTCTACTTTTGCAAAAGGTGATATTTGAGGGAATTATGATTACTTGATCTAAGAGTTGAATTGAGGAACTATCTGGGATTGAGCATAATTTAGGATTTGTTACCCAAAAAGGAATATATATGTTTAATGTTGTTTTAAATAGTGTATAAATAGATACATGTATTAGAAGTGTGGTTTGAGATCGGGAATCATTTTCTACACTTCAAGGAGCAAGGCTTTAGAAATTCAGTGGTGCTCAACCCTAGCTGTACGATAAAACCTTTGGAGAGCTTTCTGAAAAATCCCATTCCCCGGGCGCCACCCCAAAACAGTCAAATGAGAATTTTCTCTGACAATTCTAAATGTGGAGCTACTGTTGAGAACCACAGAGTTAATGTTGATTTTAAATACTTGTAGCCTAGAGAGTGAGGTAGCCTGTCTATCATCTGCCTGTGTGGTCAAGAGTGCACAAAGAAAATGCTGTCAACAA
Organism: Enhydra lutris kenyoni; assembly: GCF_002288905.1. Lineage (NCBI taxonomy): Eukaryota > Metazoa > Chordata > Mammalia > Carnivora > Mustelidae > Enhydra > Enhydra lutris. The sequence goes on along the minus strand of NW_019154145.1, from coordinate 7,258,287 downwards.
GCAGCAACAAATAGTAAATAATTTAAAATAAAGCAATTATAAGGAAAAGCAACGGCGTGGCGGCTGCCAGCGACAGAAGACATACGGGCATGGCTGCCAAGGGTGAGAATTGTGGAAAGATGTGCAGTCTCCTGTGAAAATGTAAACCCTACTTAAATCCTTTATCACCCACTGTGTGGGTTCTAGGGAGCTAGCTTTGGGAAGAAATATATCTCTGGAACTTCTTACTAGAAGTCTGAAGTTTGGAGGAAGCAGGGTGGGAACAGACTCTGAAATTCCAGAACTGGATAGTTAGGAAAATCCCCCTGAGGTAAAATAATAATAATAATAATAATAATAATAATAATAATAATAAAATTTTTTTAAAAAGGGAATCTCCATAGAAACTCATTTTACCAAGCTGACCATGTTCGTATCTAATTTGATCATCATTTTGTATGTTCTTTAGAGAGTTGCTGAGTTGAAATAGTTATCATCGGACAGCAATTCCTGCCAATCTCCTGTCATCATTCTCTATGAATTTACTATCATTGTTCCTGCAAATAAAATTTTAAAAAGCTAAAAATTATTTTAAACTAACTCATGGCACTTTCGTTCCAGGAAGTTTTTCCCTTTGATTTAATAAATCACTTGGATATTACTTGATCATTATCAAAATGAACTTCGAAGAACTGTGGCTTCTCTTCCTTTCTCCAGGTTCCTGCCCTGACCCTCCGTGCTCTCTCCAACTCTTAGCCAAGCTCTTGATGTGCTAATTTGCTGCTCAGTCCCCACTAGCCTTGCCCCATTTAATTAATAAATATTTAGTTCTGACAAGAACAGCGTAAACAGAAGTCTAGTTCATGAATTTGAGTATTGTTTATTCCCCCACTGTGACCCTCACTTGAAACTGGTCCTGAGTCTTATCAGTCGGCACTGTTTTTTTATGCCTTTTAATTTGCATATCAAATGTATCATTTTAAGCAGGCTGCTCACGGGCATGATCAGTTAAAGAACCAGTTGCCTACTGCAGCTGCGGAGAAACATCTGTAAACCACTGTGATTACAGGAGAAGAAAGGGGGACAGAGGTTATTCTCGCCTCCCATTCAGGCTCTGTTCTCCAGAAATCAAGATCTTTCTTGTGGCCTGCTTTTGTATGCTCAGTTGATTGGCTGATTGACTTGGTTTTTAATGGAAGTTACCTACTCTCCTGAAACCAGAATGCAACACAGAATTTTCCAACATTTAAACTTTGAGCATCCTGCCACCAAAACCTCACTGGACCCCTGCAGACGGATGCCTCCTCAGACTGTAAGGGCGACTGAGGGAACTGCATTATCGTGACGGAGAATCGGGGCCCCTGGGAAATCGGTGGTCTTGGCTAGCTCTTCCCTGGAAACAATTTCTCCCTAAATTCCAAACAGGATGATGGTGGCTACCGATTCAAATCACGTCCCATTATCTTCGTAGTACGGGGAATTTGGATTTACACAACTGGGAGAGCTACCGTAATTCGATCCCTGCCTCTCAGATTGGATCTGCGGAATTTACCAATCCACCACCTGGCCCGAATCCACCTTCTGTGGACTGGAGGACACCCTGCGTGGCTTAGATTATCCAAATGTAATATTCAAATCTCTGCTAGGGTTAATGCTGTTTCAAAGATTTTAGAATTGTGTTTCAAAGCTGTTTTATTCGTATGACCCACTTCCTCTAAAATGCCTTTGGGAGATGTGATATCTCCAGGCACTTGAAGGCAAGAGAACCAAGAAAGATCCAGCTCTGAGGCTGACGCCTGGCTTTTGAGAACTCCACACAGAGCCCCAGAAGCAAAAATAAGAGGAAAAGAATACCCTCATCGTGAATTAGGTTAATTATGCACCTAAAAGTAACACTGTCTCCTTTCTTAAAAAAAAAAGAAAATATCACAAGGGCTACATGTCAGATTTAATCAATGTATTAGAACTAGGCAAGAACACTGGAAAATAATACTGTGGGTTTTGTTTTGTTTTGTCTTGTTTTTTAAGAGACAGAGACTGCCCACTTACCAGTGGGGTTTGGCGAGGATGACCGGGATAAGGGGGGGTGGGAGAGAAGAGGCAGAGGGAGAGAGAGGGAGAGAATCTTAGCTCAACTCAGAGCTCGATCTCACAACCCTAAGATCATGACCAGAGCTGAAATCAAGAGTCGGACGCTTAACCGACTGAGCCCGCCAGGCACCCTAGTACTGTGGTTCTTTATCCGGGCCACAATTATATGGTGTTGGGGCAAGAACGCTGAGATTGGCGGCCTGAAGACCTGAATATTAAAGTCCACCACCAACCATCTGGCATTTGAGGAAGTCATATCCAATCTCTGGACATCCGTTTCCCCATCCGTAAGAGAAGAAGGTTGGATGACACTCACATGCATTCAGCTCTGCACCTCAGAAATGTTCTCAAGTGTTCCTTCAAAAGATGTATGTGGCCCGATAATTTGGGGCATCACCGTATGTGTTATACACACACATAACCGTGGACATTTGCAAGATGACTGAGTGTATGAAATGCGTCCCCGAGACATTCTCACAGAGCTTTTCAACAGATAAAGCAATTTAATTGCAATTTCCCAAACATATTTTACTGAGAATCCTGTGTGTGTTCAGAACAGTTTGGCAGAGAGAGACAAGATTTTTCAAAGGGTCTTCCCGCTGTAATCAGCCTCCCGTGGTCTGACAGGCGGGACTTGCTAATGGAACATGAAGTATAGTGGTCAAAAGTGGGAGCTCAAAACCTAGACTGCCCAGGTTCAAAGCCATAGGTACCTTACCTCCTAGCTTTGTGACCTTCATCCCCTATGGAACTTCTCTGTGCTTGGTTCCTTCCTCTGGAAAGCTTAGACAATCATGTCATTTCATAGGGACATTATGAGGATTGAATGAGTTTATAAAATTATCAAGTGCCTAGCAGATTCCCTAATACCTTGTAGGTGCTGTAGAAGTGTTCATAGTATTGCTACAATATCATAAACTCTCGTCAAATGTAACAATCTAGGAGAAGAAACAGCACACATATGAAGGGAATTGACATTTGCTGAGCATCCACTAAATGCCCAATTACGTATACATACGTAAAATCTCACTGAACCCCCGTAATAAAACTAAGATCAAAATATAACTATTTCATTTTATAGGTGAATAAAATAAAACTGAGATATTAAGGAATTTGCCTGATATTACCCAGATATTAAGGTGAAAAAACTGAACCCCCAATTCACGTATGCCTGACTTCAAAACTGAAGTTCTTTCCACCCTATTATACTGCCTTAAGGGTGAGAAGTAATAACCTTTATATCATGTTATGGATAGAGAAATGAGGCAGAGAAACTCAAATATGTCTAGGATCACACAATAAGATTCAAATTAGAAAATAATCCATATTCTGTCATCCAACCCTAGAATGTGTTCATTATTGAACCCCGAACGCAGGACACATGCAAAGGGAAGAAGGAACAATCTCTAATTTTGATCTAGTGACCATTTTTTACATTGAGATGATTTTGTCTCTTAATTAAGTACCTACTGTACGCATTATGTCCCATTTTAGTAGAGATTTTGCTCTCCCCTACCTAGCTCAGATTATGTTTTTAGAGAAGCATAGACATTTAAAGGTCAAATTAATTCTACTGCCTCCAGAAAGGATTGGATCAAAATAATTCTCAAACAATAATCCTTTACCCTATTCCACTTTTAAATATTCAGAAAGGAAAATTCTGTGACTTTGGTAAAAAAAAAAAAAAAAGAAAGAAAGAAAAGAAAAGAAAAGAAATCAAACATTAATAATATATTTAAAATCCCATAATATGCAAGGACCTTTGAGACATTTTTGAAAATAAAAACACATTAATCAAAAAAAGAGAGAAAAAGTAGAATAAGAAGATGAATTGATTTTCCATGATGAGGCACGGTATTGCACATTAAGAACTGAAATTCAGGACCAAGGACTTGGGGAAGTAATTTATTGGATATTAATCTTCCCTTTTAGCAGGCAAGGCACAACTTTACTTAGATATGTCTGCTGCATCCAAAGTTTTAAAATATGGGGCCAAAAACACATCCCTGCCCCATATCCCATGCTACCATTCTGCCTGGTTCCTCTTATCACCGAAACTGGTTTTTTACAGCAATGTCAAAGATGATAGAGCTTAGAGAGATTTCCATTTTGCAAGTTAAAAAGGGCAGACAGGTGGTGCACAGCCAGCAGAGATGGAACAAGCAGCTGCTTAATCCCTATCATCAGAGCCTAGCCCAGGACCACAGGGCATCTGATGATGGGGCAACGTGCAGAGGGAGGGAGGGGCGCTCTGGAGGCTTCTCAGCGTCTGAAATTCTCCATCTCTGCTCAGGGAGTGAGAGGAGGGATGGTGATAGGCGCTCTGATTTGGAGGAGCGAAAACAATCTCTGTGTTTGCGAGTTTATGATGATGAGACCCCGTACAGCGATACTGTCATGGGACTTCTGTTAACCAGAGCAGCAGACAGAGCAGGGACCTGCCTGCATTCTATAGCTAGTATCGCCAGCAGTTTGAATTTCCGGGAGGGCTGCAGAGCCACGAGGGTGTTGTTTGCAAGTCCTGGTCTATGGCTTTGTTGTGCTTGCACAGCTAAAGCCACTGGAATTAGTGGGTTGCCCCCTTGCAGATGCGGAAGGCAATGCCCACTTCCCAAATGAAAATGTTTGGGCCCAGTTTGTACTTTGGCTGCTGCTTCCCCATTCTCAGAAAACCAGTCCTTGTTGGGGATTGTTCCCTCGGGAGCCAAGAGAGATAAAGGTGGATTTGGGTCCCCGGGGATAGAAGCTCCCTTTCCAGAATGTAAAAAATAAATGGAAAAGTCCTGAGGTCCTAAGATTTGTGTGATGCAAAATGCGAAAGAATTCTCAGCTCTGGCAATTCCAGCCCTTCGCCTGAGGTTACAGCGAAAGGCAAAGAGGTACAGCAAAGTCGTGGTTTCTGGGAGAACAACTAACTAGAACCTTCTGTATTCTTATGCAACGTCCAGGACCTTTCCCGAAGCTGCCCTTCAAATGGACACTTGAATGAGAGCAAAGAGAACTGGAGGCTTCTCGCGTTTCTCCTTGTGCTCATTTCTTACAGCATAAAATGGCCAAACCCCTCCTTGGAGAGACAGAGTCCCTGTTCGTCTGAGGAAGGGATACCTCATAGTTACAAACTGCCAGATAGAAATGACCATTCTGATTCTCTCATCAGCACGAAAGAGGAAGAAGAGCCTAGGAGACCCTATTTCCTGCAGGCTCTATTCTTTAAGAAAATCTAGCGTTTTTTGTCATATCCCGAGGTCCCCAAACACCCTTTGCACCCCTAGGATTGCCCACTTCATGTTTTTTTCAACTTTGAACCCTCTGTTAGGATTCCTAAGCATGAACCCTTCTACTCTTAGGATATCACTTCCGTTTATAGGAAGCACTTTCTGACTCCTTTATTAAAATGAAATTGACCCACGTAGAAACCATGGAAAGAGTGACTGTCTTAAAGGAAACTTTATGTGCTAATATGATCTTCTATTTGCGTGTACAAGGAAAGCAGACTTCTGAGAGAATTCGGAGTTATACCGTGCCATTTCAGAGTTTAAACAACAACAACAAAAAAGATTTGCTGCCCCTAGAAATCTTTCTCTCCAGTTTTCTAAATACTTCTGCAATGGGGAAGTCTCCCGAAAGCCCCCTTTAACATGCAAATATGTTTTTACCCTAAAGGTCCTCTACATTAGCTCATTATGGCATTAGCAGATTAGTTTATCAGATTAGCCTAGCCTAGCCCTGAGGGAAAGAAACACAGGACAGGTAAATTTAACTAGGCCTGCTCTCCTCAGGGAAGGGGGACTGAGGACCAAAGTCATTTTTCCAGGCAGGAAGCTATCAGCCCAGAAATCCAAGTCACCAGAGATTCACATTGCTGTCAGGCGTCCATTCCCAGATGCTAGCCCTGGGCACAGTCTGAACTCCAGGGGCCTGTCTGTTGTCCAAAGGCTTCACTCTCCAGGCGACTCCTGGCTCTGCCACTTTCTTAATTAGCCTTTCTGGGCCTCAGTTTCCTTATCTATAAAATGTGAATAATAATGGCACCTACTCCATAGGACTGTTGAATTAAATATTGATTTAATTAAACAAATTAGCCTATTAAATATTAATTTAATCAAACTAGCCTACATAAAGCACTTAGAATAGTGTATGACAAAAATAAGTACTAAGTGTCAGCTATTAATAGCATCAGGAATCAGTAACTAGGGGCTCCTGGGTGGCTCAGTCGTTAAGCCTCTGCCTTCGGCTCAGGTCATGATCCCAGGGTCCTAGGATCGAGCCCTGCATCAGGCTCCCTGTTCAGTGGGAAGCCTGCCTTCCCTCTCCCACTCCCCTGGCTTTTGTTCTTGCTCTCTCTGTCTCAGCCAAGTAAATAAAGAAAATCTTAAAAAAAAAAAAAAAAAGAATCACTAGCCAGATGGTCCCATTTTTGTAACCACACACACACATTACAGAAAAAGCTTGGAAGAGCATAGAATAAATATTAATGACTCAGTGGTGGAAATTATGACTGATTCTTTTCATGTTTTTTCTCCTTACGCATTTTCTAAATTCCCTACAATAAATATGATTAGCTTGGCCATAAAAATGTGTAAAAGACTCATTAATGCTTTATGGGAAAGGATGATCATGAGTATTTTATTTATAATAACAAAAACTGGAAACAGAAAACAGTACCCATTAATAGGGATTAGTTTAAATAAAATATCCATACTAATAAAGTATCCATATATTAGAATTATGCACCTACAATTTAAAAATGTAACACTGAAGAATGTTTTTTGGCATAAAACTCATGATACAGTACATGAAAAATTAACTAACAACACTGAATAAAAATTAATTCCTAGTTTACTAAAAATAAATATAGTTTTATTTAACCAAAATAACATGTGTATTTCAAAAAAAAAAAAAAGAAGTACTAACAACAGTTATCCTTACATGACAGGATTGCAGGGACTCTTAATTTCTCCTGGATGTTTTTATACATTTTCCAAATCTTCAGTAACAAACACACGATGCTTTTAAAACAGAAGAAAACACCAACTGTTATAAAAATGAATAAAGATTGATCACCACAGTTTCAGTCAAAAGATAGAAGAGTTGAGGTTGAAGCAAGGAATTAAGTTAGTAGAAAACCTGGTTGGCCTCATTGCCTTTCCTCTGCCCAGAGCTGGCCCTGAGCCATCCCCCAATCGGACATGTGAAGAACAAGGTACTGTTAGAACCAAGAAAGGAAAGTTCTGGAAGAGGCTTCAAGATGCCGGCCAAGACACTAGAGCCAACCTTGAGTTCCAGAGAAGAGCTACCCCACTGCATCCAGGGTAAGTGTGGAACAGCAGAGACTAACTCTGTCTCCCTCCGAATTTTACCTATAGCCAAGCAAACACACATTGCCAAACCAAAGTACCTTCCTCCTCTCAGAATTTCTGAGGACGTTGAAGAGTGAAAAAAAAAAAAAGGAAATATATATGTGTAACTTTATTGAATAAGTAAGGAAAGGAAGACTAGTCAAAATAAAGATGGTAAGTAGCCCCAGAGTCGTGAATGAAGCCCCTTAGAGCCAGTCCTTGGCGATTGTGTTGGTGGCAATGGGAGGAGGGAATTTTCTTTTTTGGCGTTCCTTCCGGCCTCCAGCTCCAATCTAGTAAATGTGTCCACATTAAAGCATTAGAAACAGAATGTGCTAATTTACCAAGAGAGATCAGGATTTTTTAAAATCCTGCTGAGTTTACAGGAAAATCTTAATGCCATGACACAAATTGCTAATGGCGGCATCCTAGAGCTCAAGGACCAAAGTCACTTTCCTAAGACTCTTCAAATCAGGCAACAGATCTCTCGCTTCAGCTATGCCCCAGGATCCCAAGATCAATCTTGTTTCTTAAGACAATCTCTCTGTATTAAGTTGTGTGTGTGTGTGTGTGTGTGTGTGTGTGTGTGTGTGTTGTCCCTATTCTTCAAAATGCTAGAGGAAGGGGAGGTGAGAGGAAAGGCTCCAAGCATCACACAGACTCGGCTCGGAATCTAGATCTCTCTCTTTTCTCCCTGAGACACTTGGAGAAGGCTGCTGGCTTCTCTGTGTCACGGCTCATCATCTGTAACCCTGGGCTTAGAAAACCAGCTTCACAATGCAGTTAGGTGACTCAAGGTGTCCCATGAAAAGCACCCACCAACATGAGGTTTAGCGCAGGGTAAGCACCCGAACTCGGTGCTGCTGGGCTTACGTAAAACTACAGACAGGTACAGAAGTCGTTCTCAGAGTCCTCCACCCTGTCTCAGCTTGCTGCTGGTGCAAGAAGTTCCCATGTTCCGCTGGGCATTTGGGAAGAAAGGGGACCCGTGCACATGGAGTGTCCTCCAGCCTCCTGAGCGACTTCTGCTTCCTGATCACGCAGCGTCCACCTCTCTACTAATAACCCCTCTAAGAAAGACAGGACTCGGAGATGAAGTGGCCACATATTTGAAAACAAAAGTCGCCTTAGACAGCAAGTCTCTAGAACAGGAAATTATTATTATTATAATTAATTATTATTAATAATTATTCCCTGCCTGGTATTCAAACTGCTTTGAGAAATGAGCTATTTCTCATTATTTTTTTCTTTCTTTAACGTATTTTTTTTCTTTAACATATAGTGTATTTAATCCAGGAGCCCCAGTAAACATCATTTTTCCAATTAAACTGATGGCCCCAGATTCAAATACCCCTTGACCCAGTGTGACAGCCTAATACAGACACATGGCGGTAACTTTATAGGTCCCAGGTTTGTAGCATCTTTCTTTTGGAGAACTGATGTTTAGAAATAGCAATTGTTTTCCTTCCTATTATCCCACCTGCCTGGCTTCAATGGAAATATCCCCATTTACCTTACGCAAATGCAAACACTCCATCCCAACACTTGCAGTCCCCCCCCAGAAAACGCAGAAGCATTTCTCAAAGCAGCAGAACTCCACAGCTTTGCAAACTTCCTGTTTCAAGCTTCCAGAGAGAGAAGGGAGGGGGGGCGGAAAAGAGTACGCCGAGTTCCTCTGAAGCCCCCTCCTGACATTTCCAGACTTATTAGCCAGTTTTCACACTGACTTCAATCAACCTCTTTAATCCTCCAAGGAAAGAGCATTTTTAATTCACCGATTGGCTGATAAGCTTGAAGCCAAAAAATGATTTACACGTAGATGAATTGTGCTTACAAGATGGAACTCGGAGCATTAGAAGCGGATCTGAATTTCCTATCTGTCATTTTATTTGCCACATTCATTTTTTCTCTGCCATTACCCTGCTGATTGCGATCTTTCAGCGCTATTGGGCCCCTGCTTCCACAGTTTTTAATCTGCCTTTAATCCCATAGATTTTAAATATTCCCGGCACCGAGAGACTGGAGGCAATTAACCGCCCTTCTGATGCTTTCCTTATCAGTTTCCTCCTTGTATCTCCCAGAAGCAGCCTCAAGACACTTCCAGGCTGACAAATACTCCCAGCATTTCAGATGAAGCATCCTCGGCAAATGGGGACGTGAAGTCCAGCTGTGCGCTGATGCTGAGCAATCACGGCCCCGCTCGCCAAGGAGGGGTACGGCAGAGAGAGGTTTGGGGGGCACGCACAGGATGCCAGGAGCCCCCCCGTGCCCGTGCTCCGAAACAATGCCCTCGTCCTGTGTTTTGGGACTTGAAAAATATGTGAGTCATCTAATCTGCTTAATCTGATTGCCGTGTTTAACTAGAAAACCATTTCCAGCTCTCTGACTTTAATGAAGGATTCCAGGGGGATGTCAAAAGGAGACACATCAGGTAGAACAGCTACTTGAACTGGCTCGCGTGTCCTCCCAGGCTCTTGTTTAATTTTGTTCTCGTGTCTTAACGTGTTCCTGTGAAGATCTGCCCAACGGATTTCCCAAATGCTACTTGATCAATGTGCCAGTGCCTTTCACGGATGTCCATTCAAACTTGAACTAATTCAGACTTGTCCAACACAACTTCAGACATGGCCCCGCTGTAGCCAAGGCTCCTGGGCCCTGAGTCCACACCCGAGGAGCGTTCGCAGGGTGACCCAATGAGCCGCCATGACAGATGGGAGAATGGTTTTCTTTAAAACCCATGTGCTGGTCCACGAATACAGGGGCATTTAAATGCACTCTAAGAAGAGCCAGGACTCTAGTCGGAGGCCATTCATTGCCCTGATGGGAGCATTACACATCCAGAAGTATCCAAAGGCTACCCTTCGGCCTCTGGGGGAGGAAAAATAAGCTTGACCCTCTGCCATTATCATGGACCCCCTGATAAAAAGTTTGAGCCTTTCACTTTTTTGTAGTGAAGCGTTCAAAGAAAGCAAGAAACTCAGAGCTACAACCCAAAAGATGCAAAGAAAGATACTCCTTTATCCGCTATGAGCCCTGCAGGCCCCAGAACAGGAGGGGCTTTTTAACTCAGCCCCTCAGTTCCTCAGCAGACATCATCATTTGATAGCAATTTGGCTCGAAAATGAGCAAGTGAGACGGGCTTTTCTGGAGAACGATGTGCGGCTCTTTTGAGTGTCCATAAACCCATAGAAAATTCTTGTGATTTCTCACATTCAGGCCAGGCCACCATTAGCTCCCACAGAGTGGACGGACTCTGTTGGCCAATTCCTCCACCACGTATCCGATCACGTTCATTGTCGTCTGTGCGGACATCTCCTAGTGGGGAAGCCATGAGTTTCTCGTGAGAGAGAGACGCCCACCCTCCCTCGGTGGGGAAAAAATGAGACAAGTTTCTGACTTCACTCAGTCTAGGGGTCGGTCCCCCAATCAAACGGTATCCTCCGGGGGTGAAAAATAGGCATTTGACCAACAGGCCATTGTGCATCCCCCAAGAGTTCTCTATCTTTGGGAAGCTGCTCTATTTTTCCAAAGGACAAAAATTACAGAGGGCGATGTCAACCGGGGAGAAAGGATACGGCAGGGGAGACAAACAATGCGTTAAGTGCCACGTGCTTAATTGATTAGCTCTGCTCTCTGCACTCAGGGAACAACGCAGGCTCTTTCCATGCAGCTCCACAGCGAAGCCAGAACACGGGAGATGGATGGTTTCCGCCACGCAGAAAAGCTCTGCTTGAGACGTTGTTTATAAACAACGCCCGGCAACACACACACACACACACACACACACACACACACACGAGAGGGAAGCATCGAGAAAAGCAAGTGAGGAGGAAGAGGCCACAACTTCGCGAGGGGCGAGGGAACGGCAGAGACACACCGGGGAGCAGCTCGGACTGTGTTGTTTTGCTGTGACTTGCAGCTTTGCTTAAGCATTTTAAAGATTTTTGCAGGTCTTTTTCAAGCTACCAGCCCTAGCCTACGAATTATGGTAATGTGCCACTTCTGAGCCCTCGGCAGGATTTGCAACAGAGAAATCACATCAGCCTATGCTGATTAACAATTCCATTCCATCCAGAGATTTATATAAAAAAACTATCTTACATTTTGCTTTTTAATAAGAATGATCGCTATCTCAAATTGAGTCCCAGCAAATTTTAATAAAGGCCCAAGGTTGAGTGGCATTTTGCATGCTGATTTCGCTGTGATTGCTCGCTTTTGATGAGCACTAGGCTGGCATGTAGAGCTCTCCTCAGAGCAGGTTTAAAGACCAGGAGTAGGGAAAAGGATAAAAATAAAAACTTCCAACGAAAATTCGAGGTCTTTTCTTTCTGTGATTGATTACCGAATAAATACCAACATGTATCTTTGGATTCAGCCTAAGACTGAAATTCCCTACAGCGAAACAGCTGTTTTTTAATGGCTTTTAATATACTAACCTGTCAAAATATGTTAACTTTGATGACTGCAATTATTATTTTAAAAGATGTTATCAATCTGTTTATCCGTCTTCCCCCTCCACCCCGATATTTTTTTCTCCGATCAAATAGAGAATCGCAAACAAGTCGCATTTTGGTTTCCTGATAAGTGAATTGTCAATAAATAGGTACCTCTTGCGGGGGGGGGGGGGGGGGGAGAACATGCTCCTTTGTTAAACTAGAGGGTGCGTTAATTGTTCTGAACAATAAAACTGGATGTTCAGCCTTTGCCGATGGTTGATGAAACATGTCTCCAAGAGGGTAAAGGGTAAATGGAAACATCCAGTTGTGGACGTTTGGGGGTCTTTCTCGTATCTTAAATAACAAAACACATCCGTGGTTACGGTTCCGTGGGATGATGTTTCTGCCATGTTGTTGGATGGTATTTACCTTCATTGCCATTGACTTTGTGATGAGGCAGATCTACATACGTAATTTCAGGCTGCCCTGAAAGCCACCCCAGAAAGTCAGGAGGACATTCTACTCAAGCTCGCCTGCCTCTCAAAGAAAGGTTTGATTGACCAACCCAGAGCAGATTTTTTTTTTTTTTTTTTTTTTTTTTGGAAAAAAGCTAAAGAATGCAAATGGAATTCAGCTCATTAGCTAAAGATCAAATTTCACCAACTGGGTAGAGATCCTGACCTAGAAAAATGTTGCAGGTAAATCACAGACATAACTACATGTCGGAAATGCATAAAATGTGTTTCAACAGAATGTTGGAGGGAAGCAAGTCTCCTTGCAACAGGGAAGTACTTCTTGGATATAACACTACCTCCAACCACCCCCCACCCCCGCCAGAAAGCCTCGTTTGGTCCTTGTTTTTAAGGGGACGATCGAGAAGTGAGCCAATATAGTGTTCATTACAAAAGAAAGTAATCATGTGAATTATTATATAATAACTTAGCTCACCAATTGTCGAGGAATTTTCTAGGTAACTGAAGTCTATCCCTTTATATTATTTTTAACCATGTGCAGTAGAAATGTACTTATAACTTCTTTTTATTTTTATACTTTCTTAAAAAAATATGTATAACTTAACTATTTTTGTTTCAGTTGCTCATAATGCACATTTCTGTGATGTCGTAAGTACGATGAGGATATTTGTAAATGACAAATGAGGATAACATAAATATTATATACGATTATTTACTTTTCCAGTAGGTATGTATTGAGCTGCTGTGATTGCCAGGTCCTGGGATACAATGATGACTAAGACCTAAGTTCTCTAAGGTAGCTTACTCTCTATCACAAGAACAGGGAAGAGAAATATTTATCCCGCAGGGTAATCTATGCTATGACAAGGGAATATACTGGGTGTTAGGGAAACCCACTGACTGATGAGAAGGGAATCAGTAAAAAGATCAATAATAGTTAAGATAAAAGAGAGTGGAGGGCCTGGGTGGCTCAGTCGATTAAGCGCAGGTCATGATCCCGGAATCACGGGATCGAGTCCCACATCAGGCTCCCTGCTCATTGGGAAGTCGGCTTCTCCCTCTGCCCTTCACTCTGCTTGTGCTCTCTTTCACTTGCTCTCTCTCTCTCAAACAAATAAATAAAATATTTTTTTAAAAAAGAGAGTGGAGATCGTAGAATTGAGAAAGGAGAAATATAAATAAATCTTAATAGCAGCAAGTAGAGGATATTCAAAGCATTTAACAAATATTCATGGGCATCCTCTGTGTGTCAGCGACCTTTCACATGCTGGAATACAGTTATGAAAGAGACAGCCCATCCTGGCTCCCGTGAATGCTACCTTTTTGTGAAGAGAGCCCAAAACGGTATTTTTTTTTAAAGCAAGCTTAAATCATTGTATTATACATCTGAATCTAACATAAGACGTACATTAACTATACTTCCGTTAAAAAAATTGTTTTAAAGCCAGCAAATCTACAATTCCATGCAAAAAAGAGTAAATATGACAAAGAAAATTAACTGCAAAGATGGGCTTGGGAGTGGTTGGAGGGTTATCTCGTATCGGATGACCAGAAAAGATTTAAGGAATTTTATCCTATAGGACATGGGTAACAACTAGAAGATTTTTTTTTAAGTGATCAGGTTTCCATTTTAGAAATCCACCACAGCTGCTCTAAGAATAACTTGGAAAAGAGTAAGACCGAAATCTGGGAGACCAAGTAGGAAACTGTTGCTTTAATTTGGGTGAGAGAAGAAAGGAATCTGCCTTAAGGTAATGAATGGCTCTCCACTGTGGTAGTGGTAGAGGGAACTGGGTGGTTCCAGAGCTATTGAGGAGGTGAGAATAACAGGTTCTTCCAATGCAGTAGTGTGGGCTGGGCAGGCAAGAGTCCAGGACAGCACTGGGGCTGTTGACTTAAGGCAGTCCTTGGAGAGCACTGTCACTGACATTGGAAATACACAAGTAGACTTGGGGAGATGATTACAGGTTTTCAATTTCGATCATGTAGATACAAGTATGAGTGTTAAGTCTAAATATGAGTGTCCACATGATATGGACGTCCATGTGGATAAAACAGATACGTGGTTGGACATATAGATCATATAGATTGGACATATAGATCAGAAGTTCACTAGAAAGATCTAGAAAGATCTGCCCTTGTGCTAGATGGCTGTGAATCTCTTCCTTTCCTTTTACCTCTCCTTCAAGATCAGCTGTTATCTATGTACACAGTTCATTCTGTTTTCATTTCTCTGAATACCTTACATACTCCCACATGTTGCCTTTTATTTCTGCTCTTTTTTTATTACTTCTTCTGTCTTCACTACATTCACCTATCCAGATTCTAACCCCTCAAATAAAGAGTAAAATTTAAGAAACAAAAATATAAAAGAATGAGAGTAAGGTAGGGGCATTACGGGTTTTTCACAGGGTGTGTGTGTGTATGTGTGTGTGTAGGGGAGACTTAACAATAAAAAAAGCAAAGAATAGGAATACACGATTTAGAAAACAAAGCTTTAGAGGTCAATAAGCATATAAAAGAATGATTAACTTCACTAAAAACCGAAGAAGGGTCGAAGAAAACGGTGATGAGAAACTATTTTCACCCAGTAGATTCCCCAAAAGTTAAAGGAGATTCCCCAAAGGTTAAAGGAGTAATTTTTTTTTAATATCCTTATGTGGGCGAAGATAAAGAAGAGTAGGTTTCTTCACATATTGCTTGTAAGAATTGAAATTTATAGCATTTCTGGAAGGGAATTTGGCAACATATCTAGTCAACCTTAAAAGATTTATACTCTTTCCTAGTAAAATCATACTGAGAACTTGTTCAAAGGAAAAAAATCAGTAACATACATAAATCTTCATGTACACGGATGTTCATTGCAGCTTCATTTATACTGGAAAAAAATACACTAAATATTCCATTAACAAACCATTAATTAAAGTACAATAAATACAAAAGGTGGTAACATATAATGCATTCAAGTATCACTTAAAGATATTTAATAACCCTAGAATGCTTGTAATATCTTTTTATTGTTAACACAATGATACTTATTATGTTAAAAATGAAAATGGAAAAAATATCCCAAAAAAATCACACAGATAACCATTTTATATATTATTTTGTCTCCTGGTTTGTTTTCCCCCCCCCCCCACATACTGTTCTACTATGAACAGGTGCCACAAAGATACTTGGTTAAAATTAATATCTACTTTTGATTTTATACATGAATAGGAGAAAATTTCTTTAACATACTAAATAGTGAACGAGTCAAGGAAATGTCATTGAATTGACTGTTGCTTAATATTTTCTGAGATTTCAGACAAGTAAATAGGACAAGAAAATGAATAAGAGTTCCATACATATTGAGGAAAAGATAAAATTATCATTTAGAGATGTATGTTTCTCTACCTAGAATTGAGTTGAAAACTATTAGACAAAATGAAAGTGCTTAGTAAAGTGAGTAATAAAAATTATGTGTCACAAGGCAAAACTGTGGTTGCCAGGCAGGGGCTGAGGTGGATGAATGGGCAAAGCACAGAGGATTTTTAGGACAGTAAAACAGTTCCACGTGATGTTACAGTGGTGACTATATGTCATTATATGTTGATCCAACCCATTGAGTGTACAACACCAAAAGTGAACACCGAGGTTAACTATGGACTTAGAGTGATTATGATGTAAAATGAAGTTTCATCCTTGGTTAAAACAAAAACAAAAACAAAAACATGTACCATTCTGTCCAGTGATATTGATAATGGGGAGGTTGGGGGGAGGGAGGGGTACATGGGAAAACTCTGTACTGCCCTCCAATTTGTTGTGAACCTAAAACTGATTTTTAAAAAATGTTTAAAAAAAAAACCATCCCAAAGCCACAGGATCCATGTAGGTTATAGAAACCAGTTAGAAAATAGAGGGGAAAAGAAATTTCTCACTCACAATAGCAACCTGAAGATACAAAATAGTCATAAGTCAATAAATAAAATACCAACACTCCAAGGGTAAAATGGACCTAAGATAACGAGCATCTGAAATGATAAAAACTGGATAGTTGTTAATGTTGAAAGAGCACGAGGAAATGAACAATTCCATGTACAGTGGTGGGGCTTATAAAATAATATAACCAGTTTAGAAAGTACTTTTGTCAATATGTTTTAAGTATACAGTCTTTAGAGTAAATATAAATTTTAAAATCAGAAATGGCCAAATACACATGATTCCCCTGATTCACGATACTTCAAAAAGAATGGGTTTTCTCCAATCCTGGAATTTTCTGGTCCTTTTTTTTGGTCTTTTTCCATTTATATTTAGTCCTGTTGCACATTTGCATCTGGCCTTTCTGCAAAAACAGTGTTTTATTCAACTTTCCATGTTCTTTGCACACTGTAGGTATCTGTTAAATGTTTCTGTAACTGAATTAACAAATTATAGAAAATTTCTATTTAGGAACAATATGATATTTACAACCAAGAAATCAAAGCGTGTTCTAATTGACCCAACATTTTGATAAACATTTTCTAAACAACTATAAACTCGGCAATAATTATTCTCTCTAATATTTATGTTTAATAGATTTTACATAAGATATACATGATGTGGCCCAAAAGTTAGCACATACCATACACAAAAATTGTTGTTATAAAATATATGTGTGTGCATATTCATATATCTAGTCATATATATCAATATATATTTATGTATCCATATATATCTATATTGGAATTAAAACTAGTCCCATAGGTTGCATTATGTGGGATGGTACATTTTCAAGTGATAACCCAGCAATTAATAAATAGTCTTGGTAAATTAAAAATATTCACCCTCTCATTGTCATTATTGCATCAGATGATGTTTGATGGGCTTTCAAGAGATTATGTTGCATAACCTTTTCCCTTCAGGCAAATAAGATACTACTGGGCTCATTTCATAGATAAGAAAACTGAGATCCAGAGAGGGCATGACTTTCCAGGGTTACCCAATTAGTTGATAGGAGATTGAGAACTGACATGAAGTTTTTCTAGCTCCAAACCAAATATTCCTATTAAACCATGAAGAATTTGAGGCACTCATTTGCCACACACAGAAAATAAAAATATACTTCTTGCTAGTTTCCTTCTCCAAGTTCTGTCATTCAACAAAACATGGACGCATATATGTGTGTATGTGTACGTGAAAAATGTCAAAGATACCGATTAGACAAAAAGGAGCATCATGAATGAGAATGGAAGAGAATTATCACAAGGAACCCCGAGTTTCAAATTGGGATTTCTTTAGAATGATAGTTCTGACGAGATCGGGCGCGTTCAGGGTGGTATGGCCGTAGACTAGAATGATAGTTCTGCCTCGATATCCAAGAAACTATGTGGAGAAACATGGAGAAAGAAAATCCTGGAAGGATCCAGGAGAGAGAGGGGGAGAAGGTGATAACAGCTAATGCATCCAATTAAATCTATGAACAAAACAAAGATTATAGCTATTTCAGTCTTTCTCGTCTTTTCAGTCAATGTTTCTTAACAATATGCACAGTTGAAACCAAGGCACTCGGACTTGTGTAAAATTTAAGCCAGTCTCTATTCTTTGAAAACAGAGTCAATATTGACTTTGAAAATAAACTATGAGCACAGAGATAAATGATGAAACCAAGTGACCAGAGTTCAAGAGAGAGCACAGGTAGGCAATCTGTGTTTTCTTCATTATGCATTCAGTATTTTCTAATTTGTAGAGTAAGCATGCATTATAATCTGGGGATCAATCACTTTACTTACAAGAAAAGAAGTGTTGAGGGAGACATGGAAACAAATGGAATAAACCAGAAGTTTAAGTATGAATGTAAGAGAGGAATAGAGAAGAAATAGGAGGAGGTAGGTACCAGAGACACTGTAGGCAAGAAGGATCTATGATGGTCGGGGAACAGAAGAGGAGGAGCCAGTGGTAACCAAATAAAGAGAAAAGAGATTCTTGAAAGGGACTAGCTTCCAAAGGATGTTGGTGGGGGGAGGGGTTGTAAAAAGTGAGGCATAGAATAAAAGCCAGGACTGACTAAGAAGCAATGAGCAGATACCTCCTCCTCAGGGAAGGTGAAAGGGATGGGGAAGGTAAGATGTTGGGTATAAAGAAAGATTTGTAAGAATCAGACAAGGGGATAATTGACCTTACAAGGGGGTTTAATTTTGTCTATAAAAGGAAGTGTAAGTAGGCTGATGAATTATGCTCTGTGAACACACAGACATACACACATGTGGGGAATGGGGAAATCTCAGTTACCAACAGGGAGTACTGGGAGATAAACATTGGATGATCACCTGGACACTCTCAAAGTCCATCCTGAAGAGTTTATTCTGAATAGGATTGAATCCGTACCTTGCTGTAGTATGACCCCAGGTCTGACTTATTCATCAAACTGAGTAGACACAGAAACTACTGTCTCTAAAAATTTCAGGGTTCCCTGAAAATGCTTTAAGTTTTTTTTAAGATGGGTGGGGGGAATGAACATTTTAGGAGAAGAGAGTCATCTTTATACCAAAGCAGTCATAAAATATGAGTCTCAATATTTTTTAGTGAAGGAGAAGACCCACAAAGGCAAAGCGCCTAGGTAGGTCCCAGGAAAGTTATGAGGATGTGGGTTCTCAGGGCAAAAGTTATGAGGATGTGGGTTCTCAGGGCAGCAAATGACAAAGCCAGTGGTGAGGCCATCAGGGGATTAAAAACAGTGTCTGAGAGGATAGAGGATGGAGCATTGGGTTTTAGTCAGGGCCTTACCTATTGGCTGATGGTATGGAGTTGAAGGCAGAGAAGTTTCATTAAGAGAGAAGAATCAAAAGGAGACAAGACTGAGAAAAAGCAGAAGAGAAAGACGTGGAAGAGAGGAGAAGCAAAGAGGGTGTGGTTGGAGATTGGGAACACCAAGTGTGAGACCAGAGCAACAGAGAAGTGCCTTGTGGTAACAAGACTAAGGGAGCTATACTTGGTAGGGCACAAGATTCAGGGGCTGAGGTTCAATGACAAGGGAAGGGACTTGGAGGTGGGGGAGTAGTCAACATTAGGTACACAAGGAATCCAGAGGCTCTCAGAATTTGGGGCCACCAGATCAACCACTTCCCAATGAGCCTTTTGCACTAGTACTGCAAAACTTGGTCCTTGTACAGTGGCTGGAAGAATACTGAAGGAGGATGGATGCAAAGACTTGGTTCCAGGTTGGCTTTCTCACTAGCCAGGTATATATGGGACAGGTAAACTCTGATAAGTGTCATGTCTCCAAATGGTTTTATTAATACTACGTTTGCCTGAAAGCAACAGACTGGACATTCTCAATCCCTTGATGTGTCTCCAAGCTCTCATTTCTGTTGCTCCATAGTTGCATCTTGGGTACAATATGGATTACATCATAAGAGTGGTTTGGATCATAGATATGGGTCCCATGGATTAAGAGGTAGACGAAACTTATAAATGGGTAGAAACACACAGGTGCAAGAGAAATGGATATTTCATCTCCTCCTTTGTTCAAGAGGAGAAACGTGGTTGTTATCAACACATCACTTCTCCCTTCTCAGTAATAACCATGAAAGAATATGCCTCCACTTTTCCATTTATTGTCCTTTGAAGTTAATTCCAATCCTAACTGTAAATCAGAAATGGTACAATCTTTTGATAAGTTATAGAGCAATGAAAATTTAATTTAAATAGTATCTTTCCTTTTTTATTTTAAAGTGCCTTGTTCAATTGAAGCAGAAGCAGCTGTGAATGATGGCTAAGTTAAGAATGAAAAGTAACATCAAAGTAATGTCTGTCACTATGATTTCAAATAGCATGTGCCACTTGGAAAGGTTTGGGTAAAACATAAAAAAGGATGTGGTCGACTAACTGAAATAGAATACAGGCATATAGAAAGTGAGATATCCTATAGATTTCTGAATTACTCTGCCCATAAAAAGTCTAAAGGACAATTTAAAAAATGGACAAGCCCATTGGACATTAATTCTAGTAAGACTATGTGTGTATGTGTGTGTTAGACTCGGGGCATTGCTATTCAATTACAAATGCCTCACATGGGTTCCTGGCTTCAAAAGTAAGTGTGTTTTTTTGTTCCTGGAAGCACCGAGCTCAGAAGGGTTCCTGCCTCCATAGCCTCCAGACCTACACTGACATCCAGAAGTGGGAGGGTTGCCACAGAGAAAGGGAAGCAAAGGAGTAACTAGCGAGGGGGCGGAGCATCTCACAGGCCACGCCCCCGTGCTCTGCTGGGCATCTTCAACTATACTAACCGATGGGGGTGGGATCTATAAATTCCCAAACTTGATGTTGATTTGGAGAACAAGGCAAGTCACTTAAGGAAGTAAGATATCTCTTGGAATAGCAGACTTTTACTATACAGTAAATGGGACTGTCTAAACAGCAGCCCTCATTACTTAAAAGCTCTAAGTGTGCATATTAGTAGACTTCTACGGAGAAAATGCGTCTAGTTTTCTGCCAGCAGAGTAATTAGTTTCACGTCAAAGGCCTTCCAGAGCATGTACAGTGAGAGTCCCAACACCACTGGCTTACGTGGTGACCTGAGCCTACTTTGTCTCAGTGAACACCAAAAGCCTCATTAGGAAAAAAGGACAGCCACCTTGGCCTCTGGGAGGAGGGGGGGGAGTCAGACCCATTGGCAAACTCACTGGCAAACACAAGCTAGTGCCTGTGACACCTGCGGACCCTCTGTTAGACTTAGAACAGCACGTTCAAGGACACCAGCCCCAGCTCCTGGGTGCTCCTTGACACTGCTACTCCCAGCCCTGATAAGATGCTATCAGCAGGCCCCTCTAAGTACTTAAAGGACTTTAAGCAGATCATTGGGGCAATTACCATAAAGAGGGAAAGATATGGGCCTTTACTGATGGGAGATTAATATTGACCAAAAGCTATCGATTTTTCTCTGCATCGTATTTCTGATGGTAAACCTGTTTTGCAGGTTGGTTGGTTCATTTGTCATTATATTGGAGAGTGAGTGAGAACATTTAGATAGAGCTATTGCAATGAATAGTTGTGCTTTTAAATGTGCACATGGTGTTGTGTGTTTGGTTTTCTCATTGAAGTGCTAGGGACCATGAGAGTATAAGTGGTTATAGAGAAAGATTCTTACATTTCATATAAATACCACTTATTAAGTGCCTACTATATCCCAGGCAGTGTATTAGCTTTTACACATATAGTATAATTTACTTTCAGGAAATTATACCCAAGGCAAGTATGCTATCCTCACACTAAAGATGAAGACACTTGCATCCAGAAAGATTTGAGAAACTTGCCCAAACTTAGAGAATAAGTAAAGAAGTAGGGATTGGAATCCAGTATATATTAGTATAATTCTATATAATTCTAAAGGTAATTTTACATCTATTCCATTAATTATTTAACAATTATCCATTGCAAAGATAATGGAGAAATAGAATTCAAGGTATGCGAAGGTTAATTGTAGGTAGAGACTGTGAAAAAAATTTTTTTGAAGGACAGAATGATGACTCTGAAGTATCCAGCCTGGGCGACTAAGACCAGGACAGTGGCTTTACGTAAGTCCGGAAAAGAAAGAAAACAAACAAGGGATTAGCAGCAGGTGTGAAATGACAACTTCAGTCTGGGACCCTTTGTTTTGTTTTTGGTTTTTAAAATACACTGTTAGGTCATTAACATAATGTAATAAAAGAAGGGAAAATTGGGAGAAGTGACAAAGAATAAGAAATCATCCATAATGTCACTTATTCCAACACAATTACCCCCAATGTTCTTTTTCCAATTTTTTACTGTACATCTTTTTGCTTTTAATTGTGGTGGGAGCACCCATTGCAGGGCACTTCTTTCTTTTCGTGACGGGCTGTCTCAAGGGCATTGCTGCATGATCTTTACGCTTACATTTTATGGATTCCATCTCCTCCAGAGAACACACTAGATAGCTGACTTCACAGTTTCTCCTGTGGTTGCATTTTGCTTACATGGGGCTTTTTGGTATTTTAAATCACCTTACATTGAGGACATGTATGTACTTTTCTTATAGTAAATTGCTCTGAAATGGGATGCTGGGCGGGTCCATTTCTATTTGTTTTTGAAGCTGGTAAATTCAAGTGACATATTTATTAGACATGTGAATTGCTCCTCTACTATTCAGGAGAAAGTCAAGGCCAGAGACACCAATCTGGGAGGAGAGAGGCAGACGTGATGGATGGGTGCAGTCCTGGGCACCATGGGAGTTTTCGAACATGATTCCTAATTCTTTGACACTTCTTCTGTTGAGAGCTTAGATCTACGTCCCTTATCTGTGAGTCTGGAAGGACTCATAAGTGCTTTGGAGGAAAGGCTTTTTAATGGCTGGAGGGAAGAGGGATGGCTGAAATGGCAGGGAGGAGACAACGCTATGTAATATCCAAGACTAGACCATGTAGGTTACACATCTTCTGTGTGCTTCTTTTGGCAGGTTGATTCACTGGATGTCCCCAGTTGTCATGCTGTGAGAAGCCCTGGTGATATACCAATGCTCTGGTTGAAAGTCAGGTGACACCAAGTCTTCGAGTCATCCTAGCTCAATACCCAGAATTATAAGTGAAGAAGCCTTCACTTCCCCACCTCCCATTGTTCAAATGGTTTACCATTTTCTTGATAAGGTAATATGGAATGGAAGCAAGTCATCCTTACTGTGCTCTGTTCAAATTCCTAACCCACAGAATACACGAGCATGATACAACTCCCAGTTTAGGGTAGTTCAATAGATGACAAGTACTGGAAGAGCATTTGGTACCTAAAAGTGGGTTGTGTTCTGACAAAATCTAGAATGTGAGGCCTTGGAATTCTGCCCAGTGATCGATAGACAAAAGTCTGATGGGCCCCATGGAAGTTATCAGGGAGGTCTTAAAAGCAAGTGAAAACATAATGAACTCAATAATCAAGACAAGAGGAAGAGTGTAGAGGGTATCATCTTGCTTTTGACACCCCAAAATAAACTGAGACAATAAAAGAGGTAAACTAAAGAGTTAATTACTCTGTTTTGACTATAATCTGGAGAGAAAATGATGGAAAGAAATTAACAACTAACAAATTAGGAGAGGGTACAAGAGCTAACCAGCTAGCCAAGGGTCCTCAAAATAAGAAATGGCCCCAGGACAAAGATCAAATCCTAGGTCAGGAAGATATGGTCTCGGGGTGAAAACAATTTCAAACTTACAGAATCCATGAGTATTGTAAAAAAATGGTTGTGTTATCCCACTACATTTGGGGTGGTTTTTATGCAGCAAAACATACCAGAAACATGCACAAATGAGATTGTCAGAATGGAAGCCCCTTGGATGAAAAAGGAGAAACAATTTGAAGCCTGAGAGAATGAGGGAAGTAAGAGATTTCATAAGCAGGATGAGCAGAGATATTCCTTAAAGTTAGAAATTGCTCCTCGGTGCTAAATGGAATGTAACTTCTTTCCCTCAGAGGATTATTTCGAGATTCGGCTATGTTATTTCTTGTACTCCACTGGAGAGGCATACCACCGGTTGGTTTTTCTTCTGCCCTTTAACAGACATTTGCGGTGTTTCCAGATTTGGTGATCATAAATGATGCTGCTGTACACACTCATGTACAGAACTTTGTGGGAATCTAACTTTTCATTTCTCTAACATGAATTCCAGAAGTGGGATCGCTGAGTCATATGGGACATATGGTTACTTTGTGAGGAAACTGTTTTCCAGAGAAGCTGTACCATTTTCCATTCCTACCAGCAATGTAAGAGCGTTCATTCCAGTTGCTCCATTATCCATCATTCCTTGGTATCAGTGGTATTTTTTATTTTAGCAGTTTAACAGGCATGTAATGGCACCTCACTGTGGTTTTAAATTTTTTTTAAAAAGATTTTGTTTATTTATTTGTCAGAGAGAGAGAGAGAGAGAGAGAGAGAACACAAGCAGGTAAAGCTGCAGGCAGAGGAAGAAGCAGGTTCCCCACTGAGCAAGGAGCCCATTGTGGGCCTGGATCCCAGGACCCTGGGATCATGAGCTGAACTGAAGGCAGCCGCTTAACTGACTGAGCCCCCCAGGCATTTCACTGTGGTTTTAAGTTATATGTTCCTAATGTCTAATATATTTTCCTACTCTTTATCTTCTTGGTGAAATTTCTGTTCAAATTTTTTGCTCACTTTTCCCTGCTTGTTTACTTCAAGAGTTCTTTATTTGGGGTAGATTTTTTTTTAAGATTTTATTTACTTTTTGACAGACAGAGATCACAAG
Source organism: Enhydra lutris kenyoni (assembly GCF_002288905.1). Lineage (NCBI taxonomy): Eukaryota > Metazoa > Chordata > Mammalia > Carnivora > Mustelidae > Enhydra > Enhydra lutris. The sequence goes on along the minus strand of NW_019154145.1, from coordinate 7,233,745 downwards.
TAGGCAGACAGATAGAAGATCTTGCTAGGTATGTGATTTGTAAATGTTTTCTCCCAATCGGAGCTTGTCTTTTCCGTCTCTGCACTGTGTTCCTCAAACAGCAATGTTTAATGCTTTTAAGAGAAATGTTTAATTTTGATGAAATCCAACTCACTGATTTTCCTTTATGGGTAGTGTTTTCCAAACCCAGGGTGGGAAGGGCTTATCTCCAAGGGCTCTGAATGAGGAAATTCCTTATGGCTGTTGAATCATTCTGGATCCCGTTTGTAGTAGGGGTTACAAGGATCTGTGTACATGTTAAGACACAGAGAACTATACACCAAAAAACTATGAATGCAAAGTTTCTAAAAATCTGTCACCTCTAACTAATTTATCTGTGGGGAAATGAATGTAAATGACATGAATCAGAGCTTTCCCAAGCATAAATCTTTCTATTAAAGAAAACAATAAAAAGCAGCCTTTAACCCTGACACGCACGTATCTATAACACGAAAGTGGCTTAAATCTATACTCTGACACTCCTCCATTGTTTAACATAATTTATGTGTTAATTGTATGCTAATTTCAATTGTCCATCATTAGCAAAAGAATCAGTTCTTTCAGGAAATCTGCCCAATAGAAAAGATGCTGATGGTTCATTGATATCCAAGCTGGACCACAGGAAAAAGGACTTGGGAAGACTAGTCCAGCTGCTGATTATCTAACGACAAAGGAGCTGATGGCAGGGTCTAAGTGACCCAAAACGTTTAGGACCTTTCAAAACTATTCAGATTATTGACTCCACCTGCAGATAAACAAGATCAAACAATCTGGTCTTTTTTCTCTGCCTTTATAACCAATCAAAGCCCAAGGACTCAAAAGTACCTTCTAATTGGTTTCATTGTTTTGTTTATTGTGCTTATCATAGGGCTGTTAACATTTGCATTTCTAATAGACCACCCTGACATTTCAGCCAGGTTTTAAACGACCCTTAATGGTTTCCTACCTTTCAGCAGAACCAGTGAGTCCATTCTTAGGGAGTAACAGCTCCTTACAAGAGGGCTGCTCTCCCCCTTCACACCCCCTCCCCCCCCAACCCCGTGGCCTTAGAAGGTATAGATTCTGCAATGAGGGTTCACACGCACGTATTAGGAGATACTTTTGTAACACTGAAAAAAAAATTAAATTTCATTAAAAAAAAAAAAAAGAGGATACTGTTCTATCTCATCCTGCCACCAGCAACGCAAAAGAGACAACCAGGAGCTAACCTGTGTAGACTACTTGCATTTTCCCGTTTCTGCCCCACATTTTCTCACTTCCATGGCTTTCCTCATGTGATTTCCTCCCCCTCAATACCCTGTCCCATCCATCTGCCTGCCTCCACGAAGCCACACCCAGTCCCACAGGCCAGAACAGAGGCCCCTCCCCCTCTCCAATGCTCCTGCATTGTATGTTAGTAATAATCCCATCCTTCTTCCTATGTAGCTTTTGCCATATTGATCTCTATCACCATTCCACTACAGCTTCTTGCAGGAAAAGACCATGACTTATTCAATTTTCTCTCTCTCTCAAAGTGCCTTGAACACTGAGTCCTTTGATAGGTGATTTGCAAATGTTTTCTCCCAATCTATGGTTTCTCTTTTCATTCTACACTGTGTTCTTCAAGGAGCCAAGTTTTAAACTTGGGTGAAGTCCAACTTATTAATTTTTTTTCTTTTAGAAATAATGTTTCTGGTGTCGTATTTAAGAACTCTTTGCCAAATCTAGAGATTAAAGTGAGGGTGGGGAGGAATTTACAAAGGGTAATCATGATGGAATATTGAGGGAGTGTTGGAATTGTTCTGTATTCTCTTTGTGGTAGTGGTTACAAGAATCTATGCATGTGTTAAAACTCAGAGAACTGTACAGCAAAATATTTATTTAGCACGTGCTTGATTCAAATGTATCATTAAGGAACCCGTTTTTGCTAACTTACCTTGAGAACATAACTTCCTTAACCCAAAGTCCCATTCTCATGCCCCATGAGCTAAGAGAGCTAAGTAAATAGTGGCTCCCAATCAGCAGTCTCGATTAAGAGTTCACACTATGCAAAAGGACAAATCTTTTTAGATCTGCAGGCAGACATGTCCCCAATGACCTATGAGCCACGATAGAATAAGATATTGTCCAGTTTTGGAGGATCTCCACACCCCCACACACACCCTGCAATTTGGAATGATGGGAAAAGTGCCCCATCTATATTGTCTCTACATAGTGAACCCCTTCTGGAAGGAAAAGAGTGACATGAACACAGGAAGAAGAGGCAGAAAGAGAACTAACTTCTCAGTATCTTCCTGCTCCCTTGGGATACTTGTCTCCAAGGTGGTGAGGTACAGGAAGATTCTTCAGCTCTGAGCAATCTGCCATGGGCCCCACCATCTTGGGAGCTGGTCTGACCCACCTTGGACAGGCCTGATTATATCATGGCTTCCTGAAAAACTTTATAGGATTACCCCTGCAATGCCCCACTGGAGATGACCACTGGCATCCCCAGAGCTGGAAAGCTTGAAGGGCTCCCAGACCTCATACATAAAAAGGAACTTTATTGCTCCTGAACCCAAATCTTGGTGGCCTTCCCTCAGAAATCCTTGTCTTTGATTCCCTGGCTCTGTGCCAACAAGGAAATAAGCCAAGACTTAATGAAAGTTGCCCAAAACTTGCCACAGCGAGGCTAAAACAGATGAAAAACAGATGAAATTACCTTGGGCATACACAGATTCGCCCTATGATTCAATTCCTTTTCTTTAAAGTCAAAGAGGATTTCCCTGGAAAGAATAAATGAGCCCTTCCTCTGTCACTTTGTTTGAAGAATGATGGCTCTGGTGGATGGTCATTTGGGAAGACAAGCTGCTCAAAATGTCGTGTTGACTTAGATGTGTGACTGATGTAGGACCTGTATACGTGCCTTAAGGTCTCCAAATCCCTGCACAAAATTACATGTATGGCAATTAAACTAAATCCATTAATTAGTAAAATGAATTAGAGGTTCAATCCTCAGCTAATTTAGAAGAGGACTAAAAGGTCTATGCCGTTGGCACTTAGACCTTACCCCTAACAAATTTCATACAGTTCTTTGTAGCACTGTGGACCCTACCCTTTCCTAAGTGGCATTCAGCTGTGGTCACATGGTTCTGTAATAATATAGAGCCAATTAGCCTTCAAGATAGCAGTAGATTGGAATTCCAGTTGCAAACTCCCTACCGCTTAGCAAAACTCTCCAAGAAAGCACATGGAAACTCAGAATAGATTTAGGTTCCTGCTCAGGGGCCATTTGCCATGGCAAGGACTATCAGATCAATTTCCTTCTCTCCTTCTATCGTGATTTTATGTGTCTTAGAACTGGCAGGGGATTGGGCGCCTGGGTGGCTCAGTGGGTTAAGCCTCCGCCTTCGGCTCAGGTCATGATCAAGCCCCGTGTTGGGCTCTCTGCTCAGCGGGGAGCCTGCTTCTCCCCCGCCCCCCGCCTACTTGTGATCTCTCTCTCTCTCTGTCGAATACATAAATAAAATCTTTAAAAAAAAAAAAAAAAAGAACTTGCAGGGGAAAAAGTGCTGTTCAACTGTTACATGGAAAATAAAATTAAAAATAATTAAGGTCAGGCCTTCTTAAGGATAACACTACATTACAAGGAGTTTAAAAAAGATAAAAAATATGAACAAGTTAAACTTCCTTTTACAGAAGTTGCTGCCTTTGTTTTCTTAAGAGCATCTGAAATAACAAAATAAGTTATTTAATATCATTTACTTCAGCAGTCTACACTAAAAGAACATCCAGTCAAAATCTCACTGCAACATATAACATCTCCAGAGCTTCTATGACTACAAAAAAAAAATTTTTTTTTTTAAATGAGAAATCTAGGATAAGCAACAATTGAACTCAGTTACTCAAAAAGGGCACAGACAGTAAAATAGTAATTTATTCCATCTTTTACTGGATCAGTTTTGTATGAAGAAAGATGAAGTATAAGAGAGAAAATATTTACAAGGTCAGGTAGCATGAAAGACAGAAAAAGTACATTTTATTTTAGTATGCATTTATTCAAGAACTAGAGACAAGGTGTTTTTTTATACACAGGATCTTTTCAAAGCACGGAGATGCAGTGATGAACAAACACAAAAGCCCCTGCTCTCATAGAACTTACATTCTCATGAGCAAGACAGGCAATACACAGACAAGGATACAGAATGCCAAGTATAATGTCAAGTAATGAAAAATGTGATGTAGAAAAGAAATAGGGCAAAAGGAGAGAGAGAGCGATCAGAGGCATTGTGGTGGAAGGAATGGTCCAGAAGTACCCCATCACAAAGGAGATTTCTGAGCAAAATGAAGCTAGGAGGGAGTTCTTTCTGTAAGTATAAAAAATGTATACAGGGATTATGCAACAAATCATCCTAGGAAAAAAAGCCTTAATTATTTTGGGGAGAAACAGATGTTTCTATGACCTTTTAAAGCAGAATTAATTCCAGACAAATTAAATTAATTAAATGTATAATAAATACAATTATCTTTTAAAACAAAGAAATATAGGTAAGTATCTCTGTAATCTTGGGTTAGGGGGAAGGATGCACTAAACAGATGAGCAAAACAGAAACCTCTAGAGAAAAACCTAAATTATACAAAGATGTAGAATTCCTGCATGGCTGAAAGACCCCTAAACAAAATAAATGAAGAAATGACAGAATGATAAAATAGTAGGATATATGGACTTAAAACGTCAACACGTAAAGAATTTTCAAATCTGAAACATGCTTTCAGATAGTAAGATTATCTGAAATTTTTGATAATATTAAGAAGCAAGTCACAAAAGAAGAGATAAAAACTCTCAATGAAGACAAGAAAAGTCCAGCCTAACTTGTGTTAAAGAGATGAAAATTAAAACAATATGGATATGCCATTCCTTTCCATTTAAGTTGACAAAGAGTGGTTGGAGATAATACAGGGCAAAAAAATTGCCACTTCCTTCACTGCTGTTGGGAATGGTACAGCCTGGGGGGCAAAGGGACCATATATATGCTTGTGTCCTAAGGAGATATTCATGTATGCAAACTAGGATTCACAAATGAGATATTGGTGCATTACTTACAGCTTCTCCAAAGCCACCTGGTTCAAGGTGGAATATGAGAGGGGACGTGGGGGGAGAGAGCAGGAAAGTCTGTGTGAGATTTTAGGGCCAATCAGAGCAGATAAACATGTGCTTGTTTAATATGTCAACATTTCAAGGAAAATTTGAATTTCGAAGAGGCTCAGCAGAAATGTATATACATACATCTTGAACTATATGTATACACATACATATATAGTGCCAATTTACATACATATGAGAAATAAGCCAAATTGTCAATATTAAGAAGTTGATTAAATAACCACATAACCATACTCTGACGCTACTTGCAATTATATGGTCCATACTTAATGATTTAGGAAATGCCTATAATTAATTGCAAAAGGTATTTTTTAATTACAAAGTAGTATACACAGTATAATCCCAATTATATTTAAGAAAAAAAATCCATGACTTATGTAAAGAATAATAATGATGTGTTTAGAAAAAGACCAAGACTGCATCAAAATCTATATCGAAATAATAACAATGGTTTTCACTGGGTAAGAGAATTATAGATGATGAAGTGAACGTTTTGGAAAATGAGTAAATTATAAGTCATGGAGGCCTTTCTATATAGTGATCCTAGAGGCTTATTATTATATTTAATTAATTAGTATAATATACCAGTATGTCAATAAATTAAGTGCATCATAACCCTGAATAATTTTATATAATATAGATCTTAGTTAAAATCATATTATTAAATCTTATAGGTTAAATTTAAATTATGTATTCATTGAATATTAATATATAATATACATGATATAATATCTATCATGTAAGAAATAAAACCCTTGCTCTTTTTCTTTAAAAAGATTTTATTTATTGGGGCACCTGGGTGGCTCAGTGGGTTAAAGCCTCTGCCTTTGGCTCAGGTCATGATCCCAGGGTCCTGGGATCGAGCCCCACATCGGGCTCTCTGTTCAGCAAGAAGCCTGCTTCCCCCCTCTCTCTGCCTGTCTCTCTGCCTACTTGTGATCTCTGTCTGTCAAATAAATAAATAAAAAATTTTAAAAAAAAATTTTATTTATTTATTTGTCAGAGAGAGAGAGAGAGCACAAGCAGGGGGAGCAGTAGGCAGAGCAGGCAGAGGGAGAAGCAGGCTCCCTGCTGAACAAGGAGCCCGATGCGGGACTTGACCCCAGAACTCTGGAATCATGACTGGAACCAAAGACAGCAGCTTAACAAACTGAGCCACCCAGGTGTTCCAAAAACCCTTTCTCTTTGAACAGATTCATGAACGACGGCCCCATTTATCTCTGATTTTAACTAGATACTTAACTCTTGTGCAAACCAGTAACAAAAAGATATGTCTCTTGTTCCCTAATTTTCTCTAAAGCCAAATGCTACTTCTCCATGTCCAGAATTCATTCCTATACATTCTAAAACAGGCCAGAGGAGAGAAAGAATAAAGAGATAATTGAGAAATGATAAACATCACCAATATTTATATAGGGCTTTGGAGTTCTAGACAGTTTCATGTATATAACCACACTTAACATTCAATAGCAATTGTGTAATGTAGTTGGGGAAGGCAAATACAGGTTTCATTCTTATAGATGAAGGAATTCAGAAGCAAAGGGTTTAAGCATCTGACCTGGGAAAAGACCTTTGGTTCCCTGCCTTTCCTACGTAACACACTTGAGTTGAGCATGAGATGCTGCACCAGTAATTGTGCAACTTCTAATTACCAAGCCAAGCCTGAGAAACGACTTCTTTACTATCCTTTTAGATAGATGCCATACAGGACTCTATTGTTAAACTCAAATGAACTAAAACTGACTTCTTTTTGATACTTTTGAAAGCTCTACCACAGCCCTAAAGATAGAAATACCCTCAGATATTCCAAATGGAGTTATTCCAAAATGGAGGAAAGGAATCCTGCTCTGAATAAGAAAATGCTGTTATGGCCAAAATTCTCTGGAATCTGCATAGATGGTCGAAGAAAACACAGAGGCCAAAAGCAGTAACCAATAAATTCCAATCTTCTCCCTCCTTTCCATTCAATAAAATGTTGGAATATTAAAATATACCGAGAGGTCTATATTCTGCTGTGGCCAATTTTACCTATAGAGATGTAAAATTTATCTTTTTTAGGACAGGTGAGACAACAGGAAAAGTTTACTGCAGAAAATATTCAGAAGTATCTCAATAAAATACACTCCAGTTTTTCCAATGTTAGCATTAGATGCAAGGAGTAGCAATGGTCTACATCGCATAGAAATTCTACCAAGTAACCTAACATGGAAAAAATGTATTCAGTTTGACATGTATATTTCCCCACAGTCATCTCAAACTAAAATGGCCTCATTGCGATTTGGTTATTCACAATGAGGTTTTACAGAGTAACCTCAATCAAACCATGGGTATCATCTTAAACTCCTATCTGTCCTTTAAACCCCCTCTCTAAACTCAGCAATGTCCCATGTCCATCATCAGATTCTGTCACATTTGATTTGAACTCACAAACATATATCAAAAGCATTCCAGCCTATTCCTGCTCATCCTGTGGTCCCACTGCCACCACCATAGCCCTCTATCTCTCACCTCTACATCTGCCACCACTTCCTAAATGCCCTCCCTGCTTTCATGTTGGTATCAATTCATTTCTAAACCCCACCATCTTACCCATCTCACACCCAACTCTTCTGGGTACCATTTGCAAAAATTTAAAAATTCTTATTTATAGAAGCCACATATATTCCCACCGTGGGAATTCTGAAAATTATACAACGAATAAAGGAATTTTTTAAACCCCCAGTTATACCTCCCAAAGATAACCACTGATTTAAAAAAAAAAAAAAAGTCTTTCAAAACAATACAATGAAGATGCCTAATAATGGCTGTAGAAGTGAGAGAATGTCCTGCAGTGATTCTCTAACTTGGCTCCTCTAATTTAGATAAAAACACAAGATTGGGATAGAGACTATTTCTTGTGTGTTCAGAGGATTTAATGTTATGATAAATTACACTCAGTTTTTTCATCATGTCAAGTATGTGTCTATTCTAAATGTGGTCCTACTTGCTTGAAATAAGAATAATATAGCATTTCCTTTGTAATTTAGTAATAATTTTAATCTGGTGAGAAAGAAGAAATTCAAGAAAAAAAATTAGTTAAAAGTCACCACAGAGAATAAATTTGAGACTGCTAAAAAGAAAAATTAAATCAAGGATGGATGGTACTATTAAAACAAACAAACAAACAAACAAAAACCCCCAAATCTTAGTGGCTTACAACAACAAAGCTTTGCCTCTTACTGATGTTACCTGCCTGTTACAGGTCAGTTAACTCTGCTCCATGTGATTTCTCTCCAGGAGCCAGACTAATGCAGTAGTTGATAAATGCTTGAGGAAGGGGAAAGAGAGCATAGTGAATCAAATCTGGCTTTTAGAACTCCTTTCCAATAATGTCTCATATACCATTAGCCAGAATAGTCATATAGCTAAGTCTTAATCACTGGAGTGGAGAAGCATAATTCTGGCTAGGGAGAAGCAACAAATATTTGTGAACATGCAGACTACCTCACATGTCTAATGCTATTATGATCTAATCTATAGGAAGCTCCAGACAATGCAATAAGACACGAAAAATAAATAAGGAGCATAAACTTTGGAGAGCATATAGAAGTATCATTGTAAACAGATAATTACTTTCTTAGAAAGCTGAAAAATTGAAAACTGAAAAATTATTAGAATTACTAAGAAGTTGTATTAAGATGGCTAGCAATAAAATACACAGGAATCAAAAGCTTTCCTACATGCTAATAATAACAAGTTAAAAAAGGGAAATACTGAACTTAATGTTCCTATTAGAAGTTAAGAATTCAAATTCCAACTATACAATTATATTCATATTGTTTATAATGCATAGAATTTAAGCACTTTGTACATATATTAGTATTTCATTCTCACCACTTTTTATCCTTATTTTATAAATGAGGAAAGTAAAACAAAAAGAAAGTTCACAGAGCGAGGAACTGGCAAAAACAGAATTCAAGTCTATTTATTATAGCCCCAAGACCTATGCTTTTTACACTATTCTTTTTCTCTTATCTAAGAAAACATGTATGGATATGACACAAATATTTCACCAAGTTAGAGAGACTGTTGTCTTGATAACACCAGAAAAATATATTACAATAGGTTTGATTGTATCTCCAAACAAAATAGTAAACTTGATTAGAATCACTCTTTATTTTACTCATTAGGATAATGAGACAAAAGCAAGTTATCACATTAATATAGGAATAACAGAACTAAGAACAGGCTACATTCCTAAATCTACTAAATTATTTGTATAGTTTATATCAAGAGACTTTTTGTGAAAAAAAAAAAAACCCACTTTTAATTTAACTAAATACTTAAAATGGTAATAGTAACCAAGTTGCCTTTTTTTTTTTTTAATTCCTCAAAGGAGAGAAGAAAGTATTCTAATAGTAAAATTGCAGAATGGGATGAATTCAGGATTTGTTGCCAATTTTGTGATCATTCCCATTAGGAATCTTGGCAAACTGAAAAGGAATTCATGAGGAAAGTGAAAAATGAATGTATTGTGTCAGGTGAGTCCCTTCTGGGCCACGACCTGTGGGTTTGATGTGAGCTCTACATCATCACATGGCATGGGATTTATTTGGAAAAGGAAAACCGGTGAGGCTGGGTCAGCAAGAGAACAGAAGACATGAATCCTCTAACTGGATTATTATCCCACAGAGAGGGATGCATGGTCTAGATGGCTTCTGTTCCTGTAGTGCAGGCCTGTGTTCCATTAGAGGACTATTGTTCCTTGCCATTTACTGTTTTTATAGGACCAAAAAAAAAAAAAAAAATTGAAAGCACTCTTGTCAGTAGGGCAATACACAGGCTACTGGGAAAGCAGCAGTTTGGAGATAGGGTGCCAGCTGTTTACTGGATTTGCCTGGTAACGCCAGGTGTCCAGCACTTGAAGTCCATATGGCACATAGGATTTTATAATACTTTACTTTGGGAGGCATTCACATTTTGTGGGACTCTGGGCTTGGGTGCAGTCCCTCCTATTAGGAAAGGAGACATCTCTAGGTCTCTCAGGCAACTTTCTGGCCAATCTAGAAAAAAGAGCTAGAGTCATTTCAGATAATTTTTTCCAGCATCACAGTTGGAAAGGGACTTGAAGTTCTGGGCCTAAAGATGTGCAGGTCAGGTTAAAAGATTTTCTTCCCAGTAGATTTCAATCTAAAGGGAATCCCTAAACAAAAACATAAGCAAAAACAAAAACATCTAGACTTTCTGAACACTGCAGTGTTTCAAGCAATACATTATTTACTTTACATGTGTTATTTTATGTGATCCTCTTGATAACAGCATGGCAAAGAGGTTACTCTTTCCACCGTACAGATGACTAGACCTAGGTTCAGGAAGGCAGAACTTTTCCAGTGTCACACATCTAGTATGTGTCAAAACAGAGGTGTGAACTTACACTAGACTGAGTCTTAAACCAGTTTTCTTAAACACTACTCTGCTCTATCCATCTTAAATTATCAATTACCCTTGTAAAAATGTTTATAAGCAGAAATCACTAATTGCTTTTTCCATATTTGGTGCATATCCTGATACGAAGGCCTTAAATATATGTCTACAGAGTGAATCTGTAATGGACAAAAGACTAAATGAAGAAAAACTAGGATATTTTAAAATTAATATACTCTAAACATTTCTGCTTTCATTTTGGTACATATTGTAAAGTTGACTTATGATATGGACTTAATAATTCAGAGTAAGCAGAATTTGTATCAGGTCAGCTGTTATAAAGTAAATTCTACTCAGTGATATCAATATCAGCCCAATAACGCCATAGATCAAGTATCTGCTTATTTACTACAACATGCAAGGGCATAAACGAAGACAGGGGAAGAGGGATGAGTTTCTTAAGTCCTGTCAAGTAGACTTGTTGGAGGAGAATATATTGAAGGATAAAGGAATCGCAGTAAACTTTCTTATGATCATGAATTTTGGCAAAATACCAAGAAGTTTGGGGTGCCTGGGTGGCTCAGTGGGTTAAGCCGCTGCCTTCGGCTCAGGTCATGATCTCGGGGTCCTGGGATCGAGCCCCGCATCGGGCTTTCTGCTCAGCAGGGAGCCTGCTTCCTCCTCTCTCTCTCTGCCTGCCTCTCTGCCTGCTTGTGATCTCTCTCTGTCAAATAAATAAATAAAATCTTTAAAAAAAAAATACCAAGAAGTTTGGACTGTATCAAATACCTTTTATACTCAAGAAAATGAAACAGGAGGCCTACTACCTTCATAAAGCCAGGACAACATATGTGCAAGCCGGCCGATGACATCCACAATTTCTTGGAATATCCATGCAAACAACAAAAAGGAGAGTCTTTGGCACTGTGTTTCTCATGGTGAGAAATGACTGGAGGAACCAGATTTGAACAAAGATCGGAGGCCCTACAGATCTCTCAGGCAGATAAAAACAGAACATGCAATGCAGTGAGGTGCTTGTGAACAAACATTGAATTCCAGTCCTTCCTACAAGATGAAATTTTTCCTGAGTCACCCAAGGAAGTTGAGCATTTGATGTTGGGTGCTCATTGGTATTAAGTCTTAACTGCTTTATCTGTAAATCCTATAAGCCATCATAGTAGGGTAATGACCCTTTTCTACTTCACAAAGATGTTTTGTAGATTAACTAATTAATGATTATAAAGTGTTACATCTTATTAAGTTTATTATGATCATTAAGTTCTCGTGATGAAGAGATAAATTTTGAAAACTTGATGTTCAGTAGGTGGCGTTCTTCCCTCTGGATCTATAGGGAATCCTATCTATGTTCTAGGGACTACCTGATGCCTTTGGACGCTTAACTGTTAAAACAATACTATCCACTGGCACATCCCCCGGGCACATGGAAGAGTAAAGAAAGACATAGCTCTATTTCATCATGATTTGAATAACATCTGTACAAGATTGGATACTGGCTCCCTAAATAATACATAGTATGTCATCAAGTATATATTTTCCAGGACATTTTTAAAAATATAATACAAAAACTAATTTAAATGTAAAACACAAATATGTAAAATAAATTTATAGTTATCCTTTAAAATAAATATATACAAATAAGATATATTTATGCAAATATATAAATGTAATAAAATGTAATAGCCAACACTCAAGGAGCATTTAATTAGGTACTGTTTAATTGTCTTGTATTATTTCTTTAAATCCACTCAACAATCATTGTTGTTATTGTTGTTGTTGTTTATACAGTGGTAGAAGATTCATTCGTAAACTATGGAGCCTCCTATGTGAACCCAAGTTGTTCTGAATCCAAACTGCCACCTCTCAACCCCTAAGCCTTACTCCCTCCTGTTCTGCCTACCTATCACCGAGTCCCCATGAGAAAACGTGTATAATAATTTTATTACAAACACAGAACATAAAATTTGCATTCCCTCTATGGAAAAGAAGAGGGAAAATACTGATTGGATATTGGTAGAAATTTGTTATGATGGTAATATTTTGCAATTATTTTTTCAAAAAGCTTGAGTTATGTAATAAATTCTTTGTTTATGCATGTAAGTATATATTCTACTGTTGCTAAACTTCTGAAAGATGTTCTTGTTTTCTTTCCTTATTAATTCAGGGAGTGTCTGTGTGGGGAACAGTTTGGGGAGGGATGAGCAGTGTGAGATGGATTATCGGCTTTAGAATTTCTGGATGGAGTTTCCTAGACTTAGTGACAACAGCAAACCTCTGTACTTTTCCTCCACAGGTGGAGAGTTTGGCTCCAGGACATTGTTTAGGTGATGGAACTTACTGGCAAGTGAACAGAGAAATTTCAGAATGCCTGGTAAATACTACCACTGTACTATCACCTTAAGAATTTTAATCCTTGATGTAACTAATGATCCTATTAACATATGTTGATCGACAGCCGCGATATGTGATATGTATATCATTGAATCATTCTTTGGCCTCCCCCAATAAGACCAGAACACTAATATTGATTTAGATTTTTTCCAATGTAGAATATGATCAATAACTGAGAAAAAAAATCCAAAATAGATGGTTTTTGATCTGTCATTAAGAAATATAGGAATTGCTATAAACTGCTTTTTAAAGATAATTTTTAGGGCACCTGTGTAGCTCAATAAGTTAAACATCTGCCTTTGGCTCAGGTCATGATCCCAGGGTCCTGGGTCCAGACCTACATAGGGTTCACTGCTCAGTGGGGAGTCTGCTTCTCCCTCTCCCTCTGCCCAACACTCCCAAGCTCTTGCTCTCTCTCTCTCTCTCTCTCTCTCTCAAATAAATAAATAAAATCTTTAAAAAAAATCATGAAACATCTTCACTTAAAAAAAAATAAGAAATAAAGATAATTTTTAGTTATAACTGCATCCAAAACAAGAAAAGTCTATGAAGTGCTAGACTTCATAGAAAATGTATCAGAAACAGATGCTTCTAGAACTTCTATAAAATTCAGTGCAGACACAGCTTAAGAAAACTGGAAATGTAGCACCCATGTTAAGGAAAGCGGCAGCTCCTTTGCTAGTGTCTCAACTGTGGTGAGTGGAATTTTTGTCCTCTGGGACTGAACAGTCCAGTGGAACTCTGACTAGAGCCAAGCTTGGTACCCAGCATTCCAGAGATGAACCTCAAGCCCAGTGTCTTTTCTTGGCCCAATATGGCTGCCACATACTTCCTGCTTGATGTCGTCAGGAAAGGAGTTTACTTTTATTTGAAATAAAAATAAATAGGACTCCATGCCAAAGGTGTAGAAGATAAGAAAGAAAAGATAGATAAAACAGTAGCGCATTTTAAAATTTTGTAAACACAGTCTCTCAGGGAATGACTCCTTGATGGCTGTAATCCAGCATGGCGAGTCTGAACTATTTCTCTGAGTGGTGACCTGGTCTCTCAATGTGTTCCTTGTGGTGAGAAAAGAGAATACATGTGGCTGGGCTTTAAAACAGTAAGTTTAACATAATTTTTGAAAGTTCATAATAACTGTGACAATTAACTCTCCACAGATAACACAAGTAAAATAAATAATAATTTTACATATTTTTTAAACATTTATTTAAGAGAGACAGTGTGCAAACTGGGGAGGGGCAGAGGGAAAGGGAGAGAGAGAACCCCAAGCAGACTCCACACTGAGTGTGAAGCCTGAGGTGGGGCTTAATCTCACAACCCTGAGATCATGATGTGAGCCCAAACCAAGAGTCAGATGCTTAATCAACTGTGCCACCCAGATGTCCCTAATTCTACATATTTTTAACATTGGTTTTCTGAATGATCTATATGCCATACCACTACAGGTTCGTAACTACATTTTCTCAAACTTATGTCAAATTCACCATAGACCATCTTCCCATATGAGCTTGATAAAGCATCCTAAAAATATTCTCAAGAGATAGTCTTTCAACAACCAAAACATCTCATGAAAGGCCTTTTGCCTCAAAATTATAGAATCTCATGACAGAAGCTTAAATGATTTGACCTCCATTTGTCACGTATACAAATACTTCTCTACAAATCACTTACATAAAAACGTTTATGCTTGCATCAATTGGGAAAAAATTGTGAAATCTCTCAGTTTTCTCATCAGTAAAGTGGAGAGAACAGTACCAACTCTACCTAACTCACTTGGATAAGGAGAACGGACTTGGAAATTAAAGCACCAGGAAAGAAAAAAAAAAAAAAAAGCTGTTCAAACACAGTTTATTCAAATTTGTCTTTTTCTCAATCAATGAATGTATCACCCTCAAAGTAGGACACAGCTTCTGGGAGAAACTAGTATTAGAGCAGGAAGTGATATGTGCCCGGAATAGAGCAAAATCAACCAAATACATTCAGGTCATTAATACGGAGACAGATGCTAAAGTCAGATGCTCTCACAACCACTTGCCTCCATCACCATCACTTTGAAATATGTCAAGATGCCAGGCATACACAAAACTTGAAGTTGAATTTACAGAAGAGGGAATGTTTTTTTTTTTTACTTTTTTTTAAAATTTTTTAATTAATTTTATTTTTTTAAACATATAATATATTTTTATCCCCAGGGGTACAGGTCTATGAATCGCCAGGTTTACACATTTCACAACGTTCACCATAGCACATACCCTCCCCAATGTCCATAACCCCAGCCCCCTCTCCCAACCCCCCTCCCCCCATCAACCCTCAGTTTGTTTTGTGAGATTATGGTTTGTCTCCCTCCCAATCCCATCTTGTTTCATTTACTCTTCTCCTACCCGCTTAACCCCCCATGTTGCATCTCCTCTCCCTCATATCAGGGAGATCATATGATAGTTGTCTTTCTCCAATTGACTTATTTCGCTAAGCGTGATACCCTCTGGTTCCATCCACGTTGTCGCAAATGGCAAGATTTCATTTCTTTTGATGGCTGCATAGTATTCCATTGTGTATATATACCACATCTTCTTTATCCATTCATCTGTTGATGGACATCTAGGTTCTTTCCATAGTTTGGCTATTGTAGACATTGCTGCTATAAACATTCGGGTGCACGTGCCCCTTCAGACCACTACGTTTGTATCTTTAGGATAAATACCCAGTAGTGCAATTGCTGGGTCATAGGGTAGTTCTATTTTCAACATTTTGAGGAACCTCCATGCTGTTTTCCAGAGCGGTTGCACCAGCTTGCATTCCCACCAACAGTGTAGGAGGGTTCCCCTTTCTCCGCATCCTCACCAGCACAGAAGAGGGAATGTTTTATTCACCACCCATTGCAGATGGTCCTTCCACTGTCCTAAAGTGCTCCAAGAGCCAGTAAATTTCCTGACATTCTTTCATTAATCCCTAATCCTTTATTTTAGTGTGTCAAACCCACTCCTGTCTCAAGACCTTTGCACTTGCTGTACCCTTATCTGGCCAGCTGTTCCCCAGCTTGTACCTCCACTCTACTCTGTTCCCTTCTTGGATGAATTCCCTGCCTGACACTCCTTGCCCCCTCCGGCTCTATGGAGACAGAGAAACCTGACTCTCTCAGCTGCAGTCCATTTTTGTAATACTTAGTAAGCACTCATCAAATGTTCCCTATGTATCAGATTTGCTAAATAATTATATCTCTAAATTCTCACCACAACTCCAAAAGATCTGCATCATTACCTCCATGTCACAGATAAGGAACACTGATCCCAAAGAGGTTAGGTAACCTGTCCCAAATCACAGAACAAAACATGGGAATCCATTACCAGCCAATACTAATTAACTGAGCATCTACTATGTGAAAGGCTTTTGTGGGCTGAGAACATATAATCGCACCATCCTTCACCTCTGCTCTCAAAGAACTTCCAATCTAGTTGAAAAGAAAAGTCCAAACAAGGTTGTTTACATACATGGTAAGAACACAAAGGAGGGAGGAATTGGTGTGAATGGAAGCAGGAAGAGGTCATGGACTAAATGTTGGTATTCCCCCAAAATTCCAGTGTTGAAATTCAAAACCCAACAGTGTGATGGAATCAGTGAATGGGGTCCCTTGGGGAGTAATTAGATTTAGGTGAGGTTGTGAGGGGAGGTCCTTAAGATGGAATTAGGTGCTTCTAAGGGAAGACCAGAGAGCTTGGGAACACACTCTCTCTCTCTCTCTCTCTCTCTCTCTCTCTTTCTCCAAGCCAGGTCAGAAGTGAGTCCTCACCAGGAACTGAGTTGGCCAACACCCGGATCTTGGACGTCCAGCCTCCAGACTGCAAGAAATAAAAATCTGTAGTGTCAGTCACCCAGTCTATATGATATTTTGTCAGAGTTGCCCTTGGAGAGTTAGACAACAAATTGGTTTAAGCAAATCAGCAGGAGAAGTAGCATTTTAATAAATGAAGGGGCACTCTTGGTAGGGGGAGTTCCCTTCTGACAACACATCAGCCCATAGGTATACAGCATATTAAATAAGAGTTCTTCTTGAACTTGAGAATAATGAATTTCTATGCTGCTTCTTAAAGATATTCAGAATAAATCTAAAACACGCGTAGATGTACGGACGTGGAAATGATGTGTCTGTGTGGGCTAGAAAAATGAATAATGAGGGAGTACTGCGTACAGCCCTCTGTCTATAATATCAGAAGAGAATCTTGGCTGAATCACAGATTTCCCTGTAGGAAACTGAAGCTTTAGGCCAGGGTTCACAGATGTGTACATTTCTTTTCATCACAGAGTTTTAGAAAGAGTTTTCCCCCAGAGAAGCCCCCTCTAAAATGACATTTATCATCACAGTTATTTTCATTGAAAATAGGTTCAGGTGTACAAGTTAAGACATGAACCTTCCAGCGGCCAACACGGCTCTGTCAGCCTAGGATCTGAGAACCCTCGTGATGTTTTCCTGCCTCTGACATCATTATCAACGAGGACACCACAATCCGAAGCTAGCTGACAACTGAGTTCATTATGCCTACAGCAAAAATATCAAACGCCTCCTCCCCCAGCTGGGCTCATCCTGCACTCCGAGACAGATGTAAAAACTTGTTTGAGATGGTGAACTTGGAAAGCGTGCCTTAAGACAGCCAGAGACTCAGTGGTGGTTCTCAGATTTGGCTGCACAAGAGCATCACCTGGGAACCTGGAAAAACTCCTCAGGCTCGGGATCCTAGGGGGTAGGACTCAGGCCTCTCTCTAAAGCTCCCAAGATGATTCCATGGTGAAGTGGAAAGTTGAGAACCACCGCTTCCATCTGTCCAGTGGTTTCAACCCTACATCTACGTTAGAGTTATCTGGGAAGATTCACAAAACAATGATGTCCAGATACTTCCGTTGGAGACACTGATTTCATTGGTCTAGGGTCAGGAATATTCAAAAACTCCCAGGGCAACTCTAATAGGCACCCAGAGTTTAAGAATTTTTATTGGTACTAATTCTATACCCGTCACTACACTCATGCATTTCTTTCTTTTTTTTTTTTTTTTTAAGATTTTATTTATGTATTTGAGAGAAAGCACAAGGAGGGTTAGGGGCAGAGAGAGAAGGAGAAGCAGACTGTCCAGTGAGCAGGGAGCCCAATGTGGGGTTCCATCCCAGGACCTGAGATCACGACCTGAGCTGAAAGCAGATGCTTAACAGACGGAGCCCCCCAGGTGACCCCTCATGTAGTTCTTTATCAGGAACATGTTGATTGAAAAATTATAGCCAGGCTCTCAGTAATATGAAACCCCAAGAGAGAAGGGCTACAGTTGCCCCCAAGACTGTAAAAGAGAAGAGGAATTTCTCTTTGGGCTACAGCTTTCTGAGTCAAATGTCTTCTTAGACCAATTAGACAAATTACACGACACAGACTAAGACTGGGTACATATTAGGTATTTGTGGAGAAATCTCATTAAGTTTGTTACTTAAAATTTTCAGGTGCGGAAATACCAAGCCTCCAGAAAGTCTTCCTTGAAATGTTGCTCAGGCCCCAAGGAGATGGGCTCTTTTGGCTGGCCTTAGAATTTTTGCTTGTTTTTCTCCTAGGTTGATGGCTTCCCAGCCGTGAACAGCCTGCTGATCTCTACATTCTGACTGATGGTCCGTCAGCCCCGATATCTGGCATATGCACACTGAAATCATCCTCTGCTCACACTAAATCATTTCAACCTTCCAGGTCCACTGTGTTCAGGAATGGTGCCGCCATTTCTTTTCCCGCCCAAGCTCAAAGCCTTTGCGTTGCTCTCCTTCTTTCCTGGATCAAGGTAGAAATCACGTGGTGAAGTTCTCTCTCTCTCTCACAGGTACAACACCCACCCCTTCCTCTGCACCTTCAGGAACTATACCCTATGCTAGTCACCCTCAGCCACGTGGACACATTCCGGGACCCCCGGTGGATGTCTGAAACCACACCCTATATATACTGCGTTTTCTGTTTTTTTCCCTCTCCATCCATCTATACATACCTATAATAAAACTTAAATTATAAATTAGGCATGTTCAGAGATTAACAACAACAATAATAAAATAGAACAACTGTAACAATATACTGTAATAAAATTCATGTGAATGTGATCTCCCTCCTCTCTCGGTCTCTCAAGGTATCAGATTGGACTGTACTCACTTTCCTTGTGGTGAATGAGATGACAGAATGCCTCCATGATGAGATGAGGTTGGTGAATGATGTAGGCATTGTGACGTAGTGGGAGGCTTCTAGTGACCTTCAGACCTTACGTCAGAAGGAGGATCCTCTACTTCCAAACCACAGTTGACCATGGGGAGCAGAAACCACAGAGAAAGGAAGCTACTAGACCCTCACATTCTTGCCACTGTGAACTACTGACTAATATCACCCTTATTTTCACTTCCTTGTACATCACTGACAGACTAAACTCGCATGAAGGTCGTGTTCAGCCTGTTGCCTTCTAATTGATAAACACCCCCCCCCACACACCAGCGACTCCATTTTCTACCACTCTGAACTAAAATCTCCTTTTCTCAAGACACATCACCCATGGATTTTACACTAGTTTTCTGATCTTAGATTCCCAACGATGCCTGTAAGAGTGTCTGCCTTTACTTCCTCTTTCATTCCTGAGCGGTGTCCTCTCTGCTTACTCAAATTCCACCTATGCCGGAATGCCCAGCAGGGTAAGGACAAATGCCACTGTCCCAAAGTGCCCTTGTTTTCAAGGTCGGTGCAAGAATGGAACTAGGCTAAAGTTCATTTTTATATGACAAATCTTGTGAAGTAAATTGTAAAGTGCGTTTTATGTTCGCGACAGAATGAAGAACACCCACAGAGGCAAACAGGACTTGACGGCAATCTCCATGGGAACTTCTGTGGATGTACACAGTTCTGCTGACCCAGATTCAGTGACTCTCATTAACTTCAAAGACTGCTCATTCCAAGGAAATTCAGAGGAGCAGGAAACAGGAGAGAGCAGTGCTCTAGCATAACAGAGCCTCGGAAAAGTAGCGGGTCCTGAAAATACGGTTTTTTAAAAAAATCCAAAAGACTCCATCTTAAAGTGCATCTCCCTTGCTTGAGTGGACCTACATCTCAGTGAAAGACCATCAAGACCCACGAAGCCTATGTAAGATCATAAAGCCCACGACTTCAGCATTTTGTGATTCGAACATTTATAGGGAAAACAGAAGTTCTTAGTTGTTTGGAATTCATCTTTGCAGACCACCACTGTTCCATATAATCACTCCAAACTGCTCCTCCTGGAATGAAGAAGTTTCCAGAATAGCAGTTCCCATGGTGTTTCTGCAGAGAGTGAAGACACCAGGGGACGTGGTACACTGCATGTCAGGCAATGCCTAGCAATAGGAAATCATACCAAAGCCCAAGCCTTAGCAAAGGGGCATGGATCACCCCCCTCCTTCCCGCCATGGGCTGTGTGCCTGTGTTTTCATTTTCAGCATTGGGCCTGTCAGGGTATGCAGGCCAGGCCACATTATCATCACCTGGTGATGTCAGATCTTTGAAGGATTTTTGTTTCTTTTTGATATTGAACCACCTAGGGCCATTTCTATTAATAAAATGTGTTTTGCTGAGTTTGGGGATATATTCCTTTTCATTATTTTCAAAAGGAACATTGAATTGCTTTTCTGGAGCACAGTTTTCAATCCCTTCTGCGTTTTCCTTGCATGTACACTATTGTCATTGAGGTTACAGAGCTTGGGAGAAAAAGAAATTCAAGAATAGAAGTGGAAGTCGTGTTATGAATAAAATTTATGTGGTGAGTTTTTATACCCACAGAAAACAGCTCTCCTGGTGTCTCTAGCATTTGAGAGTGCGTCCCTGAGCATGGTCACATATTCTTACTCCGATCGGGGCAACTTTCAGGCCATACTTTCATTTCTGTCCTTGCCTCTCGCCTTCCCACTAGACACACGGCTCCTTTAGGACAGGAACTGTGTTGCTCATCTCTGCGTTTGCATTGCCGAGGCCGTGCTCAACAAATGTCTGTGGGATGAGCCAGAGGTAGAATTCTGTGCTTTGAGACATATGGAAATTGGAACAGTATTTGTATAAAGGCTAAAGAAAAAAAAAAGGAAATTATAGTAAAACAGGAAGAAGATGCTAGAATAAGGATTAGTTATGAGGGGTAAAATGTTAGAAATGGTTATAGGAAAATTTGAGACAATTATACTTTTTTATCTCCCAGAGGCATGGAGGAGACCATGGGAAAAAACAACAACAACAACAAAAAAAAAAAAAAACAAAAAAAAACCCCTAACACACATCTCCGTCTCTGAGGCCAGGTCCAGATCAGAGGCTTACAGAACTCTACACATGCTTAGTGCCCTTCTTCGGCAGACATCTTGGGGCAAAAGTAAAAGAACTTTACTCCTCCGTCATGGGAGAAGATTGTCATAGGGAGTGAACCAATGAGAGTAACTAAGAGGATTAAAAGTGGAAGGATTGGGATTTTTATTGGTGTATTATATATGCACTAAATTTGTCCATGCACTAGTTTTGGATTTTACTGAGACCCCATAAAACAGAGTAAATCCAAGTAAATATTTGACACCAGACATAAATACTATGGTGGTATCTGAAAATAGATACGCCAGGACCTCTCAGTCGGAAACAGGTTTTCTGCAAGAGCTATCTTGGAATGTCCCCTAAAAATACAGGATTTCAAGTACCCTAACAAGCAGCTTTACACAGTTTTTCATGGGTACGGACTCTGGAATCAGACGGCCTGCATTCGAATCCCAGATCTGCTGCTTACCAGCTGTGTTACTTTTCAAAGTCTCTTTAATCAGTCTATACCTGGTTAATCAGACGAAATACGCTCTCCAATCTCACTGTCTTTTGTGAGGGTTTCCACAGAAGGACATGTAGTAACCAGTCCACAAATCCCGGTCCTTATTGTAATAATCATCCTGCTCGGTGTGCTGGTAATTTATGTTTACAGAAGACCCTAGATCCCATTTCTTAGTTCTATGCAAGACAGTAAAGGGAGCTGAGAAGATTGCTCGTTTACTGGTGTATCTGTGGCCTTTTAGAGCTGATACCGGAGCAGGAGAGTCTGGCTCATCCCAGGATGTCCTCCTGCTTTCAAAAGCCCCAAAGTCCGAGGGAGCACGAGTCTGATCAACCTAATAAATCCACTTTCTTAACAACTCCCTTTGTTTTTATGCATCATGTAAAAATCTCAAAACAACAAAAGGAGGCAAAGAATTAAAAGGTAACCAACCAAATTAACTAATGTTATATCTGGGTGAAGAACGGATATGTGATATTTTGCTTCCTTCTCTTTTATTTTTTTTTTTTGACGGTTTATTAAAATTTATTGAAATTCGAAGTTTGATCTTCTATCCCATGAACATCCATTCAGGTGCCTTTCAGCTGGTAAGATGCTCTCATAACAGGCTTGCAGCTCCCATAAATGCTCCCTAAATCTTGAGGTTAACAAGTCTGCCTTGGCTTAAAAATCCTTGCTCTCGGCCTTGTAAGCCATCCAACTCTTCAGACCTTTATACAGAGAGGTCTTCAAAATCAGGACCACAAGCAAGCCATACATGACTGTGGCCTGTAAGCCCACAACTCATCAGTCCAGACATGTCGAAGACTCCAGTCCACCCCTTCAACTTCCGGCTAATTCCGTTTAGTGTCTGTTTGCTTGCGGCTAGGCTGTTGAAACTTGAACTTTAGGACCTAGGAAGAAACAACTTCTCATAAACTTAGTGGTAATCTCTAAGTTCTTTAAATTTAACACCATTTTTTGTGCTTTCTTCTTTACCCTTTTTACATAGTCCACATTTTCTTGTTAAGATGGGATTTTGAGGGACAGGAAAATGAATTAAATTCAGATCATCTAGCTTATCTCAACAGAAGCTGGATTTCCCCCCCTCTGTTTACTATGTTTTTTGCATTACTTACTAGATTTTAAGACTTATCTCTGTGAGTCCTCATACGTTATGTGTCAGACGTCAAAATTCTTAAGTAATAAAATTGTCAATTTGTTAAGCAAGACTCACTTAGGGAATGTCCCGTCATGTGTTCATTTGCTCACCTGGAGAAACCATTCAATTTTTCCATACAAATTCAAAGCAAGTTGTGACCTTATTTCTGTATTGAGAGAGAGAAAGAGAGAGAGAACAAGCAGGCAGAGCAACTGAAGGAGAGGGAGAAGCAGACTCCCTGCTGAGCAGGGAACCCAATGTGGGACTCCATCCCAGGACTCTGGGATCATAACCTAATGAGATGCTTAACCTACTGAGCCACGCAGGCCCCCCACTGAGAACTTTTAAAGACCTAGTGAAACCTGTTTAGTCTTTTCATAAAGGTAGGTATCCGTGTTTATAAAATATGACTATATCATTTAACTGATATGAATTAATGACATGTTTTCAGACTTAATAATAAATAAGGCATATTTCACTTATATTTCAACTTGCCGTCCAGGCTGTCCCCTACAGTGGCTACATTGAAGGACATCCTGTATCACAGTTGTTAATACTACCTGTTGACTTATAGCAAAGAGCGTTAAGAAAAGATCATGTAGTTAATGGGAAAAAGTACAAAGGGAAGAAGGATTGGTTCAGTAATGGAGTAAGGGCTACGTGTTAATGAAATGACGGAAAATGCCAAAATGGAGGCAGCAGTCAGACTGAATGACCTTGGAAAGGGATGGGAATTCAAAGAGACTTCAGTGATAGAAGCATTTGTTTAAAGGACGTGTAAAGATAAAGTCCACTGATACTGTGGAATGACTTCTAAATGGTCAGCGGGACGCCAGGGCTCTCTGTGTTTGAGGAAATGGGACTTGGACTTCAGACCCAACTAGTTCCTTAGCTGACCCTGTGTTTCTTTATTTGTTTGTGGCCCAAGTCACATAGCTCCCTACTCCTCTAGAGTTATGTGATGTGTAGGGAGAGAAATCTGGAAGGTTTACGTTAAAGATGCCCACCAGTATTTGTGAATTTAGCAATGAATGAATGAATGAATGAATGAATGACTCCTTTGGAAATGAAGCCCTCTGCAGTGCATTTAACCTCATAAAACAAAGCCTCAGCAATCATGCAAAGTGTGAAGAGGCATGCATGCCTGTTATAGTCAGTGGAAGTATTCCTTCTAAGACCTCTCACCGCCTGCATCTGGACAGCGACAAGGCTCCACTGGGGCTCCCATTTGAAAAATACAAGGAACTGACTCTAGCCCAAACTTTTGAACTGTTCCTGGCCATTCCCAGCCTCACTGTCATGGACACTTCCCTTTGTCCACCTCGGCTTAATTACCCCCCTATGTGAACACAGAAAAGACATACCGAGATACCAATTATTCAAGCACATTGTTTGACTCGTTCATTCGTTCTTCACTTACTGGTCTGTTGCACTTGAGCATGGATGGATGTCAAAGTATTTTCCCAATCAGACATTTGCCTTTAGTTCCTAACTATCGAATGAAAAGGTCTGATGCTCTATAGAAGGCATTTCTGACAACAAGCAGACAGATGGACACCAGGAGCAGCTCTGAGGAATTCCTAAGCCCATAGTAAGTGTGAGTCAAACTTTTACAGTGAACGGGCTTACTTTCAGTTCAGGGGTGTTGGGGAGATAGAAATCAGAAAGAATGGCCTAAAATCTCTTCTCTTTCCTCCAAATGAAGATACCCTTGGCAGCTGACTACCTCCAGTTGGCCTAATCTCAAAAGTTGTTCCAGGTAGAAGGTGAGTGCAATAGCTTTGTATCATACTGGAGGCTGCCCTACACCCCCGCCAAAAGAACCCTCTCAATTCTGTCCTTTTTTACCATCCACTTTCTTGGCTTTTACACGTTCTCTTCATCATCAACTTTCTGGAGATATATCCCATGTTTTCTGGCACCATTGGTATTTTTAGTTTGTATTAATTTATTAAATTATATTTTATATATTAATTTATATATATAATTTATATTAATTTGTATTAATTTATTATTTTTTACCATAATCCCCTCCCCTTCCTGATACCCTATAACAACCTCTATGACATTTGCATTTCTCCCATTTCTATAAATAAAATGGTATCAGAGAGAAGTAGTGAAAATACACTCTCTGTATTATTGGATGCCCCTCATTTTTTTTTCAGTTCTTCTGAGTGTACATCGAGAAACTTTTTCTCCTCATTAATGTGAAAAATACAAACAATTATGTCACCTCTTTCTTACCTCCAGCAGTTGAAATATTAACCAACTAAGCCTCAAGGTGAAGCAACACAAACACAAAAGCTATATATCACCATCCATTTCCTCTTCATAACTGAAACCTATGCTAATGAATTATTGACAAGAAATAGATCTCGAACATAGCTTATATCATGGCTTTAGGCCAACAGCCCAGTACAAAATAATACAATATTTGAGGAGGAAAGTTATGCAAATCACAAAGCCAAACCAGAAAATGTATCAAATGCATACTTCTGTGAGACTTACTCAGTACTTTATTCTCTCACTTTTTGGGGTCTTGTTTGTCTTTCTAGAGTATAGAAAAAGAGGAAGTAGTGGTTTTAAGATAACTCTGGGAATTCTTCTTTAGGGTAAATATTGTTGATAAGGCAAGTGTTCTTGGTAAAGTATTAAAAAAAAAAAAGGCCCAATGACTTGGACAGGCTTTGTGGTTGAGAGTTTCCACCAGACACACCAGAGTGCTGCTGGGAATACTCAGGGCCTCTACGAATCAGTCCTGGTGTGAACCGTCTAGGTAGGAAAGATCTTTTAATCTGGAAGCATTTGGTAAAATTTAAGGAAGCTATAATAAAATGAAAGGAAATGGGATTGAAAGGGACCTCTAAAATGCATGTGTGCTCTCCTTGTGCCCCGAGGAAGGCTGCGCTTCTATTGCTTTGGAGCCTTGGAACCTACAGTACGGATAAGTTTAAAAGATGTAGGCAGCTGTGTCTTCCCCACCCCACCCCACCAGCATCACATGCAAGTAATTATTGCCACATGCTTCATAACTAACTTTCATTCTCCTTTCTAGAATATCAGTGAACTTCTTTACTTGTCCTCATTGGAGATAGTAATGAGCTTGGGCCCAAAGTTCTCTATATTGCAACACATCTGAGGCTCAGCAGCACTAAGTTACTTTTCAACAGCCTTCTTAGATGTAAACAATTCCCACTCATTTCACTTGTATTTAATAATCCAACTTTCTAATGCTTGAAACTTTGCTGTCTTGCTGCTTTAGCATTTCTTTCTCCCACTTTGGCTTACTTGAAAGTTGAGGAGTCCAAAGTGTGAGAATTTCAGGAGAGTATCATTACCATCTCAGTTTTGATGTGTACCCAATTTCACAGGCAGATTCTTGTGGCGGGGTGGGGGGTCCACATTGAAAGCTGCCAATGAATATTTAGATTCTGAATTGCTAACATAGTCAGACCTTATGTTGGCCCACAAAGTCTAACATTTTTGGAAAGGGAGGTTTAAATATTTCTTGCAATTTCTGCAGTCCACAATATTTAAGGTACCTAAGGGAACATAGAGTTTAAGACAAAGTCTATACCTTCATGGAACTGATAATGTATTAGAGAAGGACTGGCAAATCACTGATATAAAACAGGAGACTGTAAGTTCCATGGGAAGGAATTACCCAAGTTAATCAAGAGATTCAGAGAAGGAATAAGTTATTTTATAAAGAAAGAGATTATAGAAAAGAGGGAAGGAGTAACATTCTATCTCAGACATTGCTGAGAGTGACCAAGACCCAGAATTGGACAAATCAGCTGGAATGGAGCAGCTACTGGGGAAGCAGAGCCAGAACGAGGTGCTGGGAAAACATCTGGTCCAATAGGCAGACCATGATGTGTGGAGAGAATTGGAAATAACCATAGATGGCAACCCAGACCGCCATTGTTGGGGGTATGGAAGTAAGCGGAAGAGATGGCATATTACGAGAGTGGGCACGGAGAAAATGATTAATCCAAAGGAAAGGGAGAAAGTGAACGTGCAGGGAGACAAGAGCAACAGGATGGTAAGTGGAAGGACCAGTTTGAAAAGTGATTGGAATTGGGGCCAAGCAGCCAAGCCACTGAGGTTCCCAGCTGGGATGCAAAGTCTAAAGAGGAACCACCATAGCAAACATCTCTTACGATGGGTAGCAGGCATTAAGTGCATCCTGGGTATTAGCTCACTTGACCTTTCCAACAATGTCATTGAGTAGGCACTATTATTGCCATTTTGCAGTTTAGAAAGCCTGAGTTTCAGAGAGATTAAGTGGAATCCTGAGGTCAGAGGCAAAGCCAGTCTTCAAGCCCAGCATTCTGGCTCCAGGGTCATGCTCTAGGCCACCACACTGCATTAGCCGGCTGAGGTTGAGTGCTGCCTGAGTGTTTGTAGACGATTTTCAAGAGAAACATTTTCCTGAGAGCTGATGTCTGCTCTGCAACCCTGTTCTCCTCCCAGTAGGAAATAATCAGGTAGATTTTCCCTTTCTAAGCATTATTGAAAGGCACATCACACTTGCAAACCACATTTTGTTTCCAATATTTCAGACATATATGGGAAAGACAGAAACATAAGAAAAGGAAGGGGTTGGGAGAAATGTCATCTAGCTTTCAATATTTCCTCCCTGAATAAGATAATTGTCCGAATAAATAAAAGAACGAGACAATGAACGCAACAATGGGTGATATTGGAATGCCAGTTTTGCTAGTTTTCTCCCTTTGCTAGTGGAGAAAAAGAAGAGGGCCCACACTGGAAAGTCACAGAGAGGGGGGAACAAACACAAAACTAGTGGCTTTTAAACAAAAAAAAAAAAAAAAAAAAAAAAAAAAAAAGGAGGGGGAAGGTGGGAAGCAATCTTCGAGTAGGTCAGGTTAAAGTAGAAGACAGGATCGTACTGACACCAGGAATATTAGAACAAGAAAAAGATGCTGAACTGATTGCATATATGTCAGACCTACATGACACAGGACATCATTTCACTATAAGAAAACTGCAGTTTAGGTTCAACTGTGTTGATACGAATTTCAGTTTCACCAGGCTGGGAAAAAAGTACCTATTCTCCCTCTATACCACGCATGTTCGCCACCATTGTCTTCTCCTTCTCCTTCTCCCTCTCCTTCTCCTCCCCCGTCTTCATCTTTGTCTTCATCATCATCTTCTTTTTCACTTGTGGAAGTTTTACTTCCTGTACAGAATTTGGGGTTGACATCTATGGAATGACTTTGTAATTTTCTCAGCTCTTTTACTGTTTATAAAGTATATGTTTTGCAGTTAAAAAAAATGTACCAAGAGTTCATATGTATATGTACTTCAATATCTGTATCTATATGTTTATAGCTCCAGAGACTTAAAACTATAATTGAATTTTGGGAAGTGACCAGGACCATGTCCCAACTAGGCCAGCCATCGCAGCCATTTTAGGGATCCATGCAGATGGATGAATTCTGCAATGGTGATCAGTATCAATCATCAAGGTAAACAAGTGATCCTAACAATTGTGTGGAAATCTGCAGTGGAAATAAAAGATATTGGTGGGATATGACCCAAAGAACCACATATTGGCTCAGTTATCATCTCAGCATACAAAGCACAACAATTAACATAGAATTCAAAGGATGGTACCCTCCTGAGACAGCTTCAGGATCCATCCATCCCCAGGGTTTCATGTTTGTTTGTGTTCTACGACAAGTCAGGAGGGATGCACTCTCCCTCCAAACCCCATTCATAACTATATGCACACCACCACCACCACCCCTGCCCAAATTAAGAACAGAGCTTGTCCCCAAACCTCAGCCCTACCACCCCAGACTTGTCTGCCCACATGACAAGTGACCAAAATTCCCCCAGCTATAATGTGAGCTTTCACACTTTGAGAGGGTAAATCCTTTGTCTGGAACTGGAGCTGTTACCCTTATGAAGGACTATTATGAGCACACGTGCTGAGCTGGAAAGCTAAGTCTATGCTGCATCCCAAGTCTTTAGGAGACTTTTTCCTGGACAACTGTGTTCATCTCATGCATTCCAAGCTTCACTTTCCCACCCTTCCCCCACTGTACCCCTGAAGCCTCCACATTCACACCAAATGACCTGAAATCTAAATCATATCAGCTCACTCCCCTGCAGAAATGAGAAGTTCGCTGGCTTTCATCACCTTTGAAAAAAGGGGATTGACAGAGTTCACAGTCTATCCATATCTCCCCCCACTAAGACTATGTCATGATTTGTTTTTAACATCCGTCCCTATGGACCAGCAAAGAAACACCCCTTTCCACCTCTGCAATGTTTCAAATCCAGCTCATCATCTATCTTTACTGTGAAGCCTTTGCAGTACTTTCCAGACAAAAATAATCATATGGTCCTTTATGTTTTCATAGTACCTTGGCCATTCATTTATTCACACACTTACCAATTCTTCATTGAACATCTACCATGGGTACTTGCTATTCTAAGCACTGAGCATTCAACAAAACTGACCAAGTCCCTACCTTTAAGGAGCTTACATTTGAGTGGAGGGAAACAAATGATAAAGAAATCTGTCAGAAAATATATCAGAGGACAATAAGCACTCTAGAGAAAAGTTGAATAGTGTGAGGGAGACAAGGAGAGCCAAGAGGTAGAATGGGGGCACTGCGATTTCAATCAGGTAGACGAGGAGAACCTTCTTTAAGAGGTGAGACTGACCAGAGACTTGAAAGAAGCAGGAGGGACTCACATACAACTTTCAATGGAGAGCATTCCAGACAGTGGAGAGCAGTGCAAAGGCCAGAGGCAAGAACCTACTGGCTGTGGTCAGCACATTCCAGGAGAGCTGGGGGCGGAGTGGAGCAAACAAGGGGCAGGAGATGAGGTTAGAAGGAAATGGGGGGCAGATCCATAGAAGCTTGCAGAACAAGACAGAAGATGGGCTTTTTCTTGGCATGAGATGAGAAGCCTTTGGAGAACGCTGAGCAGAAGAGTGACAGGACTGGATTGACACTGGATGACACATTGTCATCCATTGACACTGGATAGACAGAACTAGTCTACAAAGAGCTTGTGGAAGAGAGGAAGACAGCGGATGCAGAGAGGCCAGTTAAGAAGGAGGATACTCCAATTATACAGGAAAGAAATGTGGGTGGCTTGGAGCACCTGGGTGGCTCAGTGGGTTAAAACCTCTGCCTTTGGCTTGGGTCATGATCCCACGGTCCTGGGATCGAGCCCCGAATCGGGCTCTCTGCTCAGCAGGGAGCCTGCTTCCCTTGCTCTCTCTCTGCCTGCCTCTCTGCCTACTAGTGATCTCTGTCTGTCAAATAAATAAATAAAAGTCTTAAAAAAAAAAAAAAAGAAATGTGGGTGGCTGAACTATATAAGGGGAAAATGACAAAAAGTATATCTCAATCAGAGTCGAGATATACTTTGAAGATAGCACCGAGAAGTTTTACTAATATATCCAGTGTACATGATAGAAAAAAGGGAGCAAAGGGTGACTTGGAGAGTCTTTGCTCAATTAACTTGGAGAACAAAGGAAGCATTTACTGAGATGAAGAAGCCTGGGAGGAGGAAGGGAGAACCCATTCCTTTTTGTTGGTGACATACTTGTGATACCTGCTAAACACCCTAGAGGACATAAGGACTATGCAAATGGATATTCGGGTTCGGCGGTTAGGGAAGAAGTCTAGTTTAGAGATGTAAGTGTGGGGAGTTTGTCAGGTTATAGAGGTATTTAAGGCCATAAGATTAAGAAAAATCACTGGTGGTGGGGTGGGGTGGGGAGTATATATGGAAGAGAGATCCAAGAGTGAACTTCAGGACCCTGCAATATTCGAAAGTTGGGTCAGTGAAGAGGAACTGATGATGGTGTCCTAGACCTCATGAAGCAAGAAGGAAGATCAGCTGTGCAAAATGGGCCAAAGGCTGTCAAGTAAGGAGAGAACGAAGCATTAACCACTGGTTTGGTAATATGAAGGCCATTGATAACCTTGAGAAAAAAAAAATTAATCAACTGGTGGAGGCAAATCCTGATTAGCATTGATTTAAGAAAGAATAAGATGGTAAGAAGTGAAGACAGTGATTTGTAAAAGATGCTTTCAAAGAGTTTTCTATAAAGGAATGCAGGGAAATGGAGTGGGGCCAATGGAGGGAGATTTTTAGACTAGAGAGTTCAGCAAGTTTGATGATAGTGGGACTGACACACCAGAAGAGAGAAAAAAAGTTGATAACACAGGAAAGAGATGCTAAGGTCTCGAGTAGGCTCCCGAGTTCTCGAGTAGGTCAGAGAGAGTGGGATCTAGTGTATAAAAGAGAGATTGACCTCATTTTGAAAAAGGAACATTTTTGTCAGACAGAAGGTGCTCACGATAGGGTAGTAGTTGTACCGGTGAGGACACTAGGAAGTTCTTTTATGATTGTTTTTATTTTCTTAATGATTGAGGAAGCAGGATCTTTAGCCAGGATGTTGAGAAAGAGAAGGTGTGCAGTGGTCTAAGAGAGAGTGGGGCAGTGAATGGAGAAAAGAAATGGACTAAGGCTCCCTTGAGCGCCCCCTGGAGGTTGTGAACTTAAAGAGACCGTTGAGCTAGATTTAGACCGTTGAGCTATCTCCCAACCCCCACCTTAA